>NC_137626.1:31793002-31830502 GCF_963280865.1 Gymnoscopelus braueri
AAAAAAAAAAAAAGAAAGAAAAAAACACACATAGACAAAAAACAACAACTATTGATTAACGACTAAGTGGAAACAAGTGGATGTTGTCAGACCATCATTAGCAGTACTTCTGGCTGGTGAAATCAGCTTGTTCACCTGTGGCCAAGAGGGCTGCAAGGATACACACCTCATACAGAAATATATGCTACATAAGTAAGCATGCATTTGGATGAGTAATCATTGTCATACTATCTACTGAAGAAGAAATATGTTTGCTTGTATAATAATGTACACAAGACGCCTACAGGTCTTAATCCATATAATAGGCAGGTGCACAGTGTTCCACTATCGGTCACAATGTCCAACTGTGTCAAAAACGTAGCCAGCTGGTTGCACGTATGTGCATGTGTGTGTGCGGGCCGGGGGTAGAGTGGTGTGGGGGTTACGGAGTAAAATATCTATCACACATTGTATGGCTCTATTCTTGACATTTTCATACTTTTCTATTTTCTACAAATGAAAAGCCCCCAGTACTTTAATAATGTAATAACTTAGTTATGTGTCCCGCTTCCTTTGTAGACCTTCTTGTTTCTGTATGTCTCTGCCGCTTTTTCTGGATCACAAGATGCAGTTGTCGCCGTGCAACGTTGTCTTATGGTTTCATATACGTATTTTTTTCCTGGTTAAGTTAATGTTTACATCATTAAATGTTCGGTGACTCACACCATGCGTTTCACAGACACAGCCATTGGCCACTTCCATTTTAGTTTGTTTATTTGATACACTTATTTGTTTTAGCTCTTGCTCATTTGTTTTCCTATTTTGTCTCATCTGTTTAAGAAAGTAGGTAGCCTATATATTGCACTTTTACCTTAGCGCTTGCCTACCTATGTTGAACGCACTTACTGTAAGTCGCTTTGTAATGTAATGTAGTGGAATTCCCAAAGAAGTGAGTGAGGAAAAGGAAAGATTGGGAGTTTGAATGCAAGAAATAATGAATTGCTCAAAATAGCGAACAAATTACAATCATGACATGAGACCAGTGCTTACACACGGAGTCTCCTGGCCTCTTCCTGTCCTGCGTAACAAAGCAGCGCTGCTTTGAAAATGATCCTTAAAGTGCCCTTGCGTCTCACAGTATTGATCCACTCCAGATCAAGTGTGCTTAATGGCTGCCTGAGTGTTTGCGTGTGTTTTTAATGTTCGGCACAAAAAGGCTCACAGAGAGATGTCCCCCTGTCTGTGACTTAAGCCCTAATGACAGGGGGCTCCCCGGGGGCTCTGTCCGCTCCTTTTTTCCCCTCTACACCAAATATTTTCACAGAAAATAGCAGATGTACAAGCTCACAACGATTGGTGTTGCAATGCACTTTGAGCTTGTAGACCTGCTATTTGAGAGAGAGAGAGAGAGAGAGAGAGAGAGAGAGAGAGAGAGAGAGAGAGAGAGAGAGAGAGGAAAGACGGCTAGAGAGAGAGAGAGATGGCTAAAGAGAGAGAGGAAAGACGGCTAGAGAGAGGCAGAAGGGTGGGTTTATGGCTCTGTCTTGGCAGTGGGTCTACCTTTCCTCAGATCTGCCTTTACACCACTGACCCCCCCTTCCCCCTTGACCCTGGGGTCATCGGAGACCCCTGCGTGCCCCTGATTGGCCATCGCCACGGCTGTTCCGGAGCGCCGGGCTCTCCATCAAAACGCCGCTGAGCGCACCTCGGCTCGGCAGCCCACCGAATCCTGCACACATCTGGTCGAAATTGCCACTCGTGATAATTGTGTGACTGTGTGTGTGTGTGTGTGTGTGTGTGTGTGTGTGTGTGTGTGTGTGTGTGTGTGTGTGAGAGAGATTTGTATGTGTGTGTGGGTTTTCTTGTTTGCGTTTGCGCATGGGTTTGCTCGCGGCCATGGCTGCTGTTGAACGCTGGTATTATGGCGTTATTATAGCTGTCTTTCTGTTTAGTTTTTTTTAATCTGTGCTCAATTTAAGAGCAGGCATGGGCGTCTGTGATCAAACAAGGCATTATAAGGAAAGACCCAGGGTTCAAATTTGGAAATGAGGGCTTTTGATGTTGGTTTTTGATTTTCCAAGATGTCTAACTGTAGGAGCCACGCTGACAACGGAGACACATGTTTGCGTCATAGTGCCTGGTGTAAGAATTATCTGTCTCTCCGTCTCTCCATCCATCCTTCTGTCCGTCTGTCCTTGCATCCGTCTATCTATATCTCTGTCTATTTGTATTTCTGTCTGTGTTTTACATTATAGTAAACAGGACACATTAGACTAGAGTGACAGTAAAAATATGAGAGTGCAGGAAATGTGACATTTCTACTGTGTGTCCTGCATGCAAAGGACAGTCAGTACACACAGAACGGAACACACACACACACACACACACACACACACACACACACACACACACACACACACACACACACACACACACACACACACACACACACACACACACACACACACACACACACACACACACACACACACACACTCAGAGAGTGTGAGTTCGGGGGGAACGGGATTCTCCACATTCATGTATTCCTCTGGTGCTCCACACTTAAAAGAAGAGGAACGCCATTAGCATGAAACTCTCTCTCTCTCTCTCTCTCTCTCTCTCTCTCTCTCTCTCTCTCTCTCTCTCTCTCTCTCCCTCTCTCTCCATCGTATCTTCCTGGTCCAGCTGGCTTTCGACCAGAAGTTCAGTTTCCCTTGGAGACCTGTTCAAACACTTCTTCTTTTTTTTTTAAAGGGACAAACGTAGAGAGAGAGTTTCCAATTCCCCAGCTCTCTCGGGCCTAATGAACACGGCACGACGCTGCCTGCCGGTTTAAGGGTCTGTCAGAGGGATTTAGGGATGCTGACCGAGCCGCGGCGCGGGTTCGAGAGCTGTTCGACAGATGCCGGCATGGATGAATAATTAGTTGTTTCATTTCCGTTCAGTTTAGTTCGCCTGTTCAAGCGTTGGTATTTTTGAGATATTGAGTGAAGTTGGCTGATGCCGTTCTCCAATCCCACGGTGACGTACAGTGAGCGAGCAGGCGGGGAGTTCGGGGTCTCGCTTGCTCGAGGGTTCCAAGGGTTAGGTCAATGCCGATGGCCAGTGGACACGTCAGATGTTATGGCAATCAGAGCCGAGTTTTGAGTTACAGGACCTTTTCCCCTTCCACTGGTTTGGGAATGTCATTATAGGTGATGGTTTGACCCATTTAGACCTGAGGCCGATTCTACAAATGTCTTCTAAAGTTTTCTGGAAAAAAAAACATGTTGCTATGTCAGTGGTGCTCAAACTTTTTCATGCCAAGGATTCTCAAAATGTATTTGGCCGCGAACCCACATCTGAAAATATTTAGTTCCAGGGACCCCCAGAAGCAAAGATTTGAGTTAAAAATATTTTTTCAAAAATAGCAGATCTACAAGCTTTGAAAATAGTGAAGCTCACGATGCGTCTCGAGTTTGGAGATTGGCTATTTTTGCAATTTGTGCGGTTTCATTAGGGTTTAAGTTTATAACCACTTTAAACCTGGCATCCCTATTTTGCACATGCCATTATAGGCAATATTTCTCAAAAAATTGCGTGTTTGTGTGTGTGCAAAAGTCCTGAGTCCTCGCTACAGGGCGGCTGAAAGTTGAAAAACAAGGACCGTAAGCGTTGTGGTATCAATGTCGATTGACAAGCAATCTTCCCCTGGTGTTGATGATAATGATGAGACCATGATGGATAGGGAATTAGGAGGAGGGGAGGAGAGGGTGGCATTTCAAGGTGGACTCCTCCTAATAGGACAAAGCTGTCAAACTCACACACACACACACACACACACACAGACAGACAGACACACACACAACACACACACGCGACACACACAGCACGACACAAAGACACCCCAGAAGCCCGGCAATAATGCAAATTATGGCCTGATAATTTAATAACTTCTCTGGCGTGATCCCGTCCTTTTTATTACAATTATGATCAGAGTGGGGGTTGCGTTCCATCACCGCGGCACAAACACCATCGATCATCCTTGTAATGATTAGCGGGTGACAGGCGGCCCCCGACTCCACGCTCTGCATTAAAATGTCTTCCGAACACCAATGCGAGCGTGGACCAGAAGCCTGATTTGGCCTTTACTTCACCGGGGGGCAGGACGGCGGTGTTGCGCGACGGAAATGGCCGACTTATACAAGCTCACGGCGCGTTGCCGCTTTGCGCGACACCGCTGTCTTACGACAGGCTACAAATTAACCCATTAAGACCGGGAATGCATCTGTGTGTCATTTTTAGATTTCTCTGGCTATTTTTGGAAAATCGCGTGTGCATGTGTGCAAATCTTTGAATATATATTCTACAAATCCGTTTTTTGAACAGTGCCGTGGTGCTCCAACCTTTCCATGTCAAGGACCCCCAAAATTATATGTATTTGGCCGCGGACCCCCATCTCAAAATATGTTGTTCCACGGACCCCCAGAAGCACAGATCGGAGTTAAAAATGTTCGCTTGAAGCATATATATATTCAAAGATTTGCACAGATTTTCAAGATTTTTAAAAAATAGCACATCTACAAGCTCATAGCGCGGCACTCGGTGCCGCGCTATGAGCTTGTAGATCTGCTATTTTTGAATAGCCCAAGAAATCTAAAATGACACCGATGCGTTCCCGGTCTTAAAGGGTTAAGTGCGACACTGGTGAAGACTGAAGAAGAGTAGGGAGGAGGAAGGGATGATGGTTAAAGGAGAGATCGTGGAAGGAATGGGAAGGAGGAATAAGGGAGTGAGGGAGACTATTTTTCATAAGGCGCTGGCTGAGATTAGATGTTGTCTCTTCTCGGCTGTGGTTTTCTTTATGCGAGTTTATTACCCGTGCCGATAATCACAACAAGGTCTTTTCTTCTCTGTGGGTTCACAGCCAGGGAGAGGAGAGAGAGAGAGAGGGGGGCATTTTTTTCTTCTTCTTCTTCTTCTTTTTTTTTGGGGGGGGGGGATTACGTCAGGAAGTGTCGGCTCCGGCGCGGGGCTCCTCTCCCTGACTCCAGCGCGTTGCACACTCTGAGCCAAGGCATGCGTCTGCGGGCCCTGTCATGTCTGTCCAAGAGGGGCCCCGGTGGAACCACAGCCGCGCACACACACACACACACACACGCGCACACACACACACACACACACACACACACACACACACACACACACACACACACACACACACACACACACACACACACACACACACACACACACACACACACACACACACACACACACACACACTGTACGCACAACACACACCCACAGAGTCCTGGCACAGAACGGTGTCTTTTTTTAATCAGTGCCCCCCTCCCCCTCCTCTCTCTCTCTCTCTCTCTCTCTCTCTCTCTCTCTCTCTTTCTCTCCCTCTCTCTTAATTGCGATGGAAAATGATGCAGCATTTCCCTCCTGTTGAAACAGCTTGTAAAGACCAAAGAAAGCTGGGTTGATTTATAAACTGAGAATAGGTCTGTTGTTTCATAAGAAAAAGAAAATAATCACACATTGGAATTCGTTTTTTTCATTTTCTTTAAATTCTAGTCTTGGCATACTTTTTTTTTCCTACCATGAGGGAAAGTCCTATTTATTAGGATTTATGATTCAGCATTATGAATCAAGTTGATGAATGTTTCTGTTTCATATAGGGATGCAACAGTTTATTATACAAAATAATCAATTTAATAAAATAATCGATAAAAACAAAAGTTATCTTTTTTCAAAATTAGCCGATCTACAAACTCACAGCGTGTCGCTATGTACAGGACACGGTTTTATGATGAAATATAAAATAGGACTTGAGGAGCTTTTGAACAAGGTACGTATCAAAACCCTTCAGAGCGATGCTAGCTCTGATTGCTGCACCATTGGGCCAACATAATGTATATATGATGAATGGTTCAATTTATACACCTTTCATATCTTTCATATTTCTTTTTTTCTTTTTCAGGCTACAAAATAATAGCGTTCGATCCATGGTCTTTGCCAGGGGTGGGAAGGGGAAGCGAGAAGCGGGGAAAAAGTCAGAGAGTGCTCCTTTTGTTCTGGAAGGCCCTTGATCGCGCAGCTTGTTTTTGAAATGCTGAGTGGCTCCATTGAAGAGCCCTGAGGAGCGCTTGTTTTCTCTGCCTGACCACAATCAGGGATATATCGTCAAAAAACACCTCTCTTTGTGAAAGGCTCAATAGAATGTAGCCCACTGGTTCCCAAACTTTTCTGTTTCAGGGCCCCACTTGAGTGGGCCACGTGCATTTTTAGAGCATGTTTATTTTTTATTTTTTTAAATTTTTATCCCACGATTTTTGTAACCCATTTTTTCACCCGGTGCCAATTTCCTAAGTGATCCTGGGCGCTACACCAGCCCTACACCAGCATTACACCAGTCCCCCACAGTAGGGAGGCCAGGGCCGAGCTCATGCTTCCTTCAGGCATGAGAGCCAACTGACCTTCTTGTCACCTGACAGGGGGGAGTTTCCCTTGTTGGACGTAGCGCGTGGAAGGAACACGTTATTCCAGCCAGTTCCCTTCCCCTCCATCAGGCGCCCCGGCTGTCATGGGGAGGCGGTATAGTGACCAGGATTACTACATGTTTTTGTGAGGGTATTAACTACCCTTAGAGACACGGGAAGAACATGCAAACTCCACACAGAGCATGTTTATTTTAATGAATCAATCATTCACTTGTGTTCTGGCTTGGAATCAATGGAACTAAAGTAGTATACTTTAAGTTGCTATTAATCGTTATCACAATGATGACACATTTTTCAAGGTTTACCCTTTAAGACCTGGAACGCATCTGTGTCACTTTTTGATTTGAGCTAAAAAAGCATTATTTTACACTTTAGCTATTCAAAAATAGCAGATATACAAGCTGAGTGAGTGCCGCGCTATGAGCTTGTAGATCTGCTATTTTTGAAAAATCTTGAAAAAGTGTGCAAATCTTTGAATATATATATTTTTAAAGCGAACATTTTTAACTCAAATCTTTGCTTCTGGGACCCCCTGGAACTAAATATTTTGAGATGGGGGTCCGCGGCCAAATACATATAGGGGTCCTTGACATGAAAAAGATTGAGCACCACTGATATAGAAACATACTTTTCAGTAAACTGTTAGGATTTAGGAGACATTTGTAGAATCGGCTTCAGGTCTTATTGGGTTAAAGAAAAAATACCATGTCATTGAAAAAAAAAGATGATTTTAATATTAACGTTATATTAACATTAAAATAGGAGTGTTTGCAAGTTACTTGGGGGCTCACGTGCAATATCCTCGCGGCCCACCCGTGGGCCTAGACCCATAAGTTGGTATTTTGACCATGGTGGTGATGGTATAGGTCAGTGGTTTTCAACCCTTTTCATATCAAGGTCTATTATTTATTTGGCATTTGAGCCACAGACCACCGTTTGATGAGATTTAGACTCTCAGACCCACAAGACTTAGAATATTTTTTTATCGTTGGATACGATTTTGTCCACAATTCCATCCATGCTGTATTGATGTGGTACCATAGGAGAGACAACAGGCAAATGTTGACCAAAATAACAATTATTGAATTAAGTAATGCAGATGTATAACAATGATTTAACTCTTGAGAGCATAAAATGAACGGTCCATTTGTTTCATTTTACGCTCTCAAGAGTTAAAGATCTGATAAGGGTCCATTTGGTTACCAACTCTCCATCATTTAGCTGGGGACCACCTGGAACCCCCTCAAGGACCACTGGTGGTCCCCAGACCACTGGTTGAGAACCACTGGTATAGGTTGCAAAGTGAGTACGTACATGCTCTGGAGAGAGCCTCTGTTTTCATGTTCTGTTTAACCACTTACAGTAAGCTGCATGAAAGCTATAACCTCATGTACTTCTTATCTTCTACATAAAGTTTGAAGGTCAGAATGGGAAAAGCTCAAAGAGAACATTGCGGTGCAGTAGCAGCATGTATCTCAGTGGTAACTTATGTGCTCGTTTTGACATGTCCAAGGTCATGGGTACAAACCCCACTCTTTACTCGGAGGGAATCAACTTTTGAGAGCTAGGAATGTGGTGGACAGTTTTAAAAGCTCACTCTGTGACCTTGAGATTGAGATACTAGTGTTCCACCGGTGGGGCTCACACGCACGTTAAGGCTGTGTGGTGTAAGCTGTGGTGGGTTCAAAGCCACTGGTGTTGGTCTTGTGGTTGGGTGTTGTGTTGAGCTGCGAGGAAGGTGTGGTAGACACTAGGCAGTGATGAAGAGCTCTTGAAAGGAGGGTGGATGTTTGTGTGTGTCTTCCAAAGTTCTAGGCCTCTCTTAAAGGAGGGGTTATGAGACATTATTTAGAAAAATATAATATTACAATAATTGTATAGCCCCGGCCTACTCAGGGACCCAGCAAGTAAGAAATAATGTATGCCCCACCCTATTATGCAATACCTTAAGCTACCTGTTAAGTTGTTAAGATACCATTGTGGTACCCACTAACATACTGCCGTTCGAATAAATACGGGGATGCCTGACGTTGTCAGAAACTGCTGACATTGTGTTGAAGACGTATATGGGCATACGCAAAAGGATTACTATTGTCCATCGCTCGTGTGCAGAACTGAGGTATTTGTTCAAAAGTCCTATACTTGTGTTGTGGGGACAACTCTCTGAGCCCGAGCTTGCAACTTCGGTACTGTGTACCGTTGTCCTGATGGTGTTGACTGTATAGCGGGTGCGTTACATCACTAGTAATAGCTTTCCCCTTCCTAAGTATACCCAGGGTCTCATACATTGATGTCCTACTTCCTACTATGTTATGTTGGTGGGAAAGATCTGTCGATCTCAAAACCCACGTGATGGTGAGACTATAAATTGACCGTTGACATGGATCTGCATCAGGTTATGGAGTCCGTGTAGAGCGAGCGCCGATGTCTCGCAAATGTTGGAACAGACATCACATGCACACTTGGCATCTCAATTAACCAGGGAGTGGAATTCATTATCTTTGCAATGTAGGCTAGGTATGAATGTCAACTTTGCAGTAGAAATTCAAACTGACTTTGATTTTGTGTTGGTAATATTGCAGCTTTGCCAGTTACAAATAAGGAATAGCCCTTGTTCAGTACAGACCCCAACTAAACTCACACCTCAGACTACCATCAATAAACATTTGCATGTATGCAGATAGTGTATTTATCAGTATCCAAGATAATTATCGTTTTCATTAAGGAAGCCCCCCACTCCTCTAACATTCCCTCATAGATCACAGCTTATCTGTCTTGGCTCAGGTGCCTTCATTTAAATACAACACCAACTTGAGTTTCACTGCACACTTTTACCTTTAGGAGGCTAAATCCCCTCAGTATTTTATAAGGAAGGAGGGGGCAGGAAAAGAGGGGGAGAGAGGAGGGAGGTTGAGAGAGAGAGATTGGAAGAATTGCTGCAATATTCATATTTTTTTAAAGTATTGGTTATCTTTGTTTAAATAAATAAATATAAATACATGTTCCAAACGGAAAAGTGCAATTCTTCACTTCATTTGTATTTGTATATATTGTATAGTTAGTTTATTTTAAATTAATTAAGTTTTGTACCGACTACTATACTTGACTGCAAAGTGACAATGTTACACAGCTCTATTTACACCTGTATTTACTAGTAAGCCTGCCCTAATTGTATACCTTTAAATAAATAGTGTTTGTTTTTATTTGTGTTTATTTCACACTTGCTTTGGAAATGTAAATGCATAATTCCCATGCCGATATAGCCCCTCTGAATTGAATCGGGGGGAGAGAGAGAGAGAGAGAGAGAGAGAGGGAGAGAGAGAAGGAGAGGGAGCGGGAGAGAGGGGTGGGATGGAACGAGAGAGAGAGAGAGAGAGAGAGAGAGAGAGAGAGAGATCAGTTTGGGGTTGTGGAAGCGGAAGCCATGCGATGAAGCTTTTAATGAGGCGAAGCCCCCCCGAGCGGGCAGACCTGGAGGTGACGGAGCCTGACCTCCCCGGGCGTCCTCCAGGAGGAGCCCTGACTCTCTGACACCCTGAGACCTCCTTCAGCTGGAGAGCTTCAACACGCCTCCCTCCCTGCTCTCATATGCCTCATTCCCTCACTCTTTCTGCGCGTCCCTGCAGACGGACCCCCCCCCCCACCCTCCCCTCCCTTCCCCCTCAAGACCCCATTCAGCTGGAGGGGTTAACTCTGAGAGGGTGCAAATGGAACCGAACGGACCCTATAACGGCAGTGGTTTCTTCTCAAACATTTTCATGTCAAAGACCCCTAAATTGAGATGTATTTCGCCGGGGACACCCTCGAACCCCCTCAAGGACCCCCTGGGGGTCCCAGGACCTTACGGCAGTGGTTCTCAAATTGACACTTATTAGCCCGCGAACCGCCATTTGAAAAGATATGCCCAGGACCCCCATAAGAGAAGATTTTTACGGCTCTAGCAGTGATTTTCAACCATTTTAATTTCAAGGATCCCCCAGTTTGACATGCATTAGGCTATGGACCCACATTTCTATCTCTGGGACCCCAATTTATATTGTAAAATCAATGTTAATTTAACTCTGAGAGTGTACAAATGTGTACACTCTCAGAGTTACAGACCCATAAGGGTCAATTTGGTTCCTAACTATCTATCATTTAGCTGGGGACCCCCTGGAACTCCCTCAAGGACCCCTGGGGGTCCCAGGACCCCACTTTGAGGACCAGTGCCTTACGGGTCCATTTGACTTCATTTGTACTCTCTCAGAGTTACAAATTGAGAAATTAACACCGAGGATTTTACTGTGTAGCTCTCCTTCCCTCACGTCCCTCGTTCACTCTGTCTCTTCTTCCCTCCCTCCCTCCCTCGCTTCCTATAACCCTCTCCTTTCTCCCCCACCAAATTCCTCTTTTTTTTGTCTCGAGCCAAAAAAGTTTAGGAACCCCCTGGTCCAAACGTCTAAAAAAGACGTCCCAGTTTGCTGGAACGGCTTGTGTGATTACCAGTAAATGATTGTGGAAACGCCGCTCACTATGATGTATTGCAGATAACGACTACAGCAATTGTTTTTTAATATCTCCTCATGTTTTTTTCTCTTTTTTTTTCCCCCTACGAAGAGCCGTTAATATCACAAAGTCCCTAAAACAGATGGTATGTTGTTGGAAAACAGATGTTATTTTGCATAGGAACATATCATGAATATGCATGTTATATTAGTTCATGACACCGAGCCTCTCACCAATGATTGGCCAGCCCACCAACGCCACCCCCACCCCACCCCACCCAACATTGTCAGGGATGCTGTGCAGATGCTGGTAACCTGCTGTAGGTTGATTTAAAGATGCAATCCTAAAAACGTACAGTATTTTGATAAATAAAACGTTTCAACCAATGTGTATGTTAATACAATATAACCAGTAAATCTTCCATTGAGACATTTAGACACGGGTGACGGGTTAGGACACCTACTGGTTCACGAGTAGTACTGCCTGAAGCTCATAAGAGCAATATGCCGACAGTCTAAGCAAGCAGGTATTCTGTATTTTTAAGGCAAAAAACTAAAAAGAAAAAAACAACACCGCAAGTGTCTTTTAACTCATTAAGACCTGAGGCCAATTCTACAAAATGTCTTATAAATCCTAACATTTTTTTTTTTCAAACCTATGTTTCTATGTCAGTGGTGCTCAAACTTTTTCATGTCAAGGACCCCCAAAATTATATGTATTTGACCGCGGACCCCCATCTCAAAATATTTTGTTCCATGGACCCCCAGAAGCAAAGATTTGAGTTACAAATGTTCGCTTTAAAAATATATATGTTCAAAAATCGCAGATCTACAAGCTCATAGCGCCGCACTCGGTGCCGCGCTATGAGCTTGTATATCTGCTATTTTTTAATAGCCAAAGACATCTAAAATGACAGAGGTGTGTTCCCGGATTGAATGGGTTAAAGAATATCCCCAAGAATAATACTGCACATCTAAAGTACAAGGAGAAAGCAGGTGAATGTATCAACGTGTTGTGGTGCAGATGCTCTGTTACTCCGTCCATGAGCGCAGATGTTCCCCCTGTTCCATTCCCACGTCTGTTGGTTTATGTTCTGGACTCACTCCTCTCCTAACTCCAAAAGGATGTCTTGACAGCTAAACATCCAGAGGAACACTTCAAAGGCTCCGGGAAGGAACACGTGAAGTGTGCAAAGCTTCTGTGGCGCAGTGGGTCAGTGGTGGAAAAAGTTGTTTTACTTAAGTAAAAGTATCAATACCGCAGTGTAGAAGTACTCCGTTACAAGTAAATGCTCAAGTAAATCTTTGTGATAGGATATTTCTTTTTACATTAACCACTTGAACCCTAGCATCTCTATTCTGAGGAACTTAGCCGACGAAAATAGCCGATCTACAAGCGCTGTAGATTGGCTATTTTCGGCAGAGAGGTTTGGTGTAGGGGGGAAAAGGAGCACGTTTTGAAGGTTTAAGTGGTTAAATGTCTGAAATGAACAAAAAACATTAATTTACACAACACTGATGATAGTCAATGAAGCTATGAAGAAATGTATGAAAAAGTTGAATCTGCAACACAATTGTATGCAATGTAGTGGGGGTCCCTGTTTCGTCTCTCTCTCATCTAGGGGGTCCTTGGCCTGAAAAACGTTGAAGACCCTTGCCTCAGGGCATGGAACAGCATGTCAAGAGCACTAATCATTAATCAATAATCATTTGGTGGTGGTTCCTTTTCATTTTGTGCATGTAAAAGTAAAGTTTTTTTCAGGTGCGTGACCCCCACATTTACATCTCAGGACACTGGGGGAGAGACACGGCCCCTCCCGATGGACTCAAACCTGTGTACTGTCTCTAGAGGCAACCGATTGAGCACACCTCACCACTGTGCCATGGTACCTTTGGGCCCTCGGCAGGTGTCTCTTGTATGTTAGGCTTCAAAACATAAAAGTACTCCCGCATTTAACTACAGTACAGTACAGTAGGTCTGGGAATTGAACATGGAATGCATTAGACCACCACCACATCATCACCCTATGCTCAACAGTTGGCTCTCCTAGTGTTTTTAAAATATCCTTTTGTATCTTAGCCTCAAAAACCCAACTACAGAAGGTCTGGGATTCAAACACGGCACCCCTGTGTTCAGAGGCACAGCACTAAGCCACTGCACTACTGTAAGACCTTCACACAACAGGTGTTCCTTACTGTAGGGTTAACTACGTAAGGTCTGGGACTCAAACAAGGAACCTCTGTGTTCAGAGCATTAGACCACGGTGTTAAAGTGTACATACAGTAAGACCATCACACTCAAATTTCAGAGAGGACTTTTGAAGTGTATATTAGCCTCTAAACGTTCAAATTACTGAAGGTTTGGGACTGGAACAAGGCATTTCTTATAAAGAAACACTGTATATCATGAACACAACATCCAATCATCAACCCCAACTTGGAACAGGCTCTATGCACAGCAGCCATTATTGAAAAGAAAGTGGGCCAATGATACTAATGAAGGCTTTGTTCCATTCTGGTCAAACAAAGTCAGGGTGCTGATATTGAGCATGTTGGCTCACTGCAAACACTCTGCTACACCAGTGGGTCTCAAAGTGTGGTCCAGGGACCCTCGTGGTTCCAACTGAACCCTTACGGGTGTGTAACTCTGAGAGTGTACAAAATGGAACCAAATGGACCCGTAAGGGTCCATTTGGTTCCATTTGTACACTCTCAGAGTTATGGGGGTCCTGGACATTAAAGGTGTCATGACATTCATTTTCACTTTTTTTATTTTCAATGTTTTATTTGGGGTTTTATGACCTCAATTACACCCAAAAAAACTGAACTTAGAACATTCAGTGGATTTTCTGTGGTCTGGGGTTTTCTAAATAATTAGGCTGAAAAGTAATCTGAGCTTGGCCCTTCGACAGTGAGGTCACAGTCGATTAATCCCGCCCACTCTCCTCCTCGCCCCTCCCCTCCCCTATCCTTTCCTTTGGGGGGGGCGGAGCAGAGGCGATGATTGACAGGCAAAATCCCTCACCAGCGACACCCGCAGGCAAAGATTTCTTTTTTCATTGCAGTTGAAAAGGCTTTAGAAATGTGAGAGAAAAACACCTGCCATGGATCACTGGAATGGAATTTTCACTTAAAACTTTTTGTACACTTTTGAAGGACCATGACAAAGACTTTGAATGTTGTGTAAAAGTGAATGTCATTAAACCTTTAAAACATTTGAGAACCACTGTGTGGAACAGAGCCTTAATTAGTATCATTGCTAACACCTGTGAAGGAAGTAAGGAAGAGGCCTGATTTATTTAAAATATGGCTGCTGTGCATAGATAGAGCCTAATGCATGTTGAGAGGCCTCTATAGAGCGCACCTGCAAACGTGCTTTCACGTTTTCCCATAGGTGGCGCCACCAATATGAAAAGTTGAACCATGTGTTCCCCATGGCCGCTTCCTAGGGCCCTGACGGCTGCAGCCCATGACTTACACAGCCCTGAGAAGGGCCAGCCAGCCCGGTGAAGATATTGTAATTGGTATTGTTAGCACAGTCTTGCGGATCAAGAAGAAGAGAGTGTTCACCACACGGACACCACTTTACGCTGCATCTTTGAATGCAGGCCTCAGTGCGCCGCGCTACACTCGCACAGCGGGAGATTCTTAATCTTTCCTCCACAAAAGCTGGCTCTCAAACCTATGTGTTAGAGTGGGGTTTGAACTCATAACCTCAGGGACATTGAGCAAAACCTTCTAAACCTCCCCGGGCCACTGTCGGCTGCACTTGATCTCACTCACTCTTGAATTATTCTTTTGGATGTAGGCTTTCAAAACACGTACTGTAAGCTGAGAGCAGAGAAAAAGACTTGAACACACAACCGCAGGAAGTTGAAACGGCGGCCATAGCTAGGGTAAAGAGGCCCTCTGGGAAACAGAGGGTCCCCCCGTCCGTTTCCTTTGCTATATGTTGAAGTGTCACTGAGTAAGACACTTAAGCCCTAAATTATAATTAAATAGAGCTGTGATGCAGAGTCTAGTGTACTGTAAATGCGTGTGTTCGCTTGAAAAAGAAAGAGACGAGACAGTTGGCCATCTTAACAAATTACATTTACATTTATTACATCCATGCCTCAAAGAGGAAGGCGTGGAAATAAAATACACAAAAACAGCAAATTTCCACATAGATAAAGGAATACATAACATACCTGTCCTGTGATAAATATGAATTATTTTTAATAACACAGCTGACCTTTCCGCAGAGTGAGACTCTTTAGATTATTCATTGGCTCCTGGTTAATATTGAGCAGGTTGACACTGACACTGCATTGGGGGGACCTGGTAGTCGCTGAGCTCCAGCCACCCCTGTCCCTCCGGCTGGGAGGTGGCCCTTATTGAAATGAGGAGCAGCGGCGTTCATGAGTTATTCATTCACGGAGGGTGTCGTTCCCATCGGGGCCACCCATGCAAAAAAAAATGTAGGTGTTTTAGGCAAGGAACGGTCCATGATGTAGGAGATGGTGAATGTGGACGTGAAACAGTTGTTCTGTTCGGTAACATCGATGTTTGTAATGCATTATAGACATACTTATACGGCATTATAGTCTGCTTATAACACAGTATAATTAGAATAATAATCATAATGCTTTGTAACAATAATCATAATACGTTATAAAGCTGACTATATCTATAATGACTTATAAGGTCAAGTATTGTAATATTTCATAATTGCTGGACACTCAAAGTGTATTATAATTGCCATAGTTGTAATGCATTATAATAATGTTATAATGCATTATAATCACTGTTATAATGCATATATATATATATGTATATATATAACTGTGTTCTGTACTAAGGCTTTGCTAATATACTTTAAGGTTTGTACATTTTAATGATAAATATTGATAGTGATATAATTAATATATACCCTACCGCTCCAGAATGCCACTGGACTACAGCAGGGTGGGCAACCACCTCTTGCGATCAGGGCTATTGAGATGATCAATTGAGTTGATCCAAAACAAGCATTATTAAGCATCATTGGTTGCCTGACATACAGTAACACTTTCCTCCCAGATAGTCAGAATTCATCTTACCTTTTATTATTCATATTAAATTATCGACTGATTCTTTGTTAGGTTTTATGATGAATTCATTGACTTATTCTGTGTTTGTATTATGTTAAGTCGCACTGAAGAAAGACTTTTCATCAACGCTTTTTTGTTGAACGACATTGTCGGAAATATAAACGAAGCCTTCGGCTCCTCACTCTTGTTGAAACACCTCAACAAGCTCCCAGAAAACCTCACCTCACCTGAGCACTACGCATTGAAGCTGAGATGGAACCGTTCCGTTTCCTGTTTAGAAACAGATTTGTTTGATTGATTGACTGATAGATAGTTTTTTCGTCTGTCCCTCCCGTCCGTACAACACCTTGGCCATCACTCAACGCCATCCTATAGAGAAATACGCAACCAGGTCTATGAAAACAAGCTCAAAAGAAGCCCATGAGGACTTTAAACCTATAGACATCGGCTATTTGAAAATAGCTGATCTACAAGCTCACAAGCTCGCAACGCTTCGCATCTTCTCCCTCCTGGCTCCCAAAATGTGAAATAACCTCCCCTTCTCAGACTCACGCCGCAGACTCACGCCCCCTTTTTCCACCACAGTCTGGAAACTCACCTTTTCAGACTTTACCTCACCCCCTAGCACCCCCCATTCCTTGTATCACTTTGTGTCGCCTATTTTGATAGATAGTACTGTATAGTTATACTATTATGTTGGTTACTTGTTCACATACTGCATGTTGTGTTATTTAGACGTATTGTTGTAGATGTACTGTTTGCAAAGAACATTATTTAAACAGATAATCAGTTTAGACAGATGCTACTGTACGTTTGATATATACAGTATCTGATATCGTCCATCAAACAGACAACTACAGATTACTACAGACTGGCAGTCGAATGAAGTCGGGAGATCAGT
This sequence comes from Gymnoscopelus braueri, assembly GCF_963280865.1. Classification (NCBI taxonomy): domain Eukaryota; kingdom Metazoa; phylum Chordata; class Actinopteri; order Myctophiformes; family Myctophidae; genus Gymnoscopelus; species Gymnoscopelus braueri. The sequence goes on from NC_137626.1 coordinate 31,809,927, forward strand.
CGGTTGGAAGGTGTGAAAAAAAGGTTGCTGAATGCACCTGAGAGCCGACACCGACAGACGGCTACTATGGTGCTAAAATAACCTATGGCTTGATGTCGTTTTCAACAACAAGCCCTTTCGAGTAAACGCTTCCCTACAACTTGCGACCCGACGTGACAGTGTGCCCACCGCCCATTGAACAGCAGAATTTCAGCAACAGACGCTTTCCAACCCCTACTGACGTCGGTGCGGTGGATAGCTACCTTTAGCTGCCTTGTAGCACGTGAATTCTCTATTTATGTGACTATTTACCTTGTTGTGTGTTTACTAGAGGTTCATGCCCTTTACTCTAATCTTGCACTTGTCGCTCTGTGGTTAAAGTGGCACAGTAATCTCTGATGAATTGAATTTGAGTTGAAATACAAATTTGTGTGTGTGTGTGTGTGTGTGTGTGTGTGTGTGTGTGTGTGTGTGTGTGTGTGTGTGTGATAGAATACTTTAAAAAGCAAAAAAACTGGTCCAACAGACGATACAACCAACCATAAAACACACAAATTAACACAGTAATATATACTGTGTGTGTGTGTATATATATATATATATATATATATAATTATATATATAATTTATGTATGTATTATGAATTTTATTATTTCTTATTATTCTTTTTCTCCTTAACAATTGGCCCCCCAGGCGCCCCCTGGGGGCCACGGCCCGCTCTTTGAAAACCTCTGCTCCTCCAGTCAACCCCTGTGTGTACATGACATACCGTACTGTACAGCTGCAACTGATCGGATGTCTTCATCTCTTCTCTTCCACTAAGCCTCTGCTCTGCCCCTCTCCCCCCCCCCTCTCTCTCTCTCTCTCTCTCTCTCCCACTGCCCCAGTGGAGGGGCCCCTACACATGTCCGCTAGTGATCAGTGGGAGATCTGAGGCGCTGTGAGATGGTCCCCGGGGCCGCCGCTGTGTCCTGGAGGGGCCCGTCCATCCCGCTCAGCAGCCCCACGTTGCTCTCACTTTCATTTCACTTCAGCGCTGAGGGCCCATTTGCATAAAAGTGCATGAGAGCGGCCCCCGTGGCTCGCTTAGAAGTACCGTCTTGTTCGCTCCGCGTCCTCGGCGGGCCGTTAATTAGACCCAGCAACAATACCGAAGCCTCCGCTCTCCGACGGTTCATTTATGCTCCCTCGTACGACGGTGCCGCACGCTGGAGATAGTGTGCACATCGCGGATACATTCCCTCAGTGCTGGAAAAAGTACTCACATTTTTAAGTAAAAGTATAAATACTGCAATATAGAAATAATCTGTTACAAGTAAATGTCCGGAATTCAAAATGTACTTGAGTAAAAGTACAAAAGTATTGGCATCAAAATGTACTTAAAGTAAAAGTACTCATTATGCAGAATGTCCCATTTCAAGTTTTCAAATGTATAAAAATCTTTTGAAAATAGCAGATGTACAAGCTCACAATGCGTCTCATCGCGACGTATTGTGAGCTTGTAGATTGGCTATTTTCAAATGGTCGAAATATATAGGGCTGAAGTGGTTAATGTTTGTTTTGTAATAATAATGTGTCTGTGTGTGTGCGTGCGTGTCCGTGTGTGTGTGTGTTCTGTGTGTGTGTGTGTGTGTGTGCGTGTGTGTGTGTGTGTGCGTGTGTGTGCGTGTGTGCGTGTGTGCGTGTGTGCGTGTGTGTGTGTGTGTGTGTGTGTACTTGTATTACTATACTTCTGATGTTTAAATATTTCCACAACTATAGTAGAATTGTCCTCACCCTCACAGGAGAAATGGTTGTAAAATATATTCGGGGAGTTAGGCTTACAATTAGGAAAATATTCAGGTTGGAGTTATGCCGATCTTGTACTTACTGTAGTTGAGTGCTGGTGTCACACTCCCAAAATAGCTGATCTACAAGCTTGTGAGCTTGTAGATCAGCTTTTTGGCTTTAGGGCTAAAATGGCCAAACATTTTCAAAATGTAAATTAGAAAATAAATAAATAAATAAAATATTGATTCAAATCAAGTGTAGTAACACAAACTTGTGTGTGTGTGTGTGTGTGTGTGTGTGTGTGTGTGTGTGTGTGTGTGCGCGCATCGCGTGTGCGTGTGTGTGTGTGTGTGCGTGTATATACGTGCGTGTTTAGATTTGACACAGATCTGTGACAGTGGGTTTTGCCTGGATCAGGAAATGAGGAAAATTATTCCGTTTGAATATGCCTGTTTTTGCAGGATATTGACACACTCCATATTCATAAAGGAAAGTACACAGCCAGACAGACTGGTAGGCAAACAGGTAGACAGGCAGACAAACAGACAGACAGACAGAAAGACAAACAAACAGTGAGGTAACTAAGCCAACAGTGCCGTCGTTAGCCAAACTGGTGAACATCCAGGTGGCAAGACAAGCAGGCTGTTCACCAGACAGAGAAACAAACGGATAGACAGACAGACAGGCAGGTGGACAGACAGACAGACAGACAGACAGACAGACAGACAGACAGACAGACAGACAGACAGACAGACAGACAGACAGACAGACAGACAGACAGACAGACAGACAGTGCAGCAGACAGACAGAGAGAGAGGCTTGGCGGACCCCCTCAGCACCCCAGCTTGACTACGGGGGCCGGCTCAAATTGACTCATAAATTAATTTCCCGTCTCCCGGCTCCGACAAGAGAGGGGCTGAGGCCCCCGAATTCTGTGGGAGAATTTACATGATATTATTCTAATAGAAATGAATGACCTATCAACGCTTGTGCAGCGCGATCCATCATTGGCGATGACACCGGCTCAGCCCGAAAGTAGGACTGAGGCAGGGACCATGAGCCTACTTTGGCAGCCGGAGTTTGGCCTTGTTAGAACACCGCATGTGTAATAATGATGCACGTCGGAGCTTCAATAATGCGCTGTAGGGTTATTATGGGGGGTGAGGGTTGGGGGGGTGGGGGGTGGTTTAGGGGCCACGCTAGCGCAGACTTCTCTCCTTGTCTCCTTCGTTGTCAGAATGCATTTGCTTTGATTGTCGGACGCTTTAATTGAACTGGCAGCGTCCCAATCGCCCCAATCATCAATTTACATTTTTGTACCCCGGCGCCGCCCGTCGGTCAGCCAGCTTTGCAGATGTTGGGAATGAGGACGATGATGATGTCACGCGTGACCTCACCTCATGCTGCGTACCGCGATGCTCTTGTCATGTCTGCAGGGTTGAACGTGAACGTCATCTACTGAGGGTTCTTCCGATATTAATGACCTCATCTTTCATGTCACTAAAGTACAGGACGAACAGCACTGTGGAATGGTTTCATATGTAATGTAGTCTTTTTCTTTATTTTTTTGGACTGGGATAAAGCTCTTCCTGCAATGGAGTGGCGTTCCTGCCTGCCTGCCTGTCATTCTATTGGCTTGTCTGTCTGTCTGTCAGCCTGTCTTTGCCTGTATGTCTGTATGTTTTACCGTCTGTCTGTCTTTCTGTCTGCCTGTTGGCCTGTCTGTCTGTCTGTCTGTCTGTCTGTCTGTCGGTCTGTCTGTCTGCAGTGGGCTGCTTGCTGCTTTAATTGATGGATAGTGCAGCATGTGCTCGCATGGCCCTCAGCCTTGCTGTTGGCTTGGGCCAATCAGTCATGGTCCTGTTAAGGCGGACAGGAGCACTGTATTAAACCATCATTAGAGGCCCTGGTTCCTCCTGGGCCCTTACACCCCTCTACCTTAACAAATCATTTAATCATGTGTTCACTTTTTTTCCCTAGGTCTATATTTGTTCCCTTAAAATCAGAGCAAAATCAGCAAATCCGTTCTGATGATTTTCACATGGATCTTATGCAGCGCCTATAAATTATTGCTACTGTATGTGACCGTGTTGAGTGTATATGTGTGTGTGTGAAATGTTTTGGTCTGTGTACGTATGTATGTGTAATGCTTGGATCTGTGCATGAATGTTTCATGTGTGTATTGCTTTGTCTCAAAATGTGATGTGTCAGATACATTTAGGCATTAGCGTGTTTGCTGTGTGCACAATATACTTGTGCACGCTTGGACTTGTGAGGGCAAATGTATAGTAGAATTTCAGAAATAGACATTGTGAGGATAATTTCCCTGCTCTTCGGAAATGGTTGTTTCATGGTTAAACATGATCTTTAGATAGGGCTGTGTCTACCGAGACATGTTTTCCTGGACGCAGTGTATATATTGACCAGCAGCGTGATGAGGCGCTGAGCACATAGTCTACGCTGCACGTTTTATATTATGAAATACCGTCTTTTTCAACTCTGTCCGTTTGGATGAGAGCGCCTCGAGTTTTCACCTGGGAACAAATGTTTGGTGGACATGCGGCCTAGAGGTTAGGTTTAAGGGTTAAGGTTACGTCTGATTTATATTCACACCAAATATAGCAGATATATAGTGAAAATAGCACAACGTGACCCGTTGTGAGCTTGTATTTTCGGTGCAGGACACCAGCAGGTTAGTGTCAGAAAATTGTAAAAAATGGCATACAGTATATAAAATTGACGTCCTAAAATGTTCATGTCCTCTGGAGTATAGTCTAACAAACGTGTGTGTGTGTGTGTGTGTGTGTGTGTGTGCGTGCGTGCGTGCGTGCATGCACAAGCTTCCAGCAGCTGTCCGTCCAGCGCCTGACACTGATATCTGTGGGCAGCTGTGTTAAACAGAGGGTGTGTGAGCGCTGAAAACCTTGTCACTCATAAAGACGGGTCTATAAATCAGGGTCCCCGGAGACGCTGGGGAATGCGGGACATGCTGTAAAACGCATTCCTCCAAAAGCACTTTAAATTCACAACAGGCCAGCCTCGCTTTAGTGGGTCTGGGTCCGCGGCACTGCCCCGAGATGAGAGCCCGGTTGTAAATCTGTGTCTCTAATAGCTTAATGCTGGCCTGAGCGTTATGTTTTCCTTACAGGCAAAGCCCATGTTTATACACACTTGAGACACTTGTCCCCTGGTCACGGAAATGTCTTCTTTCAACAGGTCATGTTATTACATATTCAGCATCGGAATATTGTTTTCACGTCGTAAATTCCTTTCGCTGAATGAGGATTTATTTAAGGAGTTTTCTGTGTGCAAGATTTTGTTTTTTACCACTTAAACCCTACATACTTTGTCTCTGATTGTTGTGAGCTTGTAGTTAAGTTATTTTTTGATTAATGTGTAAATGTTGACAGGCCCAAAATAGGGACGCCAGTTTGAAAGTGGGTAAACTGCTTATTTATTACACATGTCTTGGACGGACATTTTTCAAATTTCATTGTAAAAATATGTGATTTGAGCTCTTCATCAAAAAATGCCCAGATATCTATATTTGGAATGCTTTGTTTTCAGACAGACAGGCAGACAAACAGACATGTGACAGGACATGTGTCACGCAGGTTAACAGCAGGGGGCGGTGGGGAATCTCAGGCCGACAGATGTGTGTGAGAAAAGAGGACAGCCGAGGACCCCATGGAGAGGGCAACCAAACAGTCTGTTACCATTTGAGATCTATAACTCCCACACTTGACAGAGTTGTCGGGAATGGTGACATTCACCTGTAATCCTGAGAAAATCTCCCTAGTTTATAATGCAGTCAAGTGCAATTATGTTGAATAACTTATTCCTTGAAACATACAGTACATACCGCCTCATATTATGGTTAAATTACTATAAGGCCATAGTAATGTACGTGTTATTATTTAGGGGGCATTGTTTTTGTACTAAGAATACCTTCTTATAGTTCAATAAACAGGTTAATGCACTCACATAGGAACATTGTAAAATAAAATATATTCTATGAATTATGTGTTATTATGTAATATTAGTTTCACAGTGTGGGTTTGTAACTAATGAAGGCATGAGTCACTTTTTAACAAAAAGATGAATTATTGTGTATCCATAATTCAATGATAATGCATCCTTTTTGGTGCTTACTAGGCTACATGCCCTTTAAAATTCACTTGACAGGAATCTATGCCTTTATGAACTAGGGGCTTACATTTATAATCAATGAACCTACTGTCAGAGCGTTGAAAGAGCCCGTCTTTTATATTTCTCACTCAATTATCTCAATCAATAAACGGAAAGGGGTTGCTATAACGCATCATCTCCGCAAGTCTCCTTCCCCACCTCCTCTGGTTTCAGGGGGACTGCGTTGAGTTTCATGCCCCGAGGCTGTTTTCTCCCCCTCTCCATATCTCTGAGAGAATAAGGAATTCCAGTGGCAAAAGCAATAAAAAAACCTCAGATCAAACGTATCCTCCCCTGAATTCCCTGCCAGACTAAAATCATTTGTTCCTCCCTGCTTGCGCCTCAGAGCCCTCATCCCCTGGACCTCTCAGCTCTGTTCCGCTAGCCGCGTTTTATGTGGTTTCAGCAGCCAGCTCCTCTGGGTCGCACTGTCAGTGCTAATATTGAAGTACAACGCAGCGGTAGCCACGGCACGCGTCTAGCCTCTTTTCCCTCCAGTTAGATTCCCCCTTTTCATCAGTTTCCAAGCGAGAATTTACATGGTGTCAGTGTTGCTTTCGCCCGGCGAGGTAAGACGGGGTCAGTGGTACGTTATTTCAAAGACAAGCCGCTGTTGAGTATCGTTAGGATGTGCAGTGGAGTCGGTCTTGTCATCTGAAACACTAGAGCAATACGGGGGGAAAGTGCATTGTTGGCAAGCGGTTCAGCGGCACGTGACTTCAAAGACTAAAGTTGAGCTTTTAAATAATTCAGGCAATCAACACTTCCACTACAAAAGGAAGGATCAAAATGGTGAAAGTTCTCCTGTAGTCCATGTGGTGTGAACCTGCGCCGCTGTGGTAGAATACCTAAGACCCTCTCATTCTCTGCTCTTGACATTGTCATGTTGTTTAATTGTGTTCATGCAGGTTCATGTATATAGCTTGGATATTGTGTGAAGGTCTGAGGAAGAGCCTGGTGGCTCGAAAAGTTCTAAGTAAATTGCATTTGGAAGCATCAATACTGGTGTGCGGATTTTTATTCTTATACCCTGTTTTACTTTTTTTGATCCAGCACCCAGCCTAGTAGGTCTGGGATGTGTCTTTTAGCTGTTTATCAGCTTCTCTCTTAGCTTGGATGTTGCAAAAAAAAAATCTTTTGAACCTCTGCCACGCTCCATCAGTGCTGTGACTCACTATGCTAACACCCAAAATCTCAAACCACTCCGTACAAAAGACAAAAGCAAGCAGCATTTCTGTAAAACAACCATGTCAATATTGTATTTCATAAAAATGTACAAATAATATTTACATATTACCAGCACAACACACTGGCTTAGCATGTACAAAAGAAAGCTTGAGGGGGTTTGGGGGGGGGGGGGGGGGGGGGGGGTTGGGTTGACCTTCCTTCTCACTGCCAGAGAACGACTTGTCTGTCATTGTGTGATGTCATAATTCCAGTCACAGCTCAAGCGTCTGACGCCTGACACGAAGATGTCACAATCAATCTCGGCAGAGGCACCCAACGCAACAAATAATGTCTCACTGAGGACCCTGTGAGCTAACTTGATATGATGATACAAGAAGAAAAATAAGGGCTATCGTTGAATCACTCTCACTCCCCATTTTTGCTGTTTGCCGCTTTGCCGGCAGAAAATGGACAGCCGTCAAACAAGCCGATATGGAAAACGTCGCGCTCAAGTACTTTGCTTAAGTGTACAGTGTAGAATCTCTAAACAACTAGGCGATGGTGATAGTACATTCCAAAATATGTAGGTATCAAATCGGGACCTGGTTGCACTTCCACATTTCGTCGTGTCATATGCTTGTCGTGCACACGTTTGGGCGGAGCCAGGCACTTAGTAAACTGATTTTTTTACTGCAGGTCTGTACAGTCCCATACAACAAAAACAATTGTGCTGTCGTTCATATTGTATCCACTACCTAAGGCAAAGAAATATGGCTTTTCAAAAGATAGAAAATTGCCATTTTAAATACTTAACAAATGAGACTGTACAGGAGTCATGTGAACATAGCATGTGCTTCAGGTTCTTGGCACACGGCTGTGTCTGGTTCGTCAAATTTATATTTTTGCAACTAATACATCTCCGTTTCGATGTCAAGTGTTTGTTGTCAGGCGTCAAATCCAATTGTCCGCAATTCGACGGCGATTTAACAAGCGTCCGTTTGTCAACACAGTCTGTGCCGCGGTGCGGCGCTACGACATCAAGTTCAGGAACTTGCTCTCTTCGGCCAGAGCGGTGAGCAGGGAGCTCATGTCCCCGATGGCCATGTTCCCGGTCCCGGCGGGAACCGAGGGTAGCGTGACCGAGTTCCTGGGTGTGGTGAGGCGAGAGGAGTTCTGGGACAAGCTCTGGAGGAGGCCAGGACTCAGGGTTCCCGACATGAGGCTGGAGTGATCTCCATCGTCCAGCATGCAGTCAAAGTCTATCTGGGTCTGCTCCTGCGCCGCGGTACTTGCGGAGTCTACTGTGCTGCACGCGTCATCGGTGGGAGACGCTGCGTCCAGCATGGGTGGAACCTCGTGGTCTAGGTTTCCATTGGGTTCGAAGAGCTGAATCTGCCCTGTGTAGTACAAGGCGTTGTCGTCGGAGTTCACGTTGCAGTGTTGTTCCGTAAGCTCGTTGTTTGAGGTTTTCGGCAGAGCGTTTGAGTTAGCGTAGCTCGGGGTCCCACCGGGCTGGATGAGTCCTGATCGCTGCATTGGGACTGGCCCCGAATGTTGTCTATTTAATATCTTGGGTTCCGCAGGTGGCCTGGGTTGTAGAAGTCCTTGACTCCCATTTTGCATGGGATGTTGAGACGCCAGGCTACAGCTCTGCTGCTGCGAGGTCATGTATGATCCATCGCATTCCTCAAGTTTGACCTGAACGAGCTGACCCCCCAAACTGTTGTAATGCATTACATCCGTCTGCACGTTTTCCTGTTTGCAGATGGGGCTCAACATATTCGTGTTAACTCCTGTAGTGTTATTGCAGGGCGAATGATGATTGGTGTTACCGTTAGCATCGTAAGGGCAGCTGCCTTGATCGAACCTGTACTGGGACCTCATTGGTTCATTGAGGTTCGCGGTCTGCTGAAACCTCTGTTGTTGTGGCATGCAGGCTACTCTGGGATCAGCCGGACACTGCACGGAATTCGAAAAGTTCTGGACAATTTGTTGGTTGGAGTTTAGATTGCTGCTGTGTAACGACCCAAAGTTCTGGTTTTGCTGGAGGACAGCAAGGTTCCCTCTGACCTGCGGTTTGGACTGGTGGCTCTGGGCGGTCTTGACTGTATCCGAGGACACTTGGTTCCACTGGACGGACATGGGGGTCCTACCAGACCTGGGTGAAGATTGACACAGCTGTTGCTGGTTCTGATTCTGCTGCTGTCCTGGGACCAGAGCTTGGGTGGACGGTGAGTTCACGTTGGCATCCACGATGGCCATTCTCCTTGGATGGTAGACCTGCTGCTGTGGGTTCCCCTGCTGGACGCCTTGTGCTTGGTGATGATTCATGGACCGGCCTCCATTCTGAGTACTGAGGTACTGCACCACGTCATCAGGCAGCATCAGATCCTCCTCCTCACCGGCCATGGTCTCCATGGCAATGTTCTCGGAGATACTGGGAGGCCGTGGGCCATAGGGGTAGCGGTGGAGGCTGCCGTCCGATCGCAGGCAGCCCTGCTGGGCTAAGACCCGTCGTTCTGCTGCCGAATGCGGCTGGAGGTGTCCGCCGCTCATGCTGCCTAGCGTTCCCATGCTGTTGTAGCGCTGCATCTGCGGCTGTCCGAGGGGCTCCAGAACAGCCGGCCGTCTCACCGGGTCGCTGGCTCTTCGAGGGATGATAGATGGGACCTCGTGGGGCATCATGGTACGAGAGGCATAGTCACTGCACCGTCTGGAAGAGAAGTTGGAGGAACCGTTGAAGCCAGAAGACTCCTGGTGGTCCGCGTACATTGCCATGCGGGACTTCAGGCTCATCCGCTCCATGTTGGGCAGAGGCGTGGGTGGGGCGCCCCCTGTGGCCGCGGCGTACTTGGCCTTGAGACGGTAGTGCTGGGCTGGGGTCAGGCTGAGGATGCCACCTCCTCCTACTCCTCCTCCACCACCTCCTCCACAGTGGCTGGACTCGCTGGAGCGGCGGGATAGGTCGGTGGAGATGGGGTCATAGGAGCCGGCCGAGCTGAGGTTGTTGAGCCGGTTGGAGCCGAACTGCGAGGTCTGGCTGGAGCGTCGGCTGGAGTAGCAGGGGGATATGCCGGACGACCTGCGGCTGAGGGTGTAGACGGAGCTCATCGTGCTGGAGGTGCTGTCCCGTCGCTCTGTCAGCTGGCCCAGTAGAGTCATCTTGCTGGGGTTTAGGTCACGCAGGGACAGTGGACAACCGCCCAGGTCTGGACCATCCAGGAGGGACCCTGAGAGACAACACAAGAATGAAATAACCACTTAAGACGGGGTTGTGCTGGTCGATGATTACAGCACTGACTTCCTGTGTCTCTGCACTGTCTTCTGACTCTACACGGTCCTGTGTCTATACTGTCTGATGTCTCTATACTGTCCAATGTCTGTTTACACTGTCCAACGTCTTTCTATAACTAGAGGTTTCAGATCTTGTGTTCGGTACTACATTCAGTGTACTATATTCAGTGTACTACAGGTGTGGCCTACGTTACCCCCGCCGATCTGACTCACGGTTTGTTTGGGTCTGATGTCATGCTGTCACAGTCAGCATTACACACAGCATATTTGGGTGTAGCTGCAGTGGAAACTCTATATATGGTTATGTCTGAGTCATAGTGAACTCTATATATGGTTATGTCTGAGTCATAGTGAACTCTATATATGGTTATGTCTGAGTCATAGTGACGGGGCAGTGGTCCGCCGGCCGGCCCACCCGTTAGCCAATTTTAATATAGGATGCTCAATGTCTCTCTGTAATGTCTCAGGAGACACAGAGAAAAACTACAGACTCTCTCTACACTTTCCTCCCTCTCTACATTGTCTTCTGTCTTTCTACTGTCTCTCTATACTGACCTGTGTCTCTCTATACAGCTTGCCCTTTGTCTTTCTATATGAGTTGTCATTGACTAATGCACAACAAAAGAACAACATGATGTTAGAGGGTAAAGTGTACTTTTCTTGAGAAAACCCAGTGGAACAAAATAAGAGCCAAAAAAGTCAAGAACCGTTCGTGTAAATGATCAAAAGCATCACGCACACAAGAAAAGGCTGACACTTGTTCTCTGCGGTCCTTCTTTTCTTGCCAGCAATAAATATACTCAAAACCAAAAACCCTAAATATCCTCTTGATGATCAGTGTCCACTCACCGCTGGTTAGGATGGGCGGGAGCTTGGAGGTGCCGTGGGTCAGGGGCGGCGCTGGGTTGCCGGCCCACATGCACGAGTCCCTCACTGACTTCAGCTTCTCCTTCTTCAGCCGCTCCAGGCAGTGGCTGGTGCCCAGCTGCTTGCGGAGGTGGAGGCCCACCACCATCCCACCTCCTGGGGACCCCCCGGAGCCCCCCAGGGAGTCCACGGAGGGCAGGTCGTCCAGGGCGCTGAGGTCCCCCAGGCTCCCCCCGCTGTGGCCCGCTGTCTCTACTCCACTATCATGGTTGGTGGCGCTGCCAAGTGGCGATGGCTCGCTACTGCATGACGACTGGCCACCAGGGCTGGACTGATACATCTAGAGAGAGAGAGATGGAGAGAGGGAGAGGGATGCAGAGAGATAGAGAGAGAGAGAGAGAGAGAGAGAGAGAGAGAGATGGAAGAAAGGAGGGAGGGATGGGGAGAGGGAGGGATGGAGGACAATAGAGAGGAGAGAAAGTATAAGTGAAAAGGGAGAAGAGGATAGGAGGTAAAGAATGGGGTATTGCGATGAAAGAGAGAGGAGAAGGAGAAAAGAGAACGGTGGTGAGAGGGGGGAGAGAGAGAAGTAGAAGCATCATGAGTCTGTTTATACTCAGAAAGCAAAACATTTTCTCCAGCAGATCACAAGTGGACCAGTTTTTTTTTTTTTTATGATGGCACTGCGAACAGCCAATCACAGAGACCTTTATCCTCCCCCAGCTTAATTGTAAATAATGAGAGGTTGGCGATGGGGGCCGTAGATTACAGAGCATCTTAGCCCGTGTGTGAATTAGAGATGGGCAGGATGAAAGCCTGCTGGGAGTCCACAGCCACGCACTGTGTTAGATCCATCAACATTGGCTTCTGTGAAGTTTACCCCTGCTGTCAGAGGCTGCTGTGGCTGTCTGCTGATGCAGGGAACGGAACACATCATCTTTGACTCTGTCACGTCGACTCGTCTTTCATTGTTTTGGTTGCCTTTTAACGATTATGTTTTATCAGATTTTTTTTTTTTTCTGTTTTGTGAAAAAGTATTCGGGTTATTGTGCTGGGCAAATAGGCACAAAACACTTGGAGGTAGGTCTATGCCGTTAGTCATCTATGACGTCAGTGCTGTGACCATCTGCATATTTGGGCGAAGTATATATTAAAGTTTTCAAAAAGAAAACTGCTATGAAAAGTTTCACTAAACCCCAAAAGGTTTCCATTTGGATTGTTAATGTCAAATTTGAAGATATACATTTATGTATATCTCCCAAAAAAAATACAAGAAACATAACCTTACTTGAAACACAAGGTCTCTTGAAAATGACCTTCTGTCTTAACATTATCTCATTATCGGGCCTTGTCAACCGACAACCACACAACTGACAAGTAAGGTGATCCGTCCCTTCTGAATAGGCCCCTCCCACACACACCCCCCTGGTTTCCCTGACGATGCTAATTTATTCGGCGCTAAAAAGCTGTCTTGATCACAGCGTGAGAGTTGGCAGCGGTTGCTCGTGGCGCCAAAAACAATCCCCCATGTTTGAATATTAATCCAGGGGAGGCTTTTATCACGGTCTGGCTCACAGACATGTGTGATAGGTCTGTGAACCCCAGAAGGATTGGTTTGCATTATCTGGGAAGCGAGAACAGATGTGCTCTTGTGCAAACAGGAAGCGTCGAGGTGTTATACAATAGCTTTACATGACAAAACATATCCAGGTGAATCCTCCATACGTGTTTAAGTATGACTGAACAATCTGTATGAAATGGACAACCAATATACAGAGGAAAGGCCGGTGAAGGACAGCTTAGCGATAAGGTTTAAATGGACAGCGTACATCATGCCGCCGCTGTCATGCAGAAACCTTGGACCTTTTATGTTTCTTTCATAATGTTAATGCTATTTTATACTTTGACGTATGACAGTGTCTTGCAAAAGTAGCGGAAATAGCCCATCTACAAGCTCGCTGTGAGCTGGTAGATAGGCTATTTTTTCTATTTTCGGAAATTATTGAAAAACTTAGAATTATTTATTCAAATTTTCTCCTATACTGAAATGCCCAAAATGGGGAGGCCCTGTTGAAAATGATTAAGTGTGGGTTTTATATATATTTAACCAATGAAAAGTATTGACAAAAGCTTGTCACTTAATAATGTTCTACAATGGATCCATTAGAACACAGGTTATTTGGTCTATCTCCTGAAAAGGACTTACAAGGTTTCCACCTGACAGTGATGATGATCTACAGCGTGCGCTGTTTAACCAATCAGAGTGGGATAAACAAACCAAGTAAGCTTTGTTTGTACAAGGCCTTTCCACACATGCAGTTGATGAAGATGAAATGAAGACCAGTGTTAATTATGAAGAGCTGGATTACAAAATGCATCCCAAAGGCCACCCTTTCGTAAGCAAACTCATGCAGCAAATGTTTCAGAATATACAAACAAACAGACATTGGAAAATGGTAAATATAGGCTATTTTGAGTGACCGAAATTATTGTGGTTCAAGATGCGTTTTAAAATACACATTTTATATTATATTTTTTGAACCATTGTAAGCACATTGTGTTTTTACAGTCTGGATAGGTTCTAAGTTGACTATTACTTAATTCAGCATGCATTTTTTAGACGTGGTGATGTCACATCCTGGCCGGAGTTAAACTAATTTGACTCTGAGCTGGGTGCGACAATACACCTGTTGTGCATCGAGCTAATTGATGCACACAGGATAAATCAACCATCCCCACACACTCAGGGAAGAGCCTCTGTCCAGACAGCAAGTTACATTTGCTCTTCCCAGTACCATTTCTGTGCCTTTACTACCACAGGTTTATATCTGAGGCATGGCAAGCAGTTTCTGTAATTAGTAGAAAAGATAAGAGATCTCATGGTCCAAAATCCTGCTGCCGTCTGTCCCTCGCCACACTGAGAGAAAGCCTCTGTCATGACAGCACCATTCTATCTGTTCTGGCTTGTACCATCTTGCCCTCTATACAATAAATAATGTATGTTTGTACACCATCTACCTGACTGTGACCCTGAGTGTCAGAGGAACCCCCAGGAAAGCTACAGAGGTAGCATGTACTGTAGCCAAGAAACTACTACAGCACTTCAAAAACGTGTTTACTAGCCTTCCTATTCTAGGCATGCCGGTGAACATTGGGCGAAAACAAGTATAAGATATCTAAAATCTCACGTCGCATTGCGACATGTTGTGAGCTTGAATATAATGCTATTTTAGGGGAAGATACCGTATTTGGTGTAGAGGGGGAAGTATATATGGTTCAAATGGTTACTACAGCAAGCTATATAATCTAATAGAGGGAGACAGATCTGTCAAATGCCGGATGTGTCATTTTTGGAACAAAGCTCTTCACAGCTGATGAAAGAAGATGTAATGAACTAAAGTGAGGCTCACCTTAGCAAGGTCTGTCCTTAGGGAAGGTTTTAAAACAGGAAAGAAAGAGAGAAGATCAAGTAATGAGCAGCGAGAGGCTCCTAGCACAGAGGAAGGTGTTAGGGCTAGTTGGAATACAGAGGCAAGACAATGTTAGTAACAGGGAGAATCAAGGCGGTGTTATGGCACTTTCCCACTGCATAGTACTGGCTCAACTCGACATGCTTTACTTCGTTTTGCGTAGGACCCCCTCAAAGCATATGGTTGTCATCGCAACATCCAACCCTCTACATAGGAGAATGCTAAACAAGGTTAAAGTTAAAGATGATGCTGCCGCTGTACATTAACAATCTCCATTTCACTAACAAAAACAACTGTTTCTAATGACATTGTAGCTGAGAAACAGGCAATGCAATTTTCCCGTTTCTAATGGCTAGTTTAAAAGTTTGACAGTAATCGGGAGCTTCCATGTCACGTGTAGGGGAGTCCGTCATGACGAAATCATGCAGTTATGCCAGCATCATGTATTCTGATGCTGTGTGCGCATCACCTTTTGGTATCACCAGAGCTCGCTTCGAACTTTTGACAGAGGTGATACCAAAAAAAGTACCAGGTGCAGAGTACAGTCGAGTCAAGTTGAGCTGGTTCCATGCAGGGGAAACCCAATTTTATTGTGTCGATCACATGCTTGGTTCCATGTGATCCAATAACACTGTCAATGGACAGTTTGTTCCTGGCTAGAATTAGTTTTTTCTAAGCCAAGAGAAAGGTGTTAAAATAAACAATGCCACTGTTAGTATGGAAGAGAACAAGTGTCCCACAATGACAACATTCATTAATCCCATTAACCAGTCCTACTACTGGATATGTATTGGTACTAAATATATCGTCGCTGTCGGGCAGAAACCTTTTATCTCTATTTTCTAACTGTTTGTGTTTCTTTCATAAATGAATGCCCTACTTGATCGTCGTATGGGGTTTCCATCCGACAGAGACAATATGTAAGGTGTATAGCCTTTAATCTGTTGAGGACTGATAAGTCTTTGAAGCGATGTCAATAAAGACTTAATTCCTAATTATTATTACTATTATTACTATATTACATGTTGAGACCGCCATTCTAATCTTACCACAGAGTGCTCCGTCTTGATGGACTTGACGTGCATGTAGTCCTCCACGCCTCTGGGGGAGCTGTGGTCTGACATTTTGTCGTCTCTGAGCCTGTCCTTGCCTCCCGTCTCGTTCTCGCCGTTCTCCCTGGGCGGCCTGGGAGGGGGCAGGTCGTTGCGCGTCTTCTTGGTGACGTGGGCCTCGGGTCCGTGCACCGTCTTCACATGCTTCCTGAGAGAGCTGGGGTCTGTGTAGCGCTTGGTGCAGCCGGGGATCTTGCATACGTACGGTTTCTGTTGACGCAAATCAAAGAGCCTTTAGTAATCCTCGTAGGGAAATTAGTTCTCTGCATTTTTTACCCATCCTCACTATTGGGAGCAGCCACCTAGTGGTGCTCGGGGAGCACTTGGGGTTCAGTGTCTTGCTAAAGCAGTGGTTCTCAAACCCCCATCTCAAAATATTTTGTTCCAGCAGGGACCCCCAGAAACAAAGATTTTGCAAACTTTCGCTTTAAAAAATACATATTCAAAGATTTGCACAAATGTTCACGATTTCTAAAAAATAGCAGATCTACAAGCTCATAGCGCGGCACTCAGTGCCTGACACAAAATCTTTTCAGATGAGGGTCTGTGGTCAAATCCATATGAATTTGGGGGTCTTGACATGAAAACGATTGAGAACCACTGATTTGGACACACACAGCGTGTGTCTGTACTGGAGAAAACAGGAACAATGATGCATTCACTGACAACCATACAGTGTTCTATCACACACCATCAAATCCATTCCATCACCTTCATACCTTTCATGTTTCTGCAGGGCAACAATAAATACATTGGAGAAATCCAAAATGAATAAATGAATACATTACATAGCTTCCTGCTACGCATCTGTGAGTCTATAAGTATTTATACATATGCAAGATTCAAAGTTCATTTGTACAATTCTTTTTTCTTTTCTTCTTTCCTCCACTTAACCCATTAAGACCGAGAAGGCGTCTGTGTGTAATTTTTTGATTCCTTTGGCTATTCAAAAATAGCAGATCTCCAAGCTCGTAGCGTGGCACTGAGTGCCGCGCTACAAGCTTGTAGATCTGCTATTTCTTTTAAATCTTGAAAATTCGTGCAAATCTTTGAATATACATATATATTTTTTAAAGTGAACATTTGTAACTCAAATCTTTGCTTCTGGGGATTCTACAGATGTCTTCTAAATCCTAATTTTTTTCTCAAAATATTTTGTTCCAGGGACCCCCAGAAGCAAAGATTTGAGTTGAGATTAGAAATTTACAAATTCAAAGATTTGCACACATTTTCAGAATCTATTTAAAAACAATAGCAGGTCTACAAACTCATAGCGCGGGACTCGGTGCCGCACTATGAGCTTGTATATCTGCTATTTTTGAATAGCCCAAAGAAATCTTAAAATGCCACAGATGCGTTCCCGGTCTTAAAGGGTTAAACTCTATACCATCATTTCACTGTGAGGCCTCGCTATGGAAATATGTTACATCCTTTTTGTGGCAAAACAAAACATCATTAACCATCTGCATTATTATTAAGCGAAGCTCGCGCGGTTCCGCCATTTAAATATATGGCAGTGAATTAGATTGTACCACTTCCTCCAACTTAGTCAGATTATGTGGTACTTGTTTTTGTGAAAACACAATTAGAGGCATACATAATTCATGTGCGCCCAGCCCAGACTGGAGCGTGTGCACATCGCCCAGCTAAAGCGTCCTGTGCGTGATTCATGACTGTTTGTGCTAGACCAAATGCAGGTGGAGTCTGCTCTCTGTGTGTGTGTGTGTGCGTGTGTGTGTGTTAAGCAGCCACTGTAGCGGCAGAGGTGTGAAGCAGGTCAGATTAAATAGATGGTCTTATTGTCTGTGTTCATTAAAGCCAGACAGTCCGGATCAACCCGATGTGTACAATAATTTTGTACATACATAAACACTCGCACAAACATAATATGTGTCTGTCTGTATGTTCTGAATGTACATATTTAGTCATATAGGTAGGTGTCTACTGTGTGTGCGTGTGCGTGTGTGTGCATGTGTGTATACACAAATACAATATTAGCCTGTCTTTTTGTGTTACAGTGTGCATGTTGTATACAAATATACAGTATATGTATATATACAGTATATAATACTTGTATGCCCACACGTGTGCATGTGTTTCTGCCAGTGCGTGTGTGTCCCCACGTGTGTGCATGTGTTTCTGCCTGTGTGTGTGTGTGTGTGTGTGTGTGTGTGTGTGTGTGTGTGTGTGCTGGTGAACTCCCACACCCCGTCCCTCTCTGATGGATGGTCAGGAGGACTAGTGTGAAACACTTCCAGGTTTCATTTTCTATTCAGGACCTGCAGGTGGTCCTACACGGCGGGGGGGGCGGGCCTGATGCGCCCTAATGCATTGTGGGCTGCCGCGCTCATTAGTTCTGTGCCTCATTATTTACTCACAAATGTGAGCACGCAGAGGGACTGAGGGAAACGCACATGTGCATACCTGAACACACACACACACACACACACACACACACACACACACACACACACACACACACACACACACACACACACACACACACACACACACACACCTGTACAGTATGTTAGGGCTGGGTGATATGACTTCAAATCCATATCACGATTATTTCAAACTTTTTACTCGATTACGATTACTGAACGATTAAAAAAAAATAGCAGACCTAAAGCTCAACGCATTGTGGGCTTCTACTGTAGATCAGGGGTCTTCAACAGGGGGTCCGGGACCCCTAGGGGATCCTCAGAGTTACTACAGGGGGGCCGCCACATCTTTCTGTGACAGGAACTTTACATTAACCACTTGAACCCTAGCATCCCCTTTCTGAGGGGATTAGCCGAAAATAGCAGATCTACAAGCTCAAAATGCCCCGCGTTGTGAGCGCGCACACACACACACACACACACACACACACACACACACACACACACACACACACACACACACACACACACACACACACACACACACACACACACGCTCATCAACAGCTAGATAGACAAACTCATAAGACAGCGGACATGAAATTGAGTGAAAGTGACGTCCTCATGACGTCCCTCCACTTGACAACAAGCTGCTGTAAAGGAGTAGTTCAAAAAATGTTCTATACATGTTTATGTTTTTGTCGCATTCCTGAGCAAATAATTTGATGACCGGGTCATCGGTCAATAGGAGACTCAGGAGGAGACTTTTTGAGCCGGTCATCAAATTATTGGCTCAGGAATGCGACAGAAACAAAAAAATCTCCATGAATTCAAGGCTTCATGGGGTGTGTAATTGATAGATAATAAGCATTCTTTTTGGTGAACTACTCCTTTAACCACTCGAACCCCAGCGTTCATATTCTGGGGGGAACATTAGCCAAAAACAGCAGATCTACAAAGCACAACGCGTCGCAACGCATTGTAAGCTTGTCAAACGGCAATTTTTGGCCGAAGAGATTTGGTGTAGGTTGTAAAAAAAGAGTACAGAGCCAACTCAGGTCCAGTTCACTGAGTCTAGAGGGTTTAATCCCACAAAGTACTACCGTTAGATTTCTGCAGAGAAAAACACTGAGGGAATGTGTAATGCAGCTCTATAAGACAGTCTGTCTGAAGTCTGCTGCAAGCGCACACACTGCTCTGTGTGTGTGTGTGTGTGTTTGTGTGTGTGTGTGTGTGTGTGTGTGTGTACCTCGTTGGAGTGCGTTCGGTTCTGGTGCTTGGCTCGGTCCGAGGCGTTGGAGAAAGCTTTGTTGCATCCCTCGTGTTCACAGACGTACGGCTTCTCTCCCGTGTGCGAGCGCAGATGAGTCTTCAGGTTCTCCAGGCGAGAGTAGGCCTTTGCACAACCTTCAAACTGTATGAGAATGAAATGTGCTTTAGTTTAACCCATTGAGATCGGGGAAAGAATCGGTGTCATTTTTAGATTTCTTTGGCTACTCAAAAATAGCAGATATACAAGGTCGTAGCGCGGCACTCGGTGCTGCTCTACGAGCTTGTCGATCTGCTATTTGTGAAAAATCCTGAAAATGTGTGCACAGATTTTAGTATATATATTTTTTAAAGCGAACATTTGTAATTCAAATCTTTGCTTCTGGGGGTCCCTGGAACAAAATATTATGAGATGGGGGTCCGCCGCCAAATACGTATCATTATGAGAATCACTGACATAGTAACATACATTTAAAAAAAAAACAGTTAGGATTTAGAAGACATTTTGTAGAATCGGCCTCAGGTCTTAATGGGTTAACCCAGTAAGACCTGAAGATTTTTCAAAATGTTAGAAAACAGCAGATGTGCAATCAAATTGCAAGGAAAAAATAAATATAGATCTGTTCTGTTCACTTTACGTTGGAAAATGCCTTTGAGAAACCCACACATTGTGGTAAAAAAATAAAATACAGTATATAATAAATAAATAAATAGATTTGAGCGTATCTGCACAGAGATAAAACACAGGGATTACATCATGCACTCACTAAACATGAAGCGAGAGGTATATAAAGTAAAAATATGAAATGCAACAAAATAACAGATGATGTGATGTAGTGACCACATCTGACGGGAACGCTTTGATGCAGTAACGTCTCTCATTGTGAAACCATAACATTCACATGAGTCGTCCTTGAAGCCCTTAAACTATTTACCAAACATTTACCAAACAGGAGTGGCATTCACATCTGATCCACCTCTGACTATAGTGATGTAATCGCATGATCCACGCAGGTTTAGGTCCGATTTTGTTTTTTTCTCTCAGTAATCACGGCCACGTGCAGGTAGAGGATCGT
>NC_137626.1:31835502-31870502 GCF_963280865.1 Gymnoscopelus braueri
TTCAGTTTGTTAAGTCAACAGAATTACACTGGATTTCACTTTAATGTGAGCAGTCCCGGGTTTTAGTCTCATGTAGTCTCATTGAAAGGGCTTGTCATGAATTCAGCAAGGTGTAATTTTAGCGTAAAAAAAACACTTGAAACCCTAGCAAGTCGAGAAGAAAGAAATCAAAGGGGGAAAGATATCCCTGAAGATAACACATCATCACATCTTTATGCCGGGGAGGGGAGAGCCCCCGACGCTAATCTAAAGCGCTGTATAAACGATAGAGATGAAGAAATACCAGACACGCACTCATATTTGTGGCTCACATTTCTAATGGCGCTGACTCCATCATTTGGTTCAGAGGTGAGTCGCCGCCACTCGTTTCTACGTCTTTTCTGTTCTCTTTTCAGACAGAAAGTGGAAGGTTCAGACGGAGATGGCTGAGTGACAGAGAGACCCCCCCCACCCCCACACACACACACACACACACACACACACACACACACACACACACACACACACACACACACACACAGAGCCCCTCTATGATCGCTAATCCCCCTGACCCCTATTCCCACCCCTCTGTCTCTCTCTCTCTCTCTGCTTCAGTGGAACCATGGAATGCCTTAGACTCATTCTACCAGGCCTCTGCTTTGGCTGTGATGGAAAGCTCCACACAGCCCCACCACTACACTAAAACCCCCCCCTAAGACGCTGATGACTGTTTTCTGTGCAGCGGCTGACTTCAGAAGTTTCTCAGGGGGGAAAGGTAGAAGGGGCCCTCGGAGCTGAGAGAGGGGGGCCACACAAGGCCTAACTGGTCTCCCTATAACGCACATCACGAAAACAAAACAATCCACCTTTCGTCCACTGACTTGCAGTTGAGCTACTGTGCGAACATGTTCCTATGTTATGCATACGTAAACGATACTGTACGCAGCTGAAAAGAAAAACTAAGGTTTTCATGCTCAAATCCTGTGGAAACGATCTCTATTTAAACCTGTACCCTGCAACACAAACAATTTCTCATAGCATTTCAGGCCATGCATGCAGTATGCTCAATATTGATTAAATTCACATTTTGCAACAGCTAAGTTTAAAAGTTTGCAACAGTATTCGGGAGCTTCCATGCGTACTCTCTGACCAAACAGTAGGCCGCAGTGTTTTCACGTCACCTTTTGGTGTCACCTCAGCTCACTTGGACCCTCAATGGAGGTGATACAAAAAAATTTTTACCAGGTACTATCCTGAACTTTCGCCAAATGGAAAACCAAAGAAACGCGAGTAGAGCCGAATTAAGTAGAGCCAATAGCATGCAGTGGAAAAGCGCCATTCTCTACTGTCTAAAGTTAAACAATACAATTCAGTATAATACGCATATTATGTCATATTATGACACACACAATAGAATTCTCAGTGATAATTAATCCGTCTGTAACTCAGAGAGTGTACAAGTGTACACTTGTACACTCTCTGAGTTATTATCAGAGTAAAATGAACAGTTGGGACTTAGTACAGTGCACACAAAGAGAAGTTCTTACATGAACCAGTTGTTCCTGAGTGTCGTATTCCTTGGAGCATCCTTCCCAGTGGCAGTTGGTCTCGTACACGGCTTCGGGTTCCTGTTTGCATTCGTCTCTGTCCACGTCGTCCTTCATGTCCATCATACCGCACAGATGGTCCTGAGGAGAGCCAAAGGTCACGGGGTCAAATGTTAGGGAAGGAGAAATAAAAATGAAACCTCCTTGAGCGGGTTTTTAAACGGATGTGAACCGTCCTCACTGTTGAGTGAGCTCACATTCTTATGAACAGGTGATAGATCTATGTCTAACGTTTCGCGTTAAATATTCACCACCAATGTCCACCATGACTTAAAATGCTAATCAGTTTATTTAAGATTATTTTTGGGGCATTCAAAAATAGCAGATATACAAGCTCGTAGCTGTGCTACGAGCTTGTAGATCTGCTTTTCTTTGAAAAATCTGGAAAATGTGTGCAAATCTTTGAATATATATTTTTTAAACAAACATTTGTAAAATATTTTGTTCCAGGGACCTCCAAAATTTTTCACATTTTTTCAAAAATAGCAGATCTACAAGCTCATATATCTGCCATTTTTAATAGCCAAAGAAATCTAAATGCGTTCCCGGTTTTAACGGGTTAAGTGGTTAATTACTGTAAGAACTCACTGCAGAGGATTCAACTCTTGTACGTTGATCTCTGTGTCCATGTAAAGACACAAAGAAACAGGACGTAGGAATAAAAATATAGAAAAGGAGAAGTAAAAGTTAAAATAAGAAATAATAAACGTGGTGGCAGCATGCAGAATCTTCTCCTGACAATGAGAAATACACACACACACACACACACACACACACACACACACACACACACACACACACACACACACACACACACACACAAACACGTGCAAAGACACACACGTGCATTGTCTGAGACAAGAGACTGACCCTAGTGTGCTGTGTTGATGAGCAGGCTGTCCCACCCGGATTTCAGTGTGTCTGCGTGTGCGCGCGCACACACACACACACACACACACACACACACACACACACACACACACACACACACACACACACACACACACACACACACACACACACACACACACACACACACACACACACACACACACACACCTACACACCTACACACACGCACACAGGCAGTGCTGACTACAGCATGTTTGTCTCTGCCCCACGCACGCTATGTTCATCAATTGTGGTGGCCCCAAGACGACTGCGCGCTCCACCATCGCCATGCATCAACACAAACCTGCCTCGCTATCGGAGAGGAGCCGCAAATTTGTCAAAAGGAGGAGAATGAGGCAAGAGAGAGGAAAGAGGAGAGCGAGAGAAAAGGAGGGAGGGAGAGAGAGGAGGGAGGGAGAGGGAGAGGGAGAGGGAGAGAGAAAGAGAGAGAGATAGAGGGAAAAAGGGGCCCTCAGATGACAATAACGGCCAGCCAATATTTCATTAAAATGAAGTGCTCTGGCACAGTTTACAGTGGCCAGGGAGAGAGAGAGAGGGAGAGAGAGAGGGAGGGAGAGAGAGAGAGAGCTAAGAGGGGAGTGGAGTGGAGCGGAGTGGAGGGGGCCAAACGAATGGATGCAAAGCTCTTATCACGCAGAGTTTTTCTCCTAGCCGTTAAAGAAGAAGGGGGTCAGGGGAGACCGACGGGGGTCCCAGGGGCCTGAGTCATGCCATTGATCAGGCCAGAGGAGTCTGGGCAGAGAAAGAGAGGGAGAGAGAGAGATGCACGGGGAGCAGAACACAGCCCCTGCAGCTGTTTTATCGGTTCTACTGCCATTTGTTTTCCCCCACTGTGTTTAAATTTATCATTCTGAGCAGATCCTGGGCAGATGTTTAGATGTTCAGAACTGATACAGGGGATGGCTGTTATAGACATCAGGTGAAAGGAGCAGGGAGGTGAAGTCGTTCCAGTGGTCAGAGGTTTCCGACGAGAGAGAGAGAGAGAGAGAGAGTGAGAGAGACAGCCGGTAGGTTTTTTGGTCTTACCGGAGAGCAGGGAGATGCTGGCCTCAGCCCCTCCGCTTCGGACTTAACCTTTGACCTTTTTGTGATCATGAGGTCACCCGAGCTGCTCACGGCTGAATCGCCATTTGGGTTCTGAGGAGAGAAGAGAGAGAGAGAGAAGAGAGAAATGAGCTGGATGATTTCTCCTGTTCCATCATGTCACAATGATAGTGATAACAGCCTGTGACATCCACCCTCTTTACTTAAAGCAAATGAAAAGACACGGATAAAAAGACAGTGAACAACATAATAATACACTCATAACTACATGAGTTGCAGCTGGTATCAGGTCCATCATCTGCCCACTTTCCACTGTATCCATCACTAAGACACTTTAAACACCTTACAAACACTTAAGCGGGCATCGTGCCTCAAAAGAAGTAGATGTTTTATACTTGATGTGGTTTTCGCTTTGAGCGTTCAATGTTCCATTAGTTCAGTCCACGACCATTCATTATGTATAAGAATGTCTAACCAATTACGCACAATTTTCACTTTGCTCTTCGGCTAGTTAGAAAATATTGGAGAAGTGACGAAAATAACTTTTCGGCAAGGGAATGCGAATCCTTTTCTCCGAAATCACGTCATTTTGTTCTTACGAATGCTGCCTGCTTTAGTCCCTCCCACACCTTTAACACTACCCGAAGAGAACCATGACACCAACATGCGACGCGTTTTTATGGAAAATGGAAGATCTTTAAATTGCACAGTGTGTGGATGATTTTCACATGGATGGTTGGGGGACTTCCCCCCGCCCTCCCCTCTCCTCCCTAAAACAAACACAAAACACACACTCTAAGCCCCCATCTCCCCTGTGTATTGCTACTTGCTGATGGGGTCACCATTTGGCATTTGTAATTGGTCACTGCGTACACCACTAATGCAGACTCCTGATTGCATGAAAGCCACAAATATGGACCTCTGGTCAAAGCAGGAGAGAATCCAGCCCGTCCCCTGTGTCTGCCGTTGTGTTTATTGCGGTGGAAAAGAGAGGGAATGTTAAGAAAAAAGTGAGGCCGGGACAGCGTGGGCTTTGGGAATTGAAGGGTCTCTGGTCTCCAATGCCACACTCACCCACCGAGAGTTTACCTTTGCGGGGGCTTATGGTTGTGATTGTATGTGAAGTAGCAGACACCGCAAATCATAACAGATGTTGCGCTTACTGCGGAGGGAATTAAGGGGGATGACGATGGCGACATCAAAGGCGCTGATGGAAAGCTGAATCTGCTACGAGGACAAACAAACCGACGGAAAATTACAGCGGCAAAATGCTAGGTTAGCTCCTAAGCTGCCCCGCTCGCCTCGGTCGTCAACGCACCGCTTCCTGGAAAGTCAGGGAGAGAGAAGGGCTGCGGAATCCTAATGAAAAACTCACTCGAATCACAACAGACGCATGTATTGTCCTTAAGAGGATAAACAAAGCACAAAGCATTGTGAAAACGTTCCCAGCGTGAAGGAAGACGAGTTTGTTCGTTTTAGTTTTTGCATGTCGACAACATTCATGTGATCAATATTTATCATATATAATCCTAGCAGGGTACCCAGCATTGTCCGGGTGAAATCGGCATAAAGTACTCTGAGATTTGTGTAGTTGAAATATTTCAAATATATATGTAATTTTTTTGTAGATTTGTTGAAAATAGCAAATCTACTTGTAGGGTTAAAGTGGTAAAACAGGTTTTGATGCTATATTAACTCTTTCTGCTGGTGACCCCCTTGTGTTGTGTGATCATGCGGCTTAGTCGCTTCTTTTGGGCGTGTTATCGTAGACCTGGCCGCAAAACGTTCTCTCGCAGAATCTGCCAAACACTGCTCAAAACGCCTACATTCATGCCACACGGCGCAGTACCTTGGAGGGTGCATCGCTGCTGTTGTGGCCGCTGGTGACCAGGCTGGAGAGGCCGAGGGCCGGCTGACGGGCGAATGCAGGCGAGGGCTGGATGAGGGGAGGCGCGTGGCCGAAGGCGCTGAGACCCCGCTGCTGAGACAGGAGCTGCTGGTAGGCCATGGGGTTGATGGGATGAGGGAACGCAAAGGACGGACTGCAAGGGAGATTACAGGGAGCTTTATGATTCTATCTTTGTTTTATCATTTTGACAGGTATGCACACATTTATGTTCATGCGTATACGTTTTGTCAAAAATGTTAATCAACCAACATGCGATTTTATTCACTGGCGGAGTTAATACAACTACACACATGCTGGCGTCACATTTTTCAGGTGAAACACTCCAGAAAGCAACGATCCTTTTCTTTCTACGAAACCTTTCCTGTGTAAACCATTTCCTACGTTCGTGTAACTGCACATTGTGTGGAGTATATTTCAGGCTTAAGGCTGTCACATAAATACGCATACGCATAAAGTACCAGACAAACATCTCGCAGTTTCTACCTGATCCCTCCGACAGAAAGGTGTCCGTAGGAGCTGCTGGCGGCGGAGCTGGATCTGGAGTTGTTGATGTAGGCCACCAGGGAGTTGGGGGAGGTGCGGATCATAGTCTGCAGGTCAATGCTGGCGTCCGACAGCGGGGAGATGGACAGGGCTCTCTTCCTGCTCAGCCTGGGGGTCAGCCGGGGACTGGAGAACCGAGACACTGTGGACACACACACACACACACAGGGAGGACACACAGATAAGATGAGATAAGATAAGATAAGCTACTACTTCCTGACTCCAGGGCCATGCGGTTTTAGGCCCCCTGCTCTGTTCCAAAGCCAGGTGAACAACAGCCCACCTCCTTCAGTGCGAGGAGGAGCAGCACCTCCTTTACCGGTGGAAACTCTAAATATTTGCAATCTAAAAGAATGATTCCCCTGCCAGCAGAAATCTATCGAGTCACTCCTCGGCCTCATCATCTTGTCGTTCTCCCATCCTCGCTGGCCCAGGCGTCCCCATCCCTCCCTCCCTCCCCCTGCCTGGCCTGCCTGCGCTATTTCGGGAGCGAAGTGGCGGTGAGGAGCAGCAGAGACGGGAGGAGGAGGAGGAGGAGGAGGAGGAAAGGGAGTAAGAGAGAGAGAGGAACCCTAACGGTTCACTCTGGGCTCCAGCCGGGGACCGGCTGTGATTGATGCAGGCGCAGCCTCCCCACGACACTCAAACCCCGTGGAAATAGAACAGTCCTATCAATAAGTGCTCAAGATTGATTCACAGCTAATACAGTAAACAATTTGTACGCTGTGATGGAAACCGGGGCTGGCAGAGGATATTGTGCGGCGGGAGATAAACTCGTCTCTGGTGTACGGGGGAACAGCAGGGGCCTTGATTCCTCTGACGGCTGGAGCGAGGAGGGGAAGGCGAGGGGAGTTTGTGAACCGATGTGGCACGGCGACTTAGCCCATTAAGACCGGGAACGCATCTGTGTGTCATTTTTAGCTTTCTTTGGCAGATCTAGTAGATCTGCTAATTTAGAAAAATCTAGATTTTTTTTGTTGCAAAAAACAGTTTTGGGAAAAAAAGTATGTTGCTATAATCAGTGGTTCTCAAACGTTTTGCATGTCAAGGACCCCCAAAATGATATGTATTTGGCCGTGGACCCCCAACTCAAAATATGTTGTTCCAGGAACCCCCAGAAGCAAAGATTTGAGTTAAAAATGTTCGCTTTGACATATGTATATTTTCAAAGATTTTCCCAAATTTTCACAATTTTTCACGATTTAAACAAAAATATTTTTGAATAGCCAAAGTATAAGATAATGGTTAAAGTGGTTACACAGATGCGTTCCCGGTCTTAATGGGTTAAAAAACCTGCCCCAGTGACACACATACTGCAACAGAAGAACCAGGACCCCAGAATTAAAACGAAACAAGATCTTTGTAATTAGAAAGCAAATTTCTATCCACTCTCAAATTTGCCTAAACAAGTATGGTCGGTACAGAGGTGGATAGTATACAGTTTGGTAACATTTACGGGTATAATTTTTTGTTGATATGGAATCTAAACTCTGGACATGCATGTTATCTTTTTTACAACACACAGAAGACAGCTGTTCACGGTGCATTGCGGCAGAAGAACCGTGAACCCCAAAGTTTATCCTCTCTACTTTGTTTCGGGGGGGTTTCGCCGCAAGAACGAGTTCTGCATGAAAGTCAGCGGAGTTCTGTGGCTCTGGAATCCGTCCACATGTGGTGACCTCATTAAGATTCAGACATAACCAATCAATCTGCCCACAATAATTCCCCCGTAATTACTTCAGATAAACATCGCAGAGTCCGGGGTTGTACTTCATGATGCTAAATGAGGGCAATTTACAGAGGATTGATTCCAACTGCAGGCAAATGTATGCAGATCTCTCTGGATCGATCTTAGACTCCTGGCCTGAAATGTAAATGTGGTTTACGAACGTGAAACCTCAACCCTTTTCCTGCATAATAACACTGGATGGGTTAATAGCTACATATATTTATATATCAATCATTCCGCGGAAAGAAAAAGTAAACAAAATATGCTTTGCTTGCATTTATATTTCTTCTCCTTTCTGCAGACTGTTAGCCTCTTTGAGAATGGGGATGATTTCAGAGTTCTTTGTTAAATCAACCACTTAAACCCCTGCATCTGTATTCTGGGAAAACTTTCGCAGAAAATAGCAGACCAGCTCAACAACGCTTGTTAAAAGCTACAGTGGTGCGGCTGGCACCCCTGAACAATAGTTACCAGCATGTAACTGTGATACCTCATGAACCATCCAGACCCCTCGGGTCATCTGGGACAGGTCTGTTTTCTGAACCCAGAGTCGGAACTAAACGTGGAGAAGCAGAGTTCCGTTTTTATGCACCACAGTGTCTGGAACAAACTCCAAGAAAACATCAGGTCTGCTGCATCAAACTCAGGGTTACTGAATATTCATTATGACTGATAGGTATACCGGTTGGATGGAACAAATGACTTAAAGACAGACAGATTTGAGCACAACAGTGAATATCTCCATTACCAGTTATGTTGTTCTGTCAAAGTGTGCTCAAGCAGTTCTTAAAGCTGATTGGACCAGCCTGTCTGCAACCTCTACAACCCTAAAACGCTACCAAAAAGCTGCTACAACACCAGCGAGAACAGCCACTAACAAACCTACGTCTGCTGCTTTGAAAACCAATCCTGTCACATCCACCATACGAAGGACCGCCCTTAAAGCTTTTAGATTGGTTCTGCAATGCAGTTACTTTTTAAACTCTAATTGTTTAGCAAGGAAATCTGGGAGATTGTCTTCAGGCTAGTTTGAGCGAAGCGTTAAGAGACGTGACTTGTGAGTCTACATCGACAGATACGAACAGTTAAAAGTAAAAAAACTAAAGATATGGCGGAGAGCTCCTTTAAGATCATTTTGTGTGACCCATCAATTCACAACACGAGGAATACTACGGCGGCGGTGCATTGGGTTTCTATGGGAACGCGCTGTCGCAGCACCTGGCGCGCATCAAATGCAGGTCGCAGCCCCGGGTTCCCCGCACAGCAACGTGCCGCAACGTGCAGCCTCGTCCAACGTTGGGGGCTGCGACAGTGAGAAATGCACTCTAATCTCCCTGGCCCAATAATTCTGCTTGGTTTGCTTTCACTACTACTCTTAATGGCAGCCGGGGGGGGGGTTAAAGGCCTGTTTCTAAATGCGTCGTCCGATACAAATCTTTAACATATGTTATCTGTTCCCCCAAAAAAAAAATGCCGCCCCGGAGACTTTCGGGGGTCGAGTACACGGCAAGGCAAACATCTTGGGACGTTTAGTTCCAGGACGTATAGGAATTTGAATGATGACGGGACAGGGACAAAACCCCACAAATGAACGAGCGAACGCACGCACGGAAGGAAAGACGGAGGGAAAAGAGGAAGGAAGGAGGCAAGAAAAAACAAAAAAAACGCATCAACCTCCACCCTCTCCCGGGAGATCTCAGCTGTGGGTCTTTAACTACATTTCCCATGAGCACGCGACATTACTGCACCGTGTGTGTTTGTGTGTGTGCTTTTTGTCTTGGGTTGTGGGGCGTAGCAGCCAGGTTCGCTTAACTAACTAGCTGTTCTAATACTGCTTAGCGTGGGTGGGGGGCGCGGCTTATAGCGTCGACGTCGGGCAGAAACCTCTTAAGTCCATATTTTAACTTTGAACGTTTTTATTTCGTAAATAAATGCTCTACTTTGTTACACTACAGTGTCACACGAAAGTAGCAAAAAAATAGCCGATCTACAAGCTCAAAACGCGTCGCCGTGCGACGCGTTTTGAGCTTGTAGATCTGCTATTTTTTAACAGTCTTTTGGACATATTATGAGGTGACCATATGCATGGCGTTAGCGCCCACAGTGGCGAGCGGTCCTGGCGGAGGAGGCTATAGCTCCGAGCCCGGGGATGAGCCATTCGCCACAATGGCAGGGCGTATCCGTCAACGTTGGCTCCCTTCACCTCTGGGGAGATGTGTTTATTAATGCACCCACTTCCCCCCTGATAAATGGACCAATGGAAACACCCGTGACCCGGCCCCCCTCCCCCTTCCCTCTCACCCCTCTGGTGTGATTTATGTAACCAGCCACCACAGGGAGGAGGGTGTGTGTGTGTGTGTGTGTGTGTGTGTGTGTGTGTGTGTGTGTGTGTAAGTTTAGTTGTGTTTAACATCACTGAGGGTCTGAGGGAACAGTAAGTATAACGTGATAATGTGCATTACTGTGTGTTAGACCTGGATAGTTTTTTATTTTATTTTGTATCATTGTAAAAGTTGCAGGAATAGTCACAAACGATTCTCTCTCTCTCTCTCTCTCTCTCTCTCCCGCCGTCCCTCCCGGTGTATCGTGAACTATTGAAGTGCAGCTGTAACTACACTCCGTACAGTTTGTTACATGCCTTTGCATTGCCCTCTTGCACTGCATGTGAGGGGCTATTATGCCGGATTACCATGGTTACTAGGATATACATTACTGTCGGGAAGTCATTCGAGAATCTGCACATCTCTCCGTACATCGATAATCAAGCGATCAGTTTCATAATGGCTTTGATGATGCGTCTCATTATAGCGCCCATAACTACATCCTACCCCGTTTCTGCGAGTGACTCGACAATGACATTTTCCGCACTCAGAATCCATGAGGTACTTTCCCTTTGTTTTGTAGCCGGTGGAGCCTGCACAGTGTATGTGAGTGTTGGGAACTAAGTTATGACAGGTTTAGTGTGGCTGGCTGGATCATGGCTTTTATGCCGTTGGCAGCCTGCCCCCCTCTTCAGTACAGGCGAGCGGAGGCTTTGGCTTCCAGCGCCACAACACAGCAGGGCCCATTCACAACCCCTTTCACCCTGTCTGTCTGTCTGTCTGTCTGTCGGTCTGTCTGTCTGTCTGGAAGAGGTGTAGCTGAACCCACAGCCCGCAGCCAGAGGAAATGGTTTACCTAAAAACCTCCAACGTCTGGAAAGCCGCGCGGGCCAGCGGCTGCTACTGCAGAGCAGAGTTCAGAGTGTATGGACAGAACAAGCTCTTAAAAAAAATCAACCCCCTTCTGCCCTACAAAGTCAAAGAACCGTAAATGTAAACCAGAAAAGGTCTGGAGTCCAAAAGCATGTGATGATCTTTGGTTGTGAATACAAAAGTTCAACAAGAGAAACCGATCCAAGGCACTCTTCTGGCAAAAAAAAAAAAAGATGGCTATTTCATAAAACACAACTGGGTTAAAACCCACGTGGCGACAGTGGCATGGAAAAACCTTTAACGGGAAGAAGTCTCGAGCAGAACCAGACTCTAGGGTGGGCGGACATCTGCCTCGACCGGGTCGGGGTGAAAGAGAGAGAGAGAGAGAGAGAGAGAGAGAGAGAGAGAGAGAGAGAGAGAGAGAGAGAGAGAGAGAGAGAGAGAGAGAGAGAGAGAGAGAGAGAGAGAGAGAGAGAGAGAAAGATTCTAGTTGAACCTAGAAAAAACGAGAGAGGACAGACAGACAAATACCACGAGAGACGACGGTTTGGAAAGCGAGGGACGGAGACGGAGAGCTCAGAGACAAGAAGGAACCAAAGCCGTCCGGTGTTACTGACCCAGTAAACAGAAGCAGCGGTAGTCAGCTTCGCCGTACAAACTACAGCAACATTAGTTCGTTTTTTTACGATCTTGTTATTCGCTCCACCAGATACCTTAAGTGTCAACACATCTTTAACAGGAAGCAGCGGTTAAATGTAAAAGGGGAAACTAGCCGCTGGTTTCAACCGCACGAACCATATAGCGTCTATACTAGGGCAAAACATTCGGACGCAAATAGCACATCTACAATCTCACGTAGAAGCGGAACTAGACACCTGGGGGACACCGGTCAACTAAGTATATGGGGTTTAAGTGGTCACGGTGGTTTTACCGTTGGTTTTAAGGTGGTTTAAACATTGGTTTTAAGGTGGCACGTTGCAGGGGGAATCAAACGAACCGCAGCCAGACGACGACGCTCCGCACTCTGGTATTCATCATTGGGACGAAGCGTCCACAATCACTCTCCCGTTGCAGACGCGTCTACCCTTTTAAGGTGTCAAGCCACGCGGGTGGATGAAAGTAGGCATTCATTACATTAAATATACCTCCGACCTAACGTCTGCGAGCCTCCCCCCGTCGGCCCAGACCTCCCCCCCCCCCCTCCCCTCCCATGGCGTACACTGTAAATGTCATGGCAGTACAATAAGTCCTTGTTGTTTATGGAAAAGTGTTGGCACGCGTCCGGAGAACGGAGAAATACGGCACCGCGCATGCAACCCCCCCCCCCGACACCTGAGGGCCCCTCGGCCTGTTTGAAGTTTTTTGAGGTGAAGAATGTACAGTATACCTCTCTTTTTTTCCCCTCTTTTCTTTTATCTTCTCATCTGTGATCTACACGTTTTCATCATCCTGCCCGAGGTCAATGCCCCGAAGCTAGGAATTTCTTTCGACTTAACCACGTGAACCCTAGCGTTCCCTTTTCTGGGCATGTCATAATAGACGAACATTCGGTGAGTATAGCATTATCGACAAGCACATCTACAAGAGATGTGTTGTAGAAGGGGAAAAAGGAGGGGGCCAAGCACAGAACCCTGGGGGACCCCAGTCAATGAAGTATATAGTACTTGTGATGTACTCTAGACCTGCATCTGCGTTCTATGAACATCGCGACTCATAAGACGACTTCATTGTGAATCTGCAGGGGGATAAGTGACAGTTTTGACATTTGAATGTGCGCATTCTAGATGCACACAAGCTGTTTTATGGTTCGGGGTCGCCCACACTTGGCTTTGTTCTGTTGCAATAGGCTCTACGCACAGCAGACATATTAGAAAGAAATTGGGCCTCTTCTTTACTTCCTTCACAGGTGTTACCAATGATACTAATGAAGGCTCTGTTCCATTCTGGTCAGACAGAGTCAGGGTGCTGGTGTTGTGCGTGTTGGCTCACTGCAAACACTCTGCTACACCAGTGGGTCTCAAAGTGTGGTCCAGGGACCCTCATGGTTCCTTGAGAGGGACCCGTAAGGGTCCATTTGGTTCCATTTGTACACTCTCAGAGTTATGGGGGTCCTTGAAATTAAAAAGTTTGAGAAACAATCGTGCTACACGAAATTAGTATCATTGGTAACACCTACAAGGAAGTAAGGAAGAGGCCCAATTTCCTTCCAATATGGCTGCCTATCGCAATAAATAGTGACACATTTTCCCCCCCGTATGTATCATGGTTTCTCTCAGCACAGAGTCACTCACCATCCACGGGGGTGATGTATTCGGGCAGGTGGGTCCCGGCTCCCTGCATGAGGAGCTCCCCGTAGGGGTTCCTGTGGCTGGCCATGAGGTGGTAGTACTCCGCCGGACTGCTCCCCGGAGGAGGGGGAGGGAGGCCGAACAGACCACGCTCCTTCAAGTGCTCATGGGCCACTGTGAGAGAGGAGAGAGGAGAGAGAGAGTTAGAGGTGAATGGATGGATGGATGGAGGGTAGAGTTCTCAAATTGACGCAATTTAATTGTGTCAATTTGTTATAAAAATAAAACTGCCGAAAATGGCCAGCTCTCAAACATCGAAAATCAACGTTTTCAAGATGTTTTGGCCATTATCTCTGGAACTGAAGGTCCAATCTGCTCAGTTCAAAGCTTGTTGCATGTGTGACTTTGAGGACATTAAGCATTTCATTTCGGGTTTTTCTGGTTTTCAGGGATAAAATTATGGTAATTGTTCGGGCCGGGCCCTGTTCGGGCCGGCCCGGTTAGGGCCCAGTTGGGGCCGGGCCTTAATTTTCAGGCCCGTTGACAACTCTAATGGAGGGGGAAGCGAGGAGGGAAGGAGAGAGTAAAGGGGGAGGGACGCGAGAAAGAAAGGAGGGTGGGAGAGGAGAGAGGTGCAGAGACAGAAACGGAGGGGCGAGAGCAAAGAGAGAAGGAAGGGACGACAGAGGAGGAAGTAGACGGTGAGAGAGCGATATTTGGGAGTTGGGGGGGGAGTGAGGAGAGGAGAGGAGGTGACAGGAGAAGAGAGGAGAGGATAGAAGAGGAGGAAAGAGGAGAGGAGGTAACAGGAGAGGAGAGGAGTGCTTAAAAGGAGCGAGGAAGGACAACTGAAGGCAGGAGGAGGGTTGGAAAGCAAAAACGGGTGAAATTCCTGTCCCGTCTCTCGCGCCCCCACGCCGCAGAGCTGCAGCAGAGTGGATGAATGGAGCGGAGGGCGGGCGGGGGGATAGGGGGGGTTTCGAGACGAGCCCGAAACCCTCCGACAGAGACATTGAGCCACACACAACAGAGGTGGGAGGGGCGGGGTGGTGATGTGCAACAGCCCGTGTAGGTACTCCCTCCCAACGGAGAGAGAGAGGGAGAGAGAGAGGGAGAGAGAGTAAGAGGGGGCCTCTACTTTCTTCTGCATTCCTGCATTTCCTTGACCTCATAAACAAAGTAGTGGGACTGTCTGTCTGTCTGTCTGTATGTCTCTGAAAACTCGAAAAGTCCTAAAATCGGACACAGAGTGAAATTCTCAGTGTTAACTCGCGGGTCCATTTGGTTACATGTGTGCAACCAATATATCGGAGATACAAATTGATAAATTACCAATGAGGATTTTTACCGTGTACATTTGAATCTGTGCTGTTGCAATAAATATTACATGAACGATATTGGCGAAAGCATCGAAGCCCCCCCCCCCTCTCTCTCTCTCTCTCTCTCTCTCTGGTATAGCCAGTATCCACCCCAAAAAGTCTGCGCCCATCCACCGTAGTGTAGAGGAGACCTTGAGAAGCTACAATAACAAGGGGGGGCTGCATGGTGTTAACATCTGCACCCAGTAAAGCCCTTTTAAAAGTGTCACGGCCAATAAGAGTCAAATATGAATTTGTTTTACGCCGGAGCCTTCCGTGGCCCTTGAATACAGCTGTCCGTCCCCGGGGGGAGGGAGGAGGGGGCGTTCTCAGGGCTCGGGGCGAGACGGCTTCTGGAAAATCCGCTCCTCGGAGCAGCAACGCGTCACTAACACTTTACTTTGCGCCGGGCTTATTCCAAAAACATTAAACCGTGCATTAAACATCTGGAGAGAGGTGATGTAAGTATACGGGACGCGACGTGCAATAATGCGCTTGATGAAATGTGGCCGAGAAAAAGAAAGAATTAAGTTGTGAATGTGATAAAGTGTGTGCTAAACGATGGAAGCGTCTGGTCGTGCTGACACTTAGAAAGGGGGAACTTTTTGTCGCTGTTTTTTTTTTATTTAAACAGATTCCTAATCGCACACCAAAGGTGCTGGAAAAGCGCCGCAGGCCAACGTGAAAGTGTTCGTTTTTACTTTTAGATGAGCGGAGATTTTCCAGCGCGAGTTCTTGGCACACAGAACACTTTTATGAAGTGATTTTCTCACGTTCTCCTGACAGTAGAGAGATAGGATTCACGTTAAATATTGTCAAAGTTACTCTTTAATAAACAATGCTATCGCAGTCACACTGCAAAATACAGGTACATTTGTACACTCTCAGGGTTAAATAAAGACTCAGGATTTTTCCATTGATGGCTATTTAGGTTAAGCACTTAAACCCTGCATATTTCTTTGACCCGAGTCCCCCAAGGGTCATTACAAGGCCCCCTCCTTTTTCCCACTTCACCAAATGTTTTCACTGAAAATAACCGATCTACAAGCTCACAACTATTCTTGCTGAATGTTGGGCCGCAGAATAGGGCCTTCGAGTATTATAACATGTGCAATCGTTGGAGGTGGTCTCCCTTCTCTTCCATTGAGACATTTAGACCCCCAGGATACCTTCTGGTTGACAATTAGTAGTAGTAGTAGTAGATGTAGTAGTAGCTGTGAGCTTGTAGATCGGCTATTTTCGCCAAATGTTTGCCCCGAAATAGGGATGCTAAGGTTCATGTGTTTGTTCCATTTGGTGGAAGTTTTTTAATCCGAAGCACTTTAGAGTACAATGAGTGTGTGCACGTTTAGTCATGTATGAGGTTCCCACAGTGGGAATCAAGACCATGTTCTTCTACCCATTGAGCATGACAGGGATTTGAACCCTCAACCCTATAGCAGCAGTATTCCATCTTCCACACACCACTGGAATGAGGCCATTGTGGAGCAGTTACCAAAAATGCCTCTGGCTGTTTAATGTTTGTGGTTGTGTGTGTGTGTGTGTGTGTGCGTGCGTGTGCTCGTGTGCGTGTGCTCGTGTGCGTGAGCGCATGTGTGCCTGTGTGTGAGTGTACTATGCAAGCCTGTGCATCTGAGTGTGTACATGTATGCGCGCGCACGTGAGCGGGCGAGCTCCCGCGTGCTTGTGTTTTTGTGTATAAGTGTGTGCATACGTACGTACGTGCACGCGTGCATTGTATGCATATGTACGCGAGACTGTGTGTGCTTGTGGGCGTGCGAACGCACGTGCACGCACGTACGCACGTGCGCGTACCCCTGTCACCTCGCCCACACTAAGTGATCTTTCAGACACAATTAGGACAGACTGGCGTAAAAGAGAACAGGCATGTGCTTGTGTGCTGATTTCATTGCTGAACTAGATCCCGCACCCCCATTACCACACACACACACACACACACTCACACTCACACTCACACTCACACACACACACACACACACACACACACACACACACACACATCCTATACAGTATCAAGTTTCCACCTTAAAAAGCATGCGAAGTGGCCCTGCATGGGGGAACCGGCCTGGTAGTAGCAGACAGATACAGGCCAGAGGGTTGTTCTTAATCACATGGAAGTCTACGGGGAACGTGACAGAGAACAGGACAAGCCTGGCAGCTAACAAACACTTATGTTTGTGTAGCACATAATCACCACACTGTCAAGCCCGCCGAGTGTCCATTTAAAACCGCTTGGATCCCGGCATCCATATTCTGTGGGGAACGTTTCGCCAAAAATAGCCGCTCTACAAGCTGACAACGCATCGCGAACGCGACGCGTTGTGAGCTTGTAGATCGGCTATTTTTTTTGGCAAAGAGATTTGGTGTAGATGGGAGTGCAAAGTACAGTTGTAACTCAAGTCTGTTTAAGACTAGAGGGATTAAGTGGTTACGTCTGAGAGAGTACAAATGGAACCGAATGCTTCCATTTTGTACTCTCTTTGAATTAAATGAACCCTCTCTGAGTTACAGTATGGAGTTACAGATTCATAATCTGTGTACAGTGGAAAGTAACTAAGTACATTTACTAAGCTGCCATTTTTATATACTTTTCATACTCCGCAACATCTCAGGGGCAAATATTGTTTTCATTCAACGACAGTGATTTGACTGCTAGTTACTTTCACATTTAGATGATTAATACCAAACATTCATGACCTGATAAATGATGATGTATTATTTTAGATTACTACCCAGTAGCACATAAAGTCATTCAAATCAGCCCCACTTTTACCAGCTGCAGCATTAAAGTGATGAACACATTAATGCATTGCTAATATATTGCATAACTAACGTTCTGGATAATGACTAGGCCTGCTTTTGCATTTGGCACTGCATGTGGTATTGCAACCTTTACTTAACACCTGGAACGCATCTATGTCACTTTAGATTTCTTTGGCTATTCAAAAATAGCAGATATACAAGCTCATAGCGCGGCACCGAGTGCCGCGCTATGAGCTTGTAGATCTGCTATTTTTGAAAAACCTTGAGATTTTTTTTCATTTTTTTTTTTTCAAAAAAATTTCTTTTAAAGAATCGCCTCAGGTCTTAATGGGTTAAGTAAAAAAAAAGTGTAAAAGATTTACCCGTAATCTGACTCATGATCTGGATCATATGTCATCGGCCTCATAACGACGCAGTAATAAAAAATACCCCTGAACAAATAAGCTAACAAAGTGCCGTGAGATTAAAAAAAAGATAAAATAAAAACGATTTAATGTGACATCACGTCACTCATCGCGGAGCGAGTGCGTTTGTGAAGGGTTCGTAACGCGCTGGCCGGCATCCCAGCGTCAAAACAAACGCTGGACCGATTATATTACACATATCACATCACCGCGATAAAACAGCCGCTAATAAAAAAGAACAACAATGAAAAATAACCTCAGACAATAACAAAATATTATCCCGTCGTATTAAACCCTCAAACACTTTGAGGCGGTTTCAAAGAAGCCAAGAAACCAAAAAGGGTCACCTGGAAGACATAACATCCAACGGCCTGTATACTCTCCAGCATCACAGAAACCCAAGACCCCCCGTTCTCTTTCAACAGCCTATTTGCATTATTCCGCCGACCGCAAATAGCCCCCCCCCCGGCCCCCCCTCCCCAGTCTTATCCCTCTTTCGCATGCCTTTATCACGGCCAGATCTCGGCCACAGTGCTTATTTAAGTTTAACCCATTAAGACCGGGAACGCATCTGTGTGTCATTTTAAGATTTATTTGGCTATTCAAAAATAGCAGATCTACAAGCTCATAGCGCGGCACCGAGTGCCACGCTATGAGCTTGTAGATCTGCTATTTTTGAAAAATCTTGAAAATGGACACAAATCTTTGAATATATTTCTTTTTTAAGCGAACATTTTAACTCATGTTACAGCTTCTGGGGGGGTCCCTGGAACAAAACATTTTGAGATGGGGGGTCCACTTCCAAATACATATCATTTTGGGGGTCCTTGACAGTTTTAGAACCACTGATATTACAGCAAACATACGTTTTTTCAAAAAACAAAGACATTTGTAGAATCCCCCAGAAGCAAAGATTTGAGTTACAAATGTTCGCTTATATTCAAAGATTTGCACAAAATGTCCACGACTTCCCCAAATAAATAGCAGATCTACGAGCGACATTCGGTGCCGCTCTATGAGCTTGTACTGTATATCTGCTATTTTTGAATAGCCCAAAGAAATCTAAAACGACAGAGATGTGTGTTCCCGGCTTGAATGGGTTAAAAGCGAAGCCGCATTACGGGGCTGACAGACTGTAAAAGAAGATTTATTCCCGGTCCGGCCTCCGCGCCCCAATCTGTTATTGTAATTCCAGCACTGAAGGAAAGAGTTGTCATCGGGGTCCGGGGTGAATTTGGGGAAGGGACTCGTACTGTGGCGGGCGCGCTCTGGCTTTCTTTTTTATCAATTTCCACCGGTGTTTTGTTTTAAGAGGATCCCCGCCGAGTATCAACGCACCTGGGGAAACGGTGGGGTCAAGGTTCCGCCCCGCCGAGTAATCTCCAGACATGCTAGGGGCCAAATTCTTGTAATAGTGTTGTGTTGGATGGTGTGACGCATTCTACCGCAATCACATTATTCATTTCCCCGCTGAATACACGATCCTATCGCACCGCCTTTGTTTGAGTTTTCCTTTGAAGGCGCCCAGCCTGTTCCTGCAAATATCACAACGGGCCTGCTGCAAAATTGCAGGCCTCTGTACCTTTTCAATGATACCTTTATAAAACACAGCGTCCCTATTTAGGGGGACATTCAGAAAAAATAGCAGATCTACCAAGCTTGTAGATCCGCTATTTTCACCCCTGATACGTGGCACC
This sequence comes from Gymnoscopelus braueri, assembly GCF_963280865.1. Lineage (NCBI taxonomy): Eukaryota > Metazoa > Chordata > Actinopteri > Myctophiformes > Myctophidae > Gymnoscopelus > Gymnoscopelus braueri. The sequence continues at coordinate 31,854,951 of NC_137626.1, forward strand.
AGTGGTGGAAAAAGTACAAAAATTATTTACTTAAGTAAAAGTACCAATACTGCAATATAGAAATACTTTGTTACAAGTAAATGTCCAGAATTAAACATTTACTTGAGTAAAAGTACAAAAGTATTGGCGTCAAAATATACTTAAAGTACCAAAGGTTAAAGTACTAAAATGTTTGAAAATAGCAGATCTACAAGCTTACAACGCGTCGCGATGCGACGCGTTGTGAGCTTGTAGATCAGCTATTTTCAAATAGCCTATGTATACAATAGGGCTAAAGTGGTTAATGTATGTTTTATAATATCATTATTTATATCTGAAAAGTAACTAGTTACTAAAGTTTTCAAATAATTGTAGTGAAGCAAAAGTACAATATTTGCCTCCAAGATGTAGTGGAGTAGACGTAAAAGTATTGGGAAATGGAAATACTCAAGTAAAGTACAAATACCTCAAAATTGTACTTAAGTACAGTACTTAAGTAAATGTACTTAATTACTTTACACCACTGCGTAGCACCATAATATGACAACGACGAATCACATAAAGGACAATGATAACACTCACGTTCTGCAGGGCTGAGGCCCCTGGCGGCAGAGATCATGGACAGGGTGGGGCTGCTGTGCACGGAGCGCAGGTAGTGCTCCATGTGCGGGTGCACATAATGGTGGGGGGGGCTGAACGGGGACTCGCCCGTCGCCACGGCGGCGGGAGACAGACGGATCAACGAGATGTCCGAGATGACGGGGCTCCCTGCAAGACCTGTGTGACTGAGGGAGGGAGAGAGAGAGAGAGAGAGAGAGAGACAGAGACAGACACACAGAGAGAGAGAGAGTTAGAGTACAGTTCTTAAACCATGAAATCAAAACACTTCCAATTAGCTCTCGGCTCTTCATCAAGTACCCAGCCTTTATTTGCCCTGGGTGACGGGGAGCGATTAAATGACTGAGATGGCGATGAGCCATATTATCCCTAGGGCCGATACAGCAGCTGACAAATCAGTGCAGGCTGAAGTGCCACAACATGTTGAACTGTCACCGCAAGATCTTTCGCTACACTGAAGGAACCCAACAACGAATTCCCGCCTTATCATTTATATATATCTAACGCCATATTCGCACCATGAACATTATTAGGATAAGATAAGGACAGACTTTACTGTCCCCAGGGGAAACCTGTCATGGACACATACAATAACTGCTGTTAGAAATGCAACGACAACATGCAGTACAACACAGACTGCCAACACATCGCACGCTGCCCATGGTCAAAATAACATAACAAATAACAAAATAAACAAGCAGCGTTGGGGAGGTTTGGCTCTGGGTTAGCTTATCATTTAGGGCTTTGATGGACAGGGGGACAAAGGAGTGCTTAAAGTGGTTCAGCTTGCACAGGGGAGACTCTGAAGCATTATGCCTAAGGTATGAAGCTGATACTCAGGGTGGAGGACATGCTATGGGTGGTGTGTCTGAGATGAATAATTCTGCTTCCACGTTCTGAAAAACTGGCATGGTTCCATGCATTATCAGTGGTGAGCAACGATTTGTAGCGACCGGAGGGAAATCCCAGCAAAAAGCAGGGGTGGAAAAAGTACTCAAATGTTTTACATAAGTAATATTATCAATACTGTAATGTAAAAGTCCGGAATTAAAAATGTACTTGAGTAAAAGTACAAAATTATTGGTATCAAAATGTACTTAAAGTACCAAAAGTAAAAGTACTAAAATGTATGAAAATAGCAGATCTACAAGCTCACAACGCGTCGCGATGCGACACGTTGTGAGCTTGTAGATCGTCTATTTTCAAATAGCCTAGGTATAAAATAGGGCTGAAGTGGTTAATGTATGTTTTATAATGTAATCATTTATATCTGCAAAGTAACTAGTAAGTAACTAAAGTTTTCAAATAAATGTAGTGGAGTAAAAGTACAATATGTGCCTCTGAGATAGTGGTTCTGAGTAGAAGTAAAAGTATTGAAATTTGGAAATACTCCAGTAAAGTAAAAGTACCTCAAAATTGTACTTAAGTACAGTACTTGAATAAATGTAAGTTACTTTACACCACTGGCAAAAAGCGGGGTGAAAAAGTTGAGGAGAATTGTGGAAGATTTGCGGCGAGACAAAGCGGCAACCAATCGGAAGCTTGCTGTGGTCCGAACCAGCCATGGACTAGGAAAGGTGGCGTGAAAGTTTCTCGGAAAACGCTCAGAGAAAAAAACACAATCGTTGCTGTGAATTCGGCATTAACAGACTGAAAGAAAAGAGAGAGGAGGAGAAAGAAAGAGACAATGAAAGGAGAACGTCAGCTGCTCACTGACTGGGCGGTTGCTCAAACACGATCACATCAGAGCCGTGACTAACTGATGTTGAAAGGCTCCGTGCATCATCGCAGCATCCTCTTCCTGTTGCAACTGCTAAATTGTCCCTGACTCACATAAAGACAAAAGGCCGTATTCACCCCCACACGGTTAAAGTCTTGAGTGTTCATTTAACCCTGAGAATGTACATATGCAACCAAATGGACCAGTAAGGGTCCATTTGGTTGCATATGTACATTCTTACAGGTCGATTTGGTTCCATTTGTACACTATCAAGATTAACGGGATGGATTTTTATTATGTTTGACTGACTTACTATTTGGAACATTTGTATGTCACCGCAAATCGAAATATTGATATATTTTACTCCAAATGTTTACATATGAATGTTAATCAATGTTAACAGACCTATCACAGAGCCCAAAAACAGCAGGTCTACTTTGAAACTATAATCTGTTAACTTCAGCTCAACTCAACTTCCAAGTTTATTGTCACATCACGAGTTTACAGGTGTAAAAGTGAGGGGGAAATTATTTTCTGTTCAAGACGCCCATAAATTGTTACAAAGCAGATAATGAGCGTAGAGGGAAAAAAACAATTTAATTTAAAAAGCGGAGTACCTCCAGTCTCTTTCACTGAACAGCAGATAATATCAAATGTGTATGAAGTGTTTGAGAATGGATTGTATTCACAGTCATTACATAAAGGTGATGGTGCTAGTGTAATGAGAGCGTGTCAGACTTTCATGGCGACAGGGTTCAGTGCCTATTTATCAACCTGATGTGGAAACTCTCCCTTAATCCTGATTGATACTTAGTTGCGCGCCAGTGTCGCGTGCCGGAAAATAGAGGATCTACAAGCTCGCAAAGCGTCGCGTCGCGACACGCTGTAGAGCTTGTGGATCGGCTATTTTCGGCCAACTAAATTAGGCATTAGTCTGGTTGCAGGGCATCTGATACGGCGGTATCGCCTGGCTGATGGCAGCGGCGTGAACAGATTGTGGCTTCAAGTGTTGTCTACCGTTAGTAGAACCAACAGCTCTGTCAGTCTGCAGTGGTTCTCAAACAGTTTCATGTCAAGGACCCCCATATTAATACATATTAAGCCACGGACCCCATCTGATTTTTTTTTTGCCAAGGTCTCCCCTTACAAGATTTGTGTTGTTAATGTTCCAATTTTCCATAAGATCTTTTGAAAATAGCAGAGCTTAGCCATAGGGTTAAAATGGTTAAACAAATGTTGATGCTACAGTATATTAACTCATTTTGCTGTGGACCCCCTGGGACCCCCTCATGGACTTTGAGAACCACCAGAGTAGTGGTTCTGAAAAATATTTTCATGTCAAGGACCTCCAAGTCAACCACCATTAGATTTTGTGTCAGGGACCCCCATAAGCGAGTGCTGTTGTTAGATTAGATTTAATACTGACAGAATTCATTCTACAACTGACTAATACTGTAGGTGGAGAGAAATCTATGATCTGAATATTCACTATTATACTGCACCTTCTCTCTTAAACATTAGTCTAACAATCTAGCAGGTGAAATAATAGTGAAAGTAAACTGTTCATTTCAGACCCGCTGGAACCCCCTCAAGGACCCCCGTGTGTCCTCTTACCTGCACCAGAGGGTGAAAACTAGGGACGGGACGATAATCGTTATTATCGTACATCGCGATAAAAGAACACTCACAATAATGGTATCGTGGAGATTTTAATTTATCGTGAAATTGCCCTCCCTCACACTCTAGGGTTAATTAACTTTTGTTGAGCTGCAAATTCAGTACCACTTAAACCCTCTATATTTACTTGATAAAACGGACCTGTAAAGAGCGCATTTGGTACGCTCTTACTTCACTCTACACAAATCAATTTGCCCAAAAAATAGCAGATCTACAAGCTCACAACGCGTTGTGAGCTTGTAGATCGGCTATTTTTGGCAAACGTTCCCCCCAGAATAGGGATGCTGGGTGTTCAAGTGGTTAACAAAAGTGCCGTTTTAAGTACGTTTTTATTATCGCAATAATATCGTTAATCGCAAAAATAATTGCCACAATAATCGTGACATGTAATTTTCATATCGTCCCATCCCTAGTGAAAACATGTCTCCATTCCTGTTTTTTTTGGGTTGGTTGGTTTGTTTGTTATTTGTTGGTGGGGCTACTGTCTTCATTTATGTTAGGATCAAGGATTGGGGCCGTTAAGTATCATGTAATCTCTCTCTCTCACACACACACACACACACACACACACACACACCAACAGCGGTGCTGATTGCAGAGTGTTTGTTGGCGCGTCCAGTCCAGCTGTATTACGAGCTCCTCTAGGCGAGTGTCTGGTGTAATTAATAGGTGAATACGATCTCCGTCTGCAAACTACACACACACACGACAACAGCAGTGACATCATGTCTAATGCTTGTTCACACGCCGGAGCACAGCTTTTTGATCTGTGTGTGTGTGCGTTTGTATTGCTATACTTGTGAGGGCCGAATGTTCCCACAAGTGTGGTGGAATGTGAGAAATAGACGCTGTGAGGACCATTTTCCTGGTCCTCACAGGAATATATAGTTGTTTTATGGTTGAAAAAAAGATGTACGTACAAGAGACAAGTTTATTAGAAAAAGATTCAGTTTAGGATTAGACATTTAGAGGTTAGGTTTAGGGATTAGCTCAAGAGTTATGGTTGATTTACACACAGTTGCACGCTTGAAAATCTGAAATTTTTCGGCTTTAGGCTTAGGGTTAAAAGGGCACATTTCTGTGTGTGTGTGTATGTGTGTGTGTGTACGTGTGTGAGTGACAGTTAAATAGAGAAAACAAGAAATGACAGTCATATTATACCGGCTTGCGGCAAGCTCCCCCCCCCCCCCCCGATCCGATATTTATTTTTTATCTGCAGCACAAAATGTAATGTAAACAAAATGTAAAATTTCAATATCCGGTCTTGAACAAACTAAAAGATGTCTTTAAAATAAAAGTCCTAACAAAATAAATTCAGACAACACTCTCTGCCCTTCAAGTATATTCAAGACACAAAAGTACCTTATGTCACTGCTATGCGCTAACTGCTAGCCCCAAACTCAGCTGGAATTGACAGTTTTAAACTCTGTAAAGGATCTAAAATGTTATGCTTGAATCGACAACAAGTGTTGTCGCTATACTTCCATGGCCAACTTTGTTTGGGCTGGCATGCTGATTTCTCTCCTTTTTTTTCACGAGGCAATGTTGCGACAACTTGCGAGCTCTTCATGCAAGCTGGTAAAAAGAGTGTCAAAGGACATAAGAGGGCATAAGAGGAGTGGAAGAGGAGACGAAAGTAGGATGAAAGAAGAGAGAGGGAGAAGAGACGAAAAGAGATGGAGAGTGAAGAGAGGGAGAATGATGGAGACAACCAGGTAGAAGAAAGAGAGAGGAGAGGGGCGAGAGATGGAAAGAGAGGGAGAGAGAGAAAGAGAACGAGAAGAGATGGAGAGAGATGGAAAGAGAGGGAGAGAGAGAAAGAACAAGAAGAGATGGAGAGATGAGTAAAAGAGAGAGATAACTGAGCGATAATTGATGGAGAGAGAAAAAGAGGACAGCGGGAGAGATAAGAGAGAGAGATACAAGCGAGGGGGGAAAGATGGAAATGGAGAGAGAGAGAGAGAGATGGAGAGAGAGAGAGAAAGAGAGCCTTATGGGGGGCTTCCCAGGTGTGTGTCTGAGAGTGGGGTCACTCCCCATCACACACACACACACACACACACACACACACACACACACACACACACACACACACACACACACACACACACACACACACACACACACTCTTCCCCGGGGGGTGGGGGTGCGTCTATGGGAAGCCTGTGAGAGAGGTTTAAACTGCGGTTACCTCATCGAGAGAGTAAAAACACACACACAGACGGTAAGAGGACCTCGTTGAGGCCCTCCTGGGGTCGAGGCGAGGTCAGGGCCGTCATAGGGTCTTGGCAGACGGCACGGTGAAGAGGTGTTAAAACGATGGCGATGGGGGGGTTCGGTTTAGTCTTTCCTGGGTGTCACAGTTTGTGTTACAATAGTATGTTAACCGCTTAAACACCCATATGTTGTTGAGTGGAGGCCCTCTGGGCTTCTATACTAGTGACTTGTCTGTTTTCGCTCTATGTGAAATGGCGTTGCTGAAAATAGCCGATCGGCAAAGCTCACTGCACGTTGTGAGCTTGTCGATCTGCTATTTTCTGCAAAGGTTTTTTGCCAGAATACGGATGTTGGGGTTTAAGTTGGACCACTTCACCCATTTTTAACCTATCTTCTTCATATAATTGTTCCTCTCTAATTCTCTTTATAATATGGCACCATTTTTGTCTACTCGGTCTGTGTCTCAGAGGAGTGCTGTATTAGACAGTTCAGAAACCCGCCTACCAGTGACATCATCGTTAGGCAGGTTTGGTCATTTCAAAGAAAATTTAAAACCTTTAAAAAATATATATATATTAATGCAAGAAAAATGGCTTCTATTATAGCACGCTAATTTTCCAGGAAGAGAAGGGCTGCAGTTTCAATTATTTTGGAATCTCCACTGATGATGTCATTGGTAGGCAGGTTTCTGAACTGTCCACAGCCCACCAATGAGATGCAGTGTGAGACGGAAAGGGTGCCATCTTATAACGAGCCTTAGTGAGGACCAATTATACGAGGATAAGGTTGAAAATGGGTGAAGTGGTCCTTTTAATAATAGACGGTAATAATAATGCTATTTATTGTTACAGAACCTTTCATGCAGAGTTCAGGGTGCAGTATAAGAACGGGTTAATCCCAGATGGATAGGAATGCTGGTTCATGTCTGGAGCAATGGGCGAGAGATTATATAACATATTGAAATATAATGGAGTCAAATCACAGTCAAATCCTACATGTAAGGATCCATGCGGTTGGAACACTGAGGATTTGTACTGTGTACCGTCCATGCATCTTGCATCTCGGGGGTCCTGACCTTTGCATCTCTCACAGAGCTGAGAGTTTTTACCATTAATTCATAACTCCGCTCTTACTTTTGACGTTGTGGCTCCAGGAAGCAATTCATTTACACAGCGCAGTTTAAGGTAACACGACCAAATGGCTGCAATAACAAACTCCCTAATTACACCCAGGCTCGTCTCGCTCTTGTCTTGGCCTTGTCATCAAAGCAATTCTCCCCTCGATCCAAGAAAAACACACCAATTTATTCAACAAAAGGCGCCATTATCTCGCAGCCAGATTGCGAGACGAGACAACCCTCGCTTCAAGTGCTGGAGACAGTGGCCGAATAATCGAATTCCCTTATTGTTTTAACTATTTAACTATTACTGTTGAACTCAGGCAGGTGAGCCCTCACGTGTCTCTGAAAATCGTCCCTGTTTTCCATCAGCGGCGTATTGGAGACGGTAATACCCAGATAGAACCACAACAACACTTTTAAATATGAATACAAAATATCGAATCATAAACATGATTTTTTTCTGAAATCGGCCCGCAAAAGGCCCTCGTCTACATACAGTACAATCAGACAGTACTCAGAAAGAAGCACGCCAGCCCTTTAACCCATTAAGACCGGGAATGCATCTCTGTCATTTTAGATTTCTTTGGCTGTTCGAAAATAGCAGATCTACAAGCTCATAGCGCGGCACCGAGTGCCGCTCTATGAGCTTGTAGATCTGCTATTTTTGAACAATCGTGAAGATTTTGAAAAAACGTTGAATATATATATTTTTTAAACTCAAATCTTTGCTTCTGGAGGTCCCTGGAACAAAATATTTGACAAACGTTCGCTTTAAGAAATTTATATTCCAAGATTAGCAAAAAGTTTCACGATTTTTCAAAAATAGCAGATCTACAAGCTCATAGCGCGGCACTCGCTTGTAGATCTGCTATTTTTTAATAGCCCAAAGAAATCTGAAAATGACACATGCGTTCCCGGTCTAAATGGGTTAAAATATGAATCCAAAATATTGAATTCTAACATAAATCTTTTCTCTCTTTTCTGGCGTTGGCATGCCCGGAACTCTTTGCTCGCAACAAACGGCCACTCCGTCAAAATAAGAAGAGAGAGGGGCACACACGTTAGAAGCGAGAGAGAGCTCCCCTAAATAAGTAATACAATATTCAAATGTTGGAAAAGAAGAAGGAGGAGGAGGAGGAGGAGGAAGTCCGCCTGTGGACTTTTCTCATTTGTCTTGGCCATGGCGCTGGCCTGTTCTGAGAGAACACAATGGCTGGTCCGCGGAGCGTAGCCGCGGTCTGGCGCCGGGGCAGTGGGCTGAGACCTATGGGAGACCAGGCAGGGGTGCGGTTCTCATCTCGGGCCTGCATGGCCTGCTGAGGGGGGGGGAGGGGGGGGGGAGCGGGGGAGCAGACCTTGATATTTATGCCTGAACCCCCAAAAGCAACGCAAAACTCGGACCCCAGCGGATTCTTCATCATGCGCTGGGCTGGAGGTTTTTAAATCACTTCCAAGGCCGAATTCCACTTTTTTGACTGCAAACGTAATCATGGGAAACATATTAGCTCGCTTTTATGATTTATTAATGCGTATTATGGCCTTTGAAATTGTATTGTTGGGAAATGATCGGCAAATTTGGATTTTTATTTTCGGTTTAAGACCCATAAGATCTGGTCTTAGGGGTCTCTGGCTTTAAAGAGGATTATTTTCTTTTTAACCCTTTAAGACTCGGATAGCATCTGTGTCATTTCTAGATTTGAACTGAAAAGCATTATTTTACCCTTTGGCTATTACAAAATAGCAGATCTACAAGCTCATAGCGCGGCACCGAGTGCCGCGCTACAAGCTTGTGGATTTGCTATTTTAGATTTTTTTTTAAAATGTGTGCAAATCCTTGAATATATATTCTTTTAAAGCAAACATTTTTAACTCAAATCTTTGCTTCTGAGGGGTCCCTGGAACAACATATTTTGAGCATGGGGGTCTGCGGCCAAATACATATATCATTTTGGGGGTCCTTGACATGAAAAAGCCACAGGTCTAAATGGGTTAAACAAAAGGAATCTTTCATATATCGTTTTATTGCGATTCAAATATTTTCGGTTCCTATTCAATCTTCAACAACCACTGTTGTAGGTGCCCCTGAGCAAGGCACTTGACCCCTTAATGCTTGATTTATATACTTTGTTTCACACTGGTGCCTTGTGCAAAAAAAAAGAAAACAGATCTACAAGCTCCTAACACGTAGTGCCGCAACGCGTTACGAGCTTGAAGATCGGCTATTTCCGGCTGCAGCTTGACCACGTCTGGTAGCTACTGTACATTGCATCACTCGTGTACCTATTAACCCATTAAGGACCTGAGGCCGATTCTACAAATGTCTCCTGAATCCTGACAGTTTTCTGAAAAACGTATGTTTCTATATCAGTGGTTCTCAAACTTTTTCATGTCAAGGACCCCCACAATTATATGTATTTGGCCACCGACCCGTCTCAAAATATTTAGTTCCAGGGACCCCCCCAGAAGCAAAGATTTGAATTAAAAATGTTCGCTTTAAAAAACATATATATTAAAAAAATTGCCAAAATGTTCACGATTTTTCAAAAATAGCAGATCTACAAGTTCATAGCGCGGCACTCGGTGCCGCGCTATGAGCTTGTATATCTGCTATTTTTGAATAGGCAAAGTATAAAATAACGGTTAAAGTGGTTAAAATCTAAAATGACATGTTTTCCCGGTTTTAACGGGTTAAGGCTGTACTAATCCGCCGTGACGCCTTTCACACCGTCTGGCAGACATTACCTTATTCTCAGTTACGGTACCCGTACTTAATACGTGTACATTTGTTTTTAATGGCCCCCGAATTGGAGCACTTGCTCATATGCTATCAATAACAATAATGAGGTGTATGATTTTATTGCCGTTTTTTTTAAACACCTAGCCCGCAGGCTCCATAGTTAAGCTCCGTAATTATTTCACGAAACAAAGAAATTATTATTTGCTAAGTCTATTGTCCAAGAAGGATGGCTTCGGCCTTAGTGCTCTCTGCTAATGGCTGCTTGTGATGTGCGGTCCATAGGGATTTAAGGTCCCCATGGTATAAAGCCACCCTAGACACACATGTGGATAAAATACGCAAAAACATAAAATGTATAATGTGGATAAATATGGCTTCTATACTGTGCGAGGCCACCGAGGTGTGAAAGCTGTGATTCTGTGAACTAATGCAGTGGTTCTCAACGGCCCACTGGTGGGCCGTGAGGGTATTGCAAGTGGGCCCCCAAATAATTGGGTAAATACTACGATTTTAATGATGATAATATAACATGAATATATATATATATAAAAAATATGTAAACAAATTTACAATGTACAATGTACTTTTTCTTTAAAACCTTGAAAAATGTGTTCTTTTTTTGATACCGATAAACAGGAACTTGAAGTACGCCACGTTAGTTCCATTGTCCAAGCCTGAACACAATCGATTGATAGTTTATCATCTTTTAATGCCATCAGTTGTCAAAAAAAATGTCAAACAGCTGTGTTGTATTTGCAGCATTTGTGAATGAAATAATGTTTGAGGGTGGAATTGGACTGTATTCTCTGTGTGTTTGGGCGTGCGCGCTGCGTGTAGTTTGTGGGTGTTATGTGCATATGTGTAACTGCAGTGTACGCACATGTATCTGTGTGTGTGTGCGTGTACTGTACTGTACGTATACGAGTGGGGGGGGGGGGGGGTGTGTGTGTGTGTGTGTGTGTGTGTGTGTGTGTGTGGGGGTGTGTGTGTGTGTGTGTGTGTGTGTGTGTGTGTGTGTGTGTGTGTGTGTGCGTGTGTGTGCATGTGTTCGCGTATGTGTGTGTGTAACCATTTCTACACACGTGTGTGTCTGAAGGTGTCTCAACTCCTTTGTAGTGTACGTACACATGCGTGTGTGATTGTGTATCCATATTTCAATTCCTTTGAGCATGAGCGCGTGTGTGTGTTTTGTGTGTGTGCGCGCGCGTGCACGCCTGTCTACGTGCGCGTTATGAGTATGCAACGCTTTCAGCCTGTCCCTGCCTCTGTCTAGCTACTCGTGCCGTGTGTGTGTGTGTGCGTGCGCGTGTGTGCGCGCGCGTGTGTGTGTGACACCAGAGATGAATTACGTTGTGACAGTGGATCCCCGTCCTGTCTGCAGCCCTGGGCTCAGGGAGAGAGAGAGAGAGAGAGCTCTGTGATTTAGATGAATAACGCCGTCCACCGCAGGGCTAGAATAAACTCCCGCTGTAGGCTTTACTAGTAGGACCCCGCTACATGATACGGATGTCTCAAACTTAACAGGCATCGTCTCCCCCCCCCCCGACCCCCCCCCCACACACAACTCTCTCTCTCTCTCTCTCTCTCTCCCATGCACAACTGTATGCAGAGGAAGCTCTGACCTACATACTGTACAAACAAACATATTACGCCGCTTCCTCGCAACACTTGCAAAGAGGAGGAAAAAAAACAAAACAATGTCCGTCTTCTGAAAAGTCGCTTAATCTTGTGATCTCGTATTCATAAAGTGTTCTTTAATGTTGGGGGAGTTTGGGTGATAGCGACGCGACAAGACATATAATTGAGCTTTGCTCTCTCAAATACTGCGGCGCTCGTGTCAAGAATTTTGCTCGTAACAACTAATAAAAGCGGCCGTTGCTTGGAATAATGTCGTAACGCTGATCGCATTTGCAGGGAAAAACAACATTGATGTGTCTTCAAAATAAGTTTAAAGTATCCTGCTGGACTGTTTTTCTCCCCCATTCTTTTTTGGAGTGTGTCAGAGACACACACAGAGTGAGGCACAGGAAAGAGGTCTGTGCTGGGGGATTCATTCCCATGCCAGCGCAGATATACTTTGTGGTTTTAATTGTTAGCTTTTCTTAACCACTACATCATCATCTCTGGGCAGTGTCTTGATGAACCCCCCCCCCCCCCCCCCCCCCGTTTTTAAATCTCTGCCCCGGTGCAAAGTAAAACGCTAAAGTAAACCATTGTTGCATTGTCTGTGGTGCCTCTCGTGCCGTCCCTCCGGGGTCGGGTAGCACTTTAACCCATTAAGACCTGAGGTTCCGATTCTACAAAATGTCTTCTAAATCCTAACAGTTTTTTTTTAATTGTTGTTGATGTGGCTACTACATCAGTGGTGCTCAAACTTTTTCATGTCAAGGACCCCCAAAATGATATGTATTTGGCCGTGGACCCCCATCTCAAAATATTATCTTCCAAGGACCCCCCAGAAACAAAGATTTGAGTTAAAAATGTTAGCTTTAAAATATATATATTGAAAGATTTGCAACTTTTTTCCCGATTTTTCAAAAATAGCAGATCTACAAGCTCGTAGCGGGGCACAGCTTGTAGTTCTGCTATTTTTTAAAAGCCAAAGTATAAAATAATAGTTTAAGTGGTTACACAGGTGCGTTCCCGGTCTTAACGGGTTAAGGCTTAAAGAAGAAGGCCGCTCTATAGAGTCGTCTCGTTGACAGCTGCTTAAACAAACATGGCAGAGAAAGGTAATGACGCTTTTTGGGAACGTCGTCTCTGAGCTTGCGCTGCGGGGAAGTGAGGCGTTGAGGGTTTGAAAGTATAAAGCCTGAGTTATATACTTCAGTGACGAGCCACGTCGCGACTCGTCGTGAGCTTGTAGATCTGCTATTTTTGGCACCCGCACATCGACGCAATACCGAGTACAAGTAAGCCTTAAAGAGGGTTTTGATAGGTACGACATCAGGGGCTAGAGCTGGTAGTTCTGGCAGTGATGGGAGAAGTACTGAGATTCTTTTTTTTACTTACATAAAAGTAGCAATAACATAATGTAAAAATACTGGGGCCTGCATTCAAAATATCTCACGACGCGTTGTGAGCTTACACTAGGGAGTAAGCGGTTATTGAATGTTTTGTAATAATAAGGTAAATCTGCAAAGTAACTTGTAAAGTACAATATTTCCCTCTGAGATGTAGTGGAGTACAAGTACAAAGTATAGACAAAAAATTGACATACCCAAAGAAAAGTATTTAGTACCTCCAAATTCTCCAAAAGGAGAATTTTGGACTAAGTTTTTCTTACCTTTTCTATGATGTTATGATATCTTAGGATGAATGGTACAGTAGAAAAATGTCATAACTCCATCCCGGGTCCGCCACAGCTTAAAACGTGCGCGGATAGGCCTTGCGCTAGATCGCATATTTTAATAGCTTTTTTTTAATTTTTTTTTTTAGATCTGACGTTCATAGTGACAGAACACTATGCAAAAAACAAAAAAACAAAAAAAAAAAGAATATACGCAAAATTCGGACTCGTTCCGAATAATTAAAAGACGCTTTTTTTCGCTCCGCGAAACTGGTGTGGAAGCTTGCATTGACTTTATAAGGTTTTAAAAAAAAACATTATTCGCATGAAAAAAAACGCCCCGGTGTGTATGGACCTTTAGTCTCGCTAGACGAGATTGAAATCTCAAGATTGAAATCTCCTCTAGCGAGACTTCTGTTTGTTTTTTTGGACAGTGTTCTGTCACTATGACAGAACACTGTCATAGTGACAGATGTGTTCTGGTTTGGCTCAATGGAACTCAGTATACTTTAAGTTCCTAGTGTGTATCACAATGAACTCACTTTCACTCAGGTTTGAAAGAAAAGCATACCTTGACAAACGATTTTACATAATTAAAAAAATGTATATATTAATATCATATCATTATTCAAATCGTAAGTGTTTTGCCAATTATTTGGGGGCCCACATGCAATATCCTCATGGCCCACAGGTTGAGAATCACTGGATTAAAGGATCATATACGTCATGTCATGCCATGATATGCTATGATGTGATATACAGTATATTGATTCACAGATTATTCTCACACGGTTCATCTACGGTGTAGACACTATTATTTTAATTTTATAGAACGTGTCTGAATAATTTAGTCAATATTGGCTACACATCATTCTGCGGTTATAAGTCATGGATATTTGAATTTTGATCGAAGATCTATCTTTTTCTCCAGGGACTGTCTTCGGCTAGACTTTTTCGAATCAATCCGCGCTTTAAAATGCATTAAAAGGCAATGATAGCCATGACTGGCAGCACAGCGATGTTTAGTGTGTGGGGCTAGGCTATCTCAAGCATGTTTCTAGTCTCTGCAAGTTGTACTGCTGTACTGAAACTAATCACTTAAACTCTATATACTGCACTTCATTGACCGGAGTCCCCCAGGGCTCTATACTTGGTCCCCTATTTTTTCCCCCTCCATCCATATACCATGTGCATATACAGTACAAAGTACCTGCAATTGCATGTGATTAGATGCATCTTTTGAGTTTTTTGAGTCATCCTGTCCTCTCTCTCTCTCTCTCTCTCTCTCTCTCTCTCCCTCTCTCTCTCTCTCACCCTCTCTCGCCCCCCCTGTCATGGCTCACTTGCTGCTATGTGGAGCATCTCGTCGCTTATAAGAACCAAAAGAAAAGTCAGGGTAAAACTCGATGAACTATCCCATGCTATATGATCAGCCCTAGTTTGCTTTATAACAAGTGGCCCTCGTTTGATATCCTCCTGTTCCGCATAGGACGACGGATCTGGTGTCAGCCGGCTTCCACGTCGACGGGCTTTTTTACATCACACCTCCTTCTGTGCTACTCCATCTTATGAGTGAGACCCGCTCCTCCTCCTCCTCCACGCACACACACACACACACACACACACACACACACACACACACACACACACACACACACACGCATGCACGCTCCGTCTGCGGTGCTGGGGAAGGAAGCGGCGCGCCGGGCCGCCTGCAAACTTCCCTCCTCGCCTTCCGCTGTCATATTCCCGGGAAGAAAAACCGTCCTCGCCCGTACAGTGGGGAAGGAAGAACCCCCCCCTGTCCCCCCCCCCCCCCCACACACACTCCCACCTCTCTCACACACACACACACACACACACACCCTCCCCGCCTTTCTACTGGCGTCTGCCCGCGTTTTTTTTATGACAGCCCCTGACAAAATAACCAGCCTCTCATTACGCTATATGCAAACAATGATGAAGGGGACGGCGGCGTGCGTGTCATGTTAGACAATCAAGAAACGGGACCTCTGACACGCCGCCGCGGGCGCATAACGGAGTGCCTCGCCAGGCGACAAATGACACCGCACTTAATTTGCTGCGCAATGTTCCTGTAATTAGGTGAATTTGGCGCAGGCACGGGGGACCGACAGCCGGATCAAGGTCTTGATGAATTAGGGGTCCACTGTCAAGATCAAATCACATTAATCAAG
>NC_137626.1:31875502-31915502 GCF_963280865.1 Gymnoscopelus braueri
CTGCGAAAATAGCTCATCTGCAAGCTCACAATGCGTTGGCTATTATCGGTGAAGAGATTTGGTGTAAATGGGGGGAAAAAGGAAGGGATGTAGCATAGAGCCCTGGGGGACCCCAGTCAACCAAGTATGTACAGGGTTTAAGTGGTTGAGGAGAGAGTCACCCAAAACTGGCGTTTTCATCCGACCTCTGAGTTTTACTCAGTTTAGGAAGGAGAGGGGATTTTGCTGTTGTGTCTGTGTTATCCTCCAGATGAGGTCCTGCACTCTGAAACGCTTGAATGCTTTGTTTCTCTTTTAGCAACCCATGTACAGTGTCTGTTTTTGTTTTGTATTAGCTTGGGAAGAAGCGATGATTCGTTCGCTCTGATGAATGGATAACAGTTTCCTTTCTGCATGCAAAAGTCACCAGAGACGGCTTGAATGCTGAATCATTTGTATGTTTCTCCCTCTCATGTCCTATTTCTCACACGCCCAGACGCAGGCACGCAGGCACGCACACACACACACACGCACACGCAAACACACACACACACACACACACACACACACACGCAAATAATAATAATACATAGTCTCTGACATTTGGCTTCACTTTGTGCGCATGAAGAAGTACACAAAATGAAGACAAACTACTCAACCGTACAAGTCAAACACGTGGTGGGGGTGTGTGTGTGATAAGTGTGTCCCATGATAAGAAATACAAGGATTCACACAGTGACATCATTTTTTATGTAACCATTATACTTTGTCATAGAGCGGTGTTGTGCGGTGAAAATATAATACAATGATAACATGACTGGTGCCCCCCGAAATGAAAACAAATTAAGGCTGTTCTTAAAGGACAGAGCGCCATGTAAGCACTTGGTCGACAACCTAGCATCATGTGCCACCATAACAGACTGGATTCTGTATGTTTTAGGTGATGGAATACAGTAGATGTGTTCAGTTGTTCTCCTCGGCGGGGCGGTAACGGCTAAAACGTACAGTGGTGTAAAGTAACTAAGTACATTTACTCAAGTACTGTACTTAAGTACAACTTTTACTTTACTGGAGTATTTCCAATTGTCTATACTTTTACTTCTACTCCACTACATCTCAGGCAAATATTGTACTTTTACTCCACTACAATTATTTGAAAACTTTAGTTACTAGTTAGTTTGCAGATATAAATCGCGACGCGTTGTGAGCTTGTAGATCTGCTATTTTCAAATATTTTAGTACTTTTACTTTTGGTACTTTAAGTATATTTTGATACCAATACTTTTGTACTTTTACTCAAGTACATTTTTTTATTCCGGACTTTTTACTTGTAACAGAGTACGTCTACGTTGCAGTATTGATACTTTTACTTAAGTAAAACATTTGAGTACTTTTTCCAACACTGGCGGTAACGGCTAAAAAAACGTCCATGTCCTCCTCCTGGTCTGTGTCAAGACAGAGGGGCTGAGTGACTCACGGGTATAAACTCATACTTTTGCCTAAGTGTTTGTCATGGAAAAAGCCCTGGGGTTTGCGTGTTTAATTGATGCGAAACACCATAATAAAAAAAAAATAAGACCCGCACCTGACGGTCCAACCCTCTCTGACGGCAGTGTTACTGTAATGTTGCACAGCTGTCTGTGAGCTCAGCGCAACGCGCCGCTGATCCCAGGACAGTTTGACAATGACCATGACACACACACAAGCTACTAATGTTAGTATTGAAGTATAAGTACAGTATGGCCGACGTGTCCTTAACGTGTTCCTTAACACAGTGGTACTCAAACATTTTCATGTCAAGGTATGTATGTATTTGGCCGCCATTTCTAAAGATTTTATGCCAGGGACCCCCTTTGTATTGCTGTATTTGACAGTACTTTCCATTCTCTGTATCTGTAGCTCTAAACTCTCCATGTATATGCCCATATATGGAGAAATCCCCGACGCCAGCGTAAATCAATGTTGTGAGGCAACTGTTTCTGTTGTGAATGACATCACATGACCATATGGAGATCCCCGATGACAGAGCGACAGGGCATATTTCACCCATGCAATATCCCTGGAAAGAGAGAAATGTGCTTGTAACGCAATGTCATGGAATAAAAACAAGACCAGGAGACCTGGTTCTGCCAGACCCAGAATGAAGTCCTAGTATGTAACACACCTACAAATGATGTCATGAATAGTTCGTGACGAAAGGGGACGAAAGGGGGACAGACTTTTTTGGCTGGGGCCGGGGGACAAAGTGACCATGCCCATGTATGGCTTCACACGACGTGTGTCCCTTCTATGCCCATGTATGGACAGACTTTTTTTGGGGACAGAATTTTTTTTGGCTGGGGCTGGAGGACAAAGTGACAGACTTTTTTTTGGCTGGGGCCGGAGGACAAAGTGACCATGCCCATGTATGGACGAAACAGGTACAAAGCCTCATGTAAGCCCGACCCCTTGGGTCTGGCAAATATAATAATTCACATCATAGAGTTGAAATTAATAGAATAGCACAGACCAGAATAGAGTAGAATATAATGATAAAACAGAACAGAATAGAATAGAATAAAATAGAATGTGTGAGTGAGTTGACCACGCTCCGTCTGGTTTAGTGTAGTGGTAGCAGACATTCTCCATTGTAATTTGGCTGAGGGCTTGGCATAATTACACTCTGTGTGACTGCACTCACCGTGTAGCCGGGGAGGTGTGTGTGTGTGTGTGTGTGTGTGTGTGTGTGTGTGTGTGTGTGTGTGTGTGTGTGTGTGTGTGTGTGTGTGTGTGTGTGTGTGTGTGTGTGTGTGTGTGTGTGTGTGTGTGTGAGAGAGCGAGAGAGCAAAGAGCTCCATTCAAACAGGGACTTGAGTTAATGCACCATTCATAACAGTTGGAGGTGAATTATAAACGAGGGGTCGAGGGGTGGAGAGAGAGAGGGGAGGAGGAGAGAGAGAGAGAGAGAGAGAGAGAGAGAGAGAGAGAGAGAGAGAGAGGTGGAGAGGGGGTGACATTAAGCAACTAAAAGTAGGTCACCAAAACATTGACAGTCGGTGTCCCCTGCAGTGTGGGTACACCCGACCACACACTGTAAAAAGTCAAATAGAAAAGCCTTTTAACTGTAAAACAATACTAGCCAAGTAAGCCAACCATACTATTGAGGATAAACTTCATAACTAGCTAGTGGTGGTGAATTAAAAAACTTCTAATGTCTATTTTCTGAGCTGGTTCACAGTTCAGAAAACCGGTTCTGAGCCACAAGGAAGCCTTACAAACCAAACAATACCGCCACGTACTTTACCTATTTCTTCCACTATAGGCTCTATGCACAGCAGCCATATTGGAAAGAAATTGGGCTTCTTCTTACTTCCTTCACAGGTGTTACCAATGGTACTAATGAAGGCTCTGTTCCATTCTGGTCAGGGTGCTGATATCGTGCATGTTGGTTCACTAGAAACACTCCATTTTGGTTCCCAAATGGCCCCTTATGGTGGGTGTGTAACATTTGGTTCCATTTGTACACTCTGAGAATTATGGGGGTCCTTGAAAATATATGGGGGTCCTTGAAAATAAGACAACCACTATGCCACACTAAATGGAACAGAGCCTTAATTAGTATCATTGGTAACACCTGTGAAGGAAGTAAGGAAGAGACCCAATTCATTCCCAATATGGCTGCTGTGCATAGAGCCTCTTGTGCACATTCCAGAGACCACCACGTTTCCTGGGCTATCTCTCTTCTCACATGACAACAGAAAATTACTGGGGACCACTTGGGGTCTTCGGGAGAACCTCCAGAGGACCTGTCAGCCAGCCAGCCAGCCAGCCAGCCAGCCAGCCAAATAGCTATAGCCTATATCAGCCAGCCAATAAGACCAGTCAAACCAGAAATCTCTCCGGCCTGTCAGGGAGTGAGCGAACCAAACAGGTCAGCCAGTCACCCCACGTCAGCCTATAACCAGCCGGCCCAGGCTGTCACGCAAACGAACCCCGGCCGGCCATTCAGCCCATAAAGCAGCCTTAAGTCTCCCCTCCGTGGACTTGGGCTCGGGGCCAGTCAGCAGAGCCGCTGCAGCGAGGGTCCAGGCGAGGGGATTGACCAAAGGCAGGGCTTATTCTATCACCCAGACAGCTTCCATTGTTCTGCCTCCACGCGGAAGAACAAAAGGCGAGCGCTCGGGAGAGTTCCGGAGGCACGCTTTTACCTGATTCACCGGCGGCGCTCCTGCTCTCCTCCCCCCCTCCCAGAGGGGCGTACTGTACGCGACGTCAAGGCAGCCCCCGCCGCGAACGCCTCCCCTCGCTTTAGGCCCCAGTCATCTATTAGTCTTTCGGTAGGGTAACATTTGTTTTCGCTTCTGGCAGAGCGGTGCAGCGGGACGCCGACAGTTTCTCATAGTCAGTTCCTCTTCCTCTCTCCTCTCCTCTCCCGTACGTACGCACACAGCAGAAACACTGCGAAACGCACGCCTTGAAGTTTAGTGCCGGCTAAACTTTTGCTTGCTAATAAAGAATGGAATATAATGGCTGCAAGGTTAGCCCATACTTAAAAGTCCCCTTCCTCATGTCCCCTGGTGTGGGTTAAATCCTTAAAAGAAACGAAAAGAATCATCTCTCTTGAATAAATGTACATGTGAAGTATCTTTACAATACATGTGCATTACAATGCAATACAGTACCTTTATCTCTTTGCCCTCATTAAGTATGCCAGGATCTATGCATATGCTAATGTGACATACCCCACCGTCCCATTCACATAATGATAGATAATAATCATCACCTCTACACGTTTGATCCCCTGGACGTCGTTGAGAACATCCAGAGAGAAACACAGACTGACACGCCATGCCCAAAGCCATGTCCGAGTCATGTGTCCTATCTCTCAAACCTGAGAGTAGAACACTGTGTATAAATGCCTTGGAGGTGTGCAGAGGACAAGAAACGGTAACAGTGGCTAAGGAAGAGTCGGTACCTCGATGTAAAATTGGCTATTTGGTCCAAAATGTAAAAAAAAAACTATATTTGGTAATGTAATGTAAAGTACACATGATTAGAACATGATTGAACATTTGACATTTAAGGGATAATATTTCTACAATGACGACAAATTGCTACAAACGTAAATCCAATAATTTGGGATATAAACAAGAAGTCAAAGGATAAATGTAGGTCTGATAATGATGTACTGTACATGTTGTATCATGTATACCTCACATTACTTAATTTCTTTCATTTTGGACAAAATAGCCAGTTTTACATCAAGGTGCCCACTCCTCCTTAGTGCCCACTCTTCTTGTATCCCAAGAAAAGTGTGTTCATGGATGAGCTTGTGACACGTTGTGAGCTTTCGGCGAGCAACACCGTCACCGTCCGAGCGTCCAGACACAGACGCATGTCATACCACTTAGGAATGTGGTTCAAATCTGATTGGCAAAAGGCAGTTTCCTTTTATCCTTCAGTTTTTTGTATCGATTAGTCACCCCATGGAGACTTGAATTCATGGATATTTTTTTGTTTTAATCTCATTCCTAAGCCAATAATTTGATGACCAGTGGACCGGGAGACAGCGGTTCCGGTAGGAGACACAAAGGAGACTCTTTGTGTCTCCTACCGGAACCGCTGCCGGCCATCAAATTATTGGCTTGCGACAATGCGACAAAAACTAAAAAAATATCCATGAATTCAAGTCTCCATGGGGTTACTTATCGATGGGAAATGGGGGTGAACTATCCCTTTAAGAGGATTCAAATTAACGTACCCTCACGTACTGTGCGTCTGTAACTCTGAGAGTGTACAAAATGGAACCAAATGCATTTTGTACACTCTCAGAGTTATGGGGGTCCTTGAAAATAAGACAACCACTATGCCACACTAAATGGAACAGAGCCTTAATTAGTATCATTGGTAACACCTTTGAAGGATTTTGTACACTCTCAGAGTTATGGGCCGTCCTTTAAAATGTAAAGGTTTGAGAACCACTGCTGTACAATATTCATGGTAGCTAGAAGCTGAAGAACTGTACTGAACCAGGATGGATACTGGACAAGAAGGAGGGTGCCCCGCCAAAAACAGCTACTGCTGAAGATAGATGAGAACCAAGGTCCTTCCTCAAGAAACGCCTGGAGAGTTGTGGTAATAACACCAAGGGAGGCCAGAACTTCTGCGCCCGGAAAACAAAACAAAACAAAAGCTTTTCTGTCTCACTCACCAATATAGGACAGAGGAATTTTAAGACCCCGGCAGGAAATTGCATTAGCGAAAAACCTGGCATGGAGCCTAACTACACATACGTCCCCAAAACTGTAAGGCACCGAAACCTCATATTGCACTGGAAACCGCATATTGCACTCCCAGGGTGACATACACGACACTCTGAATCCCACGAGCCTGTCATTAAACGTATTATGTAACATTGTTTTTTTAATCAATCTCGTGACCTTAAGTCTCTCTAACCACTATGCCATCCATCCATACTTGCATCCTTCAATACTTTCATCCATCTATCCATCCAGGCCCCTGGGTGTGTGTTCTGTGGTGACCAGTGCTGTGAAGTATCCAAGTACATTTACTCAAGTACTGTACTTAAGAACAATTTTGAGGTATTTTGATTTTCCAGTACTTTTACTTCTACTGCACTACATCTCAGAATGCGACGCATTGTGAGCTTGTAGATCTGCTATTTTCAAAAGATTTGTATACATTTTATACATTTGAAAACTTGTGAAATGGGACATTCTGCATAATGCGTACTTTCTACTTTTGGTGCTATAAGTACATTTTGATACCAGTACATTTTGAATTCTAGACTTTTACCTGTAACAAGAGTATTTCTACATTGCAGTATCAATACTTTTACTTAAGTAAAGTACCTTTTTTTCTTCCACCACTGGTGGTGGTGACCCCCTAGCGTTGAACCCGTGCTCGGGAGAGTTATCAGCATTCGTCAGCCGGGTATAGAGGCCACCTGCTAATAACCTCCATAGATCACCCTGGCTGAAGGTGAGAGCGCACGGCGGCTGGCATTAACAAACCAAGTCGGTGGGGCGGCGGGGCGGAGCAGGCGCCGCGGCACTGATGGGCTGCCTCCGCTCGCCGCTGCCGACAAGCGGCATGTTGTTAGCATGCTGTTTGTGTAATTTAGGTACTTAAAAGACTGCGCGGGTCCCTAAGACTGATTACACCGTCGAGTAATCACCGCCACCGCCAATGCTACGGCTGATTTATCGCCCCCGCGCCTAATAGCACTGCTTAACACACAGGTTTGTCCAGATTAAGTAATTACCTTAACCCATCGAGGCCTGATTCTTCAAAATGTCTTTTAAATCCAGTTTAAAGCAGTTTTCTGAAACACTTATGTTGCTATAATATCAGTGGCGCTCAAACTTTTTCATGTCAAGGACCTCCAAAATGATATGTATTTGGCCGCGGACCCCCCATCTCAAAATATTTTGTTCCAGGGACCCCCACGAAGCAAAGATTTGAGTTACAAAATGTTCGCTTTAAAAGAATATATATTCAAAAATATGCTCACAGATTTGCACACATTTTCACAATTTTTCAAAAATAGCAGATCTACAAGCTCGTAGCGCGGCACCGAGCTATTTTTGAATAGCCAAAGGGTAAAATAATGCTTTTTTTTAGCTCAAATAAAAAAAATGACACAGACGCGTTCCCGGTCTTAATGGGTTAAAGCAAAAGTTTATTATCTTGGAGGAGCGGCGGTGATAAAAAGCCGCCTGTCGAGCGGAGAGCCCGGGCAGAGGGGGGGGTGCTGCTTATAAGGTGGCGTGAATGAGAGCGATAATTAAAATACAATGAATTAAATTGCGGCGACTGGGAGCCTGTCACCGGGGTCCCTTGCTAACATCTATATTACCCCCGTTGTGGCACCCCTTGCTAGGGGGGCCGACTGGGAGTACACGGTGGACCAGGACCACGCACCTGAGTGGGAAATTAGTCCAATGGGCACACATCTGTAAATTAAACATGGGACCTAGTTCTTCTTCCAAAATGAGAGGCGCGGAGGGGGGCGGTGGGGCCACATCCTGATGGGGGGGCAGCTAAGAATAACACGTTGAGTACAAGTGTGAGTGTGTGTGTTATACACATTAACCCATTAAGACCGGGAATGCATCTGTGTCGTTCTATTTGATTTCTTTGGGCTATTTAAAAAATAGCAGATCTACAAGCTCGTAGCACGGCACAGAGTGCCGCGCTACGAGCTTGTAGATCTGCTATAAAATTTTTTTTTTTTTAAAGTTTGCAAATCTTTTTTTTATTAAAGTGAAAATGTTTTACTCTAAATCTTTGCTTCTGGGGGATTCTACAAATGTCTTCTAAATCAGTTTAAACAGTTTTTTGAAACACTTATGTTGCTATAATATCAGTGGTTCTCAAACTTTTTCACGTCAAGGAGCCCCAAAACTATATGTATTTGACTGCGGACCCCATCTCAAAATATGTTGTTCCAGGTACCCCCAGAAGCAAAGATTTGAGTAAAAAACAATTGCTATAAAAATATATATTCAAAGATTTGCACACATTTTCAAGATTTTTCAAAAAAGACAGCACTATTGAGCTTGTAGATCTTGCTATTTTTGAATAGCCCAAAGTATAAAATAATGGTTAAAGTGGTTGTCACACACAGATGCGTTCCCGGCTCTAATGGGTTAAGGTGTGTGATGGCTCTTGCAGTGACGGCTTAATGAGGAAGGGCCTTGTGCGGCCTCGCCGCTAACACGCAGATGTTGGGGAGCACAAAGGAGACAAAACAAAAGCGTGTTTGGGAAATGATGCATGGAATCTTTTGTTCTCCATTTTTGCACCTACATCGGCGGTTCTCAACCTCTTTAATTTTAAGGACCCCCATTTTGAGATGCATTAGGCCACAGACCACCATTTGTTTTTTTGTGGGTTTTTTTTCAATCCTGCGGGACCACAATCGAAGAACATTCTTATTGCTAGACATGATTTGGTGAAGATTAACAATCAATCAATTACTGGAACCCCCCTGAAGGACCCCTGGGGTCCCCCAGACCCCCACGTTGAGAATAACTGATCTATATGATTCTCCTATGCAGCGACACTGCACAGCAAAATAATCAGTTAGTTTACTTTACTTCTGAAAGTGTAAGAATGGAACCGTATGTCCTTTTTTGTTTGTTTTTACTTCTTTGCATCCAACATAGAAAGTTGCTTCAGTTCTGGAATCAACATTTAGAAGGAGAAACGCCTCATTCGCCAATGTCAAAGTCACACAGGAATTCTTCAAACAATCCCAGAATGCGGGGTCACAAAGGTCAGAGCCCCAGACAATATCCTAGAATCATAATGTACAAGAGAAATATGGAGAGAGAACCTTTTTTATTCCTCTTCCACACCCTGTATTGTTTGGGTGATGTCCATGATGGATGGCTCGCGTACAAATAGAAAAACACCCTTCGTCCCGCTTCACCCATCTCTCTCTCTCTCTCTCTGATCCTCACCGCTGGGAAACCACAAGCTCAGGTTCAACTGAAATAGAACAGGGCCCTTGTCGCGTCAGCACTCCGTGAGCCTCCCATGTCGATAAATGGTACGCTGCCGCAACAACGGCGCATCCGCGACACGTCATGTGAAAACATGCAAGCCGGACAATATTCGCAGAGAGGCGTCTTATTTTCCGATCGCTGCCTTTTCACCCTTTTTCCCAGCAGGCTTTTCCCGATGCGTATATACCCTGCATGTCACCAGAGTTGTTTTAATGTCAGCCGTGTTTGTTTGACACTTAAGCCTCTGTGTCTGATGCGAAGCAGATCCCTGGCAAACTTCCTGTGATGTTTGACAAGAGGCTCTCTTAAGACTCCATCTACTGTAGCCAACACTCAGTGGTGGGAAGTAAAGTACATTTACTCAGTACTGTTCTTGAGTACACATTTTGAGACATTTTTTTAATACTTGCTGCTGTACTTCTACTCCCCATATATCTCAGAGGCAATTTTTTTTTTACTCCACTACAATTATTTGAAAATTGTAGTGGCTATTTTTGAGAAATCGTGAATGTGTGCAAATCTTTGAATATATGTATTTTTAAAGCGAACATTTTTCACTCAAATCTTTGCTTCTGGGACCCCCTGGAACAAAATATTTTGAGATGGGGGTCCGCGGCCAAATACATATAATTTTGGGGGTCCTTGACATGTTAGAGAATGAGCACCACTGCTATAGAAACATACGTTTTTCAGAAAACTGTTGGGATTTAGGATACATGTAGAATCGGCTTCAGGTCTTAATGGTTTAAAATATTTCCCCATGGAATTATGCCATGGACCAGTAGTGGTCCGTGGATCATTGGTTGAGAAACAGTGCAGCAGAACACAGTGGTTGTAGCGGCCATGCTCCCAGGTGTGTGAGTGAGCGGCTATGTGAAGCAGGCCAGTGCTGAACAAGAGCATGCATGCTCAGCAAAACCCTTCCCACGGATAAATAAAGGTTATAAAAGGGATGTGCCGGACATAGGAAAGGTCTCCTATACGAGATCTGCAAGAGGTTTTGCACGTGCACGCACATCCAAACGATAAAATACCAGGTGCTGGACAGACAGCAGAACACGTGAAAAGCAGAAAAGGTTGAGTCTGCACACTGGATGATGCTCATTGATTGTAGTACCACCCAAAAAAAAGGTGGTAATACAATAAATGTTAACGTTTGCCGACTCTATTGTCTATCATCTGAACACAGAATAGCAATCCCTTAATGCTTTCAAAGTGGGGGTCACAAGTTTGTAGAAAAAATATTTTCCCTTATTTAAAAAAAAAGGCGATTTGTAACAGGGAGGCCCCTACTGCCATATTTGCGGGTCCTTGGCATGGAAAGGCTTTGGGAACCCCTGCCTCAGTGCGCTCCGCTGGAACCATTAGAAGCAGGGATTGTCTTGTAAAAACCTGAAACACGCAACAGCTGCATGGGAGACAGAGACAGAGCGAGGAGGTGAGGGGTTCAAACGAGAAGCAGAGGAGAGGAGATTTCACAGCTGGAGATGCTAACTTGTATCTGTGGAGCAACCTGGCGCCCCAAAAACTTTCTCCAAGTGAGCTTCAGTCCAATCAGCCTGTTCCTCATTAGGTTTTTTTTCTCCATTGCAGATCAGCTGTGTTCACTCACTGTGTTTACAGACGCCATTAACTTTACGACAGCGGGATCTTCAGCTTTGTCTAATATTAAAATGTGGACATGATAGCTGCGTGTACGAGTTTATGTTGTTATGATTACTAAGGTACAAAATGGATTTAGCCTAGTTGTTAGATAACTGTCCCAGATAACTCGACAGTATATCTTGTTTACTCATTTCGGTTCAGCAAAAGCTTAGTTCAGTTCAGTTCAAGATGAGGTGAAATAAAAAGATGAGGTGAAATAAAAAGTTTATGGCCAAAACAAAGCAAAACGGAGCAAAAAAAAATGATTCCTTCATCATGTCACCCACTTGCCTATCCTGTTTCACTCAGAAATATGTCATAATATGGAAGTTAAATGCTCTTTTGCGCTAATTCCCTTGTCTGAAAATTCCCTTGTCTCTTCTGGGACCCCCAGAAGAGAACATTTGTGTTAGAAAATATCAAAATTATTCTCAAACCTTTCCCAAGATTTTTCATCGATAAAATCAAAAAACGGATCTGTGACCTTGTAGATCTGCTATTCTTGAATAGCCAAAGTATAAAATAGGCTTAATGTGGTTTAGCTGGAGACCTCCTCGAACCCAGTGAAGGACCCCATGGGGGTCCACCGGACCCCACTTTTGACAACCAGTGCCTTAGATAAATGTTTCAGTGTGAACGCAAACACGTGCACACCACCTCAGCAGTGGGACTCGAACCAAAAGGGAACTGACCCTCCCTCCTCCTGAGACCTAATCAGGGTACAGGAAGCTGTTACTCGGACGGCTGCTGAGGACCGTACTATAGAACTCACTGGGAAACAGCCCAAACACATAGCTGCTGCTGCTGCTGCTATAGGCAGGTTAATTAACTTAATGAATTAACTGCTCGACACACATCTATATACTGCTGGGGTCAACTGGCAAGACAAAGATATAAAACCCCTTTTTTTACTCCTCATGTGTTGTTTTCTTATGAACATGCGCTGCCTTTTGTCAAAGTCATGAATGAAGCAAACGTTTTCCGCGCGCACGGACGGACGTGCGCGCACACACACACACACACACACACACACGCACACACACACACACACACACACACACACACACACACACACACGCACACGCGCGCGCACAGTCGCACACGCACACACACTAGACACACAAAAACCCTCTCCGGCAAATATTGTCAAACAAGCTCAAACACGGTAGCAACAATAAACTTGCACCTCCTTAGCAAAGTGTAATATTGATCTAGCGCCGGGTCGGGGGTGGTTGGGGGGGATTGGTTTGAAGGAGGGTGGGTGGGTGTGTGGTGGTGGTGGGGGGGGGGGTTCTAGGGGGTCCCCGGCGGGTTTCTTTCAAGAGCCGCAAGGAGGCTCCGACAGGCCTCCTCCTCCTCCTCCTTCTGATGGCTCTCCAGCACATCCCCAATGGGCCACCTCTGACCCGCGCAATTCAGCCGCTGAATAGGGAAGGCAGAGTTCACAAAGGCCCGCAAACACCGCAGTGTGTAATGATAAAGTGCTTAGTTGAGGGAGAGCAGAGAGGGTCCACACAGCCACACAATGAGAGCACGGCGACGCACAATTAAACGCTGACGCTGGACCAGCAGCGCTGGGAGAAATACTCCCGTTTGCGTTTTTTTACTTAAGTAAAAGTAGCAATGGCACGATGTAGAAATACTCTTGTTACAAGAGTAAGTAAAAGTGTTCAAAATTGGACTTGGGTGAAATTACAAAAGATTTGGCATCAAAATATACTTGCAGTACCAAGTGCTCAATTGTTTTGAAAATGAGTCAAACTTTTTTGAAAATAGTCCGATCTACAAGCGCACAACGTGTCGTGATGCGACACCTTGTGAGCTTGTACATCGGCTATTTTCACTATTATTGCACGACACTGTTGTGTGACGGACTTATAAAAGTGGTTAATTAATTCGATGATTATATTTAAAAGAAGAAATCCAGATTATTTGAAAAAACGATTCGATGGTTTTGTATGCACGAAAAAAACAGAAGCTGTTTGTTTACTTCTGTGCATACTGTGTATCAGCAGTATGTATTCCTTTTTTACGGCGCGGTGACAGCCACCACCCCCCACTCCACCCCACCCACGTGCCACTACCACCACCAGCAGCAGCACCGCACGACTTGCGTTGAGCGATCAAGTCTTGCATTTTCAAGGTGAAAGCGAAGCGCGCCGCCGCGTACGGAAAAAGAAAAAAAAACGTCAGGTCAGACCCATTTATTAAAGAAGCTTTAACAAACAGATTAATCACGGAGCGCGTCGCGGAGAGTAAAGGTATGTAGATATAACCAATAAATGTACATATAACCAAGAAAGAAGATAAACAAAGGATGAAAACAAACAACCGCGACGCATTGGTCACGTGACTCTGTTGTTTCCTGTTGTGCAGTAACTAGTCCTGGAGGAAGGCATGTTATATGAGAAAGTCCTGTATTTAAAATGAGACTTCTGTAAAAGTACAAAAGTATTGGCATAAAAATAAACTTAAAGTACTAAAGTAAAAGTACCAAAATGTTGCTAAAGCTCACAATGCGTCGTGACGTGTTGTGAGCATGTTAGATCAGCTATTTTCGAATAGCTGAAGTATAAAATGGTAGTGGTTAATGTATGTGTTGTATTAATGATCTAAATCTGCTAGTGAGTAACTAGTGAGTAAAAGATGTCAAATAACTAGTGGAGTAAAAAGTACAATATTTGCACCTGAGATGTAGTCGCGTAGAAGTATTGAACAATGGAAATACTCAATTAAACCTCTCCCCAAAAGTAAAAGTACCTCAAAATTGTACTGTAACGTGGGGAAGCGTTTCTTTACTTAACTGCAGAGTGATGGGCCCTCCCTCTCTCCGCGGCCACGTAGAGCGCCGTTTACAGTGACAGATCAACCACAACACCACTTCCAACGCAGATAACAGCGTTTCCAAAAATAAATCCATAACGATAAACACCACGTACCTTACAACATCGCTCCACTTACAGTAGTGCTGACCACAAACATTTCTATTTCTCCGAGAGACACCGTTGCCTGTGTGATGATATATCTTGAAAATATCCCTGTCTAATGACTACGGTGAGACTAGTGAATGGACTTATTAAGAGGGAGATGGGATAAATGAGCTAGGTACTAAATATGCATATTTTTCTGACCTTATTTTAGTCTCTGCTTGGCCTGGTTTGGTTGGTTAATTACCTCGTGTTCAGCAGCGGCCAACGGACACCAACAAGACAAAGCACGTCACGCCAACAATTAGTCTATAGGAGCCATTAGCCTCCCTGGTGGAAATTAAGAGCCACTGTACAAGCTGGGGAGCCTCGTTAGGCCAAGCTAACGATATCTGGGTCCCCGGCACGTCTTACTGTAAATTACATGTGTTTCTGACAACAAATGTGGGGTATGAGTAATGCTTCTTTCAGAATTTGGTGTCAGAGAGAATCAATGGTAAGAGTGATACAAATGCACTCGCACACAAACTGTGTAAATAAGCTACACTTCAAAACAGTAAGTATGCATTCTGTTAATAAAAAAACTATACACAAACACAAATACGATAATCATTAAAGTAATGAATACAAATATAGTGGATTGCCTGTCCGGTTACTACATCAACCAAAGACACGTTACTTGTAACGCTTAAAAAAATATGACGTGTTTTGAATTTAGTGTTTTTTTTCTGTGCAGTTGTCATTTATTTTCAGACGGCAAAGTCCACGAAAGAAATACTCATATAGATCAACAGAGAGACCAAATAAAACACTATCTCATCAAAAACATGCCATTCTTTTCCCCAAAAAAATCCACCTTCCAGGCCCCCAAACTCCGTTCCAGTAATCTTGCCATCATTCACCAGATTCTCATGATTGACTCTGATTGATGACACAGCCAAGCTGAGTGGCCTGCGCTCATTTTTTCCACCAGCAATTTGATAGCGGAGGGGGAACCCCCCTTGATTAGGAAATGAGATCTTTGAGCACGGAGGATTAGTGGAACTAACGGAGGCCTAAAAGTACCCTAAGTCTTAACCCATTAAGACCTGAGGCCGATTCAAAAAATGTCTTCTAAATCCTAACAGTTTTCTGAAAAACTTCCATGTCAGTAGTTCTCAAACTTTTTCATGTCAAGGATCCCCAAAATTATATGTATTTGGCCGCAGACCCCCATCTCAAAATATTTTGTTCCAGGGAGGGACCCACAGAAGCAAAGTTCGCTTTAGGCCTGGACGGCTGGCGTAGCGGTCCGGGCACCTAGACCTAGGATGTTCGAATCCCGATTCCGAAAAACATTTGCTGCGTGTCACTCCCCAACTCTCTCTCCCCATTTCCTGTCAGACTACTGTATACTATCAATAAAGGCAGAAAAAAATTGCTTTAAAAACATATTTTCACGATTTTTCTAAAATAGCAGATCTACAAGCTCACGTGCCGCACTGTGAGCTTGTATATCTGCTATTTTTGAATAGCCAAAGTAAAAAATAATGGTTCAAGTGGTATAATCTAACATGACACAGACGCTTTCCCGGTTTCATTGGGTTAACATCCACAGACTGGGCCACCAGAGGCCGGGGGTGGGGGGTGGAGTGCGGAAGGGCTTAAAAATGTGCCGCTTGACGTGGTTTTCATGCTGGTTCCTATCATGCTCGGGGCTCAGGTTACCTTTCGGTGCCGTTGCCTGTTGTTTTGTACACATCCAGTGGGCCGCCACTGGGCCGGCGCACAGGTTGTCAGCTACGATCATGTTTCACCGTCGATAAAGAATTACCTTTTTTTCCCCTTTTTTTATTACACCCACTTCTCAACATTTTGGACATTTTTCCAACAGCATGCTAACAGAACCCGCTGCGATTTTGACAGATTTGTGTATATTTCTGTCTCTAATAGTGGGTATTGCACAGGGGCAGCTTATCTCTCTACCTACATGCTAAAAGGTGTTCAGTTAACTCTGAGAATGTAACCAAATGGACCATTAAGGATCCATTTGGTTACATTTGTACTATCTCTGAAGTAAAATTACTGTCCTGTGCGTACAGTAACAATTAGGTCTTGAAATATTTTGATTCCCCCGAAACTTAAAAAATAGCTTCATGAGATTAGATATGGAAGAAATATGAATAAATGCAAGGAATTTGTCCAATAAAGATACATTTAACTTGGATCTTGGGTTTTTTGGAGTCCCATTGTTTATTGAAGAAGAGAGATCTGTATTATCTGGCCTGTTTCCGGCGCGCCGATGGTGTCATCTGAATAGCTGCCAAGTCATTAGTGAAAACAGATCAATCACTCGCTGTTTGCGCTTCCATTCACTCCCCGATCCCACAACCACTCTCCTAACACACACACACACACACACGCACACACACACACACACACACGGCTGTAAATGGAGCTCCCTGCCACTTCACTCGAGCACACACTGCAAAGCAGGAGAAATCACTCTCAACAAGTCATTTAAGCGATTATTGGGTCTTAAAGACTAAAGGGCCATCCGTCTACGCACTGGAACTCCTTGAAAACCCGCCACAGAGGGGCCGCGAGGGGCCACTCCACTTTAAAAACTCATTCAGTGCTTGTCTTTTTAACAAGAGGAAAGCAAAGGCAGCATCAATGAGATACTTTCACGTTTAATAAGATCATTTCACATTTCCGTCGCAGCTCGACAGCTTTCATGAAACGAGTGACATATCATGAGACTAGCGGATTAATCGCCATTATCTCAAGATATTTTCTCTTTGTCCAAGAACTTTTCTTTGCAATTTAATTTAATAAAAACAACAATGTATCTGTATAGCACTTTAACCCATTAAGACCTGAAGCCGATTCTACAAATGTCGTCTGAATCCCAACAGTTTTCTGAAAAACATATGTTTCTATATCAGTGGTGCTCAAACTTTTTCTTGTCAAGGACCCCCAAAATGATATGCTTTTGGCCGCCGACCCCCATCTCAAAATAGTTTGTTCCAGGGACCCCCAGAAGCAAAGATTTCAGTTAAAAGTGTTCGCTTTAAATAATATATATTCAAAGATGTGTACACATTTTCACGATTTTTCAAAAATAGCAGATCTACAAGCTCGTAGCGCGGCACTCGGTGCCGTGCTACGAGCTTGTAGATCTGCTATTTTTGAATAGCCAAAGTGTAAAATAATGCCTTTTAGCTCAAATCAAAAAATGACACAGATGCGTTCCAGGTCTTAATAGGTTAAAACCAAACCCTTGATTTGACAAACGGCTTGACTTAATTAAGTCTAATGCAATGACACTGGAAGAGGAGAGGTTTGGCAGGGGGAGTGGATGCCACCATCAATACTTTCACTCACTCTCTCTCTCTCTCACTCTCTCTCACTGACACTCACACACACACACACACACACAGCACAAAGGGGCGGGTCCATGTGTCAGCGCGGAAAGGAAGAGACAAGTTGAAGTGGCGGGCGACTGCCTGACCCTGTGTGGGCATGAGGGAGTCTCCAGCACCTCTGAGGGTCCGGCGGCTCAGCCTACGCCCTGGGAACAAAGTCTTGTTGGGGGGATGTCTATCACATGTCTGACAGAAAGGAGAGGTTGAGAGCTGCGTAGGGGGGGACCCGACGCCGACACACAATACAATGTGAATGTGCTACTGGGTTTGGGGGGGGGAGGTTAGTTAACATCAAGCTCAGAGAGGGGTGAGAGGCCAGTTGAATCACACAGGTTGATAGACGAGTCGTGATGAGTTATGCCAGTGGTTCTCAAAGTGGGGTCCTTCAGGATTTCCAGTGGATCCCCAGCTAAATGGGTTAGTATAGCATCAAAATAAACGTCACCACTCTAATTCTATTTAATACGTACAGCAGCTATTTGAAAATAAGTTGCGATGCAACGTGTTTTTGAAAAACAGAACAATCTTTGAACACCACAAATCTTATGGGGCTAATTTTGCTTATCAATTTGGGAACCACAGAGTTAAATACATTTGAACTGTACAGTCTGATGCTAGGTTAATTTAACTCTGAGAGTGTACAAATGCTATCTGGTTATCAAGAGTGTCATCTAAACGTCTAAAAAAAATCAAAATGTTATATAATGTAATCATTCTGTCATCAACCACAACTTGCCAAACTACATCAGCTCACAAATCCGGTTTTAACAGCCGCACATGCGGCAATCCTGGCATCGCGCGCATCGCTGTGATCACACGATCATTTCGGATTTACGTGGCTGACGCTCACCCCTTTCATCTCTCCAGTCGTTTTTATTATCGAGGGCATCATCATCACTTCGGCCCGAAACCCCTTTGAACTTTTAAGGCGTGTTGGAAGAACGATTCCAGGGCGTTAGAACTGAGTTCCAACTCTGACAAAGAGCCCCTTTTTTATTGGCACTCTAATCATTTTCATAGCGTCTCTGGGTGTAGGGCACGAGGCCCGCTAATGGGGAACCACTGGCCTCGGCGTGTTTATAGGGGGAAAATATTCCTCAATCAGGGGGAATGGTAAAACAAACATATAAGTGTAAGTCACGCGCAGTCGCGGTACAGTGCTTTAACAGTTGCTATGGGCCACTGGTGATGTAAGCAAAAGTTTCGATTTTTAAAAGCAAGGAAAGTTAACGGGGCGCTCGAAACTGAACACCTCGCGCTCTCACTTCAGACCGAGGGCCGTTAAAAAAAGCCACGAAGGTAACGACCTCGGGGGTATCGTAGTGATTTATAATCACAGAGCGAATACAACACGGGTGTGTTTACCCTCATAAGCGAGCTTTGATTTTTGACTGTAGCCCGAGCTAATTAGCCGTTATTGCTAATCTCCAGCTGCTCGGCCCCATGCTTACAAGGCAATTAGTCTGTCTCTTCTCATTTCACCGTAACTTCGTAACGATTGTTTCGTCAAACTCGGAAGGCAGCTGTATGTTGTTGTTTGGGGGAGGGGGTTACAGTTTTGAATGTGAAAAACAATTAACAAATACAAATATCTACCCACACACCTGGAAACACATGACTTGAAACTGCCTCCCTACAGAAATATAAAAAACATTGTGTTCGCATGAAATACAATGAAATTATCGCAGTTGACTGCGCTCTATACTCAGCTGTGTGCTGTCGCAGGTTCATATATACTGTAAATAAGCTACAATAAGACATATATACATATATGAGTCTCATTACTTAAAACATCATCAACTTTAACTTGTTTCCTTACATGAATGCTGTAAAATATTCTTCCTCATGCGGAATAACTGAATACTGGATGACATAGAACGGACCCCACGGCTTTCCCCCTGCCATAAGTTGTGGTGTTATGGGGATAAAACAATCTGGGGAAACCGGTTACGGATTGGTTTGGTGTTATGGGGATAAAACAATCTGGGGAAACCGGTTACGGGTTGGTTTCATATCCAACCGGAGTCACATGACGCCATTATTATGACGGACAACTGAAGCAGAGGGTGACTGAAGGATCATGGAGGGTTACTCATTGTTGGTCTCAACTCAAACCCCCCCTTCTCCCCGACCCCCCCCCCCACCACACACACACACACACACACACACACACACACACACACACACACACACACACACACACACACACACACACACACACACACACACACACACACACACACACACACACACACACACACCCTCCTTCCCTCCCTTTCTTCCTTTTGTGAGAGAGAATTAGCAACGGGTCCGAGCTTCTTCTTCTGGGAAATGATCTCCTCGGGGCAGTGTACACAGTAAAAAAAATCCTCAGTGTTCATTTAAACTGTAGAAGAGTTCTCAGAGTTACAAGCGGATACATTTAACGCTGAGGATTTGACTGTGTACTGGCGTACTGAATGTGTTCTTCAACGCTGGACCAAAAATCGTCAGCAATGGTGGAAAAAGTCACTCACAATCTTTTACTTAAGTAAAAGTATTAATACTGCAATGTGGAAATACCCTGTTACAAGTACATAATTCAACATTTACTTGAGTAAA
Source organism: Gymnoscopelus braueri (assembly GCF_963280865.1). Taxonomy (NCBI): domain Eukaryota; kingdom Metazoa; phylum Chordata; class Actinopteri; order Myctophiformes; family Myctophidae; genus Gymnoscopelus; species Gymnoscopelus braueri. The sequence continues at coordinate 31,895,573 of NC_137626.1, forward strand.
AGTTCAAAAGTATTGGTATCAAAATGTTCTTAAAGTACCAAAAGTAGAAAGTACTCATTATGCAGAATGTCCCATTTCACAAGTTTTCAAATGAATAAAATGTATACAAATCTTTAGAAAATAGCAGATCAACAAGCGATGCCACGCATGTTGTTTTGTAATAATAATCAAAATCTACAAGTAACTAGTAACTTTAGTTACTAAAGTAGTGGAGTAAAAGTACAATATTTGCCTCTGAGATCATGTAGTGGAGTAGAAGTAAAAGTATTGAAAATCGGAAATACTCCAGTAAAGTAAAAGTACATCTTAAGTACAGTACTTGAGTAAATGTACTTAGTTACTTTACACCACTGATCGTCAGAGAAAGAAAGTGCACTCTTTACGGGTCCGTTTTTACATTGTCAGAGTTAAAGGAACACTGCAACATTTTTTGCAAGTGTGTGCTTGGGTGCAGTGGACGCATTGCACCTCTCAATACACAGGATATGATTGGACAAGCCCTCATGTTACTATGTTACCTTTCTGTTTTATTCAGCCTGGGGAAAGTTGTCTGAGCATGGATGCTCTATTAGAGTTCTGTAAGTGCTCTGTTGGAGCCAGTGGTGGATAGCAACTAATTACATTTACTCAAGTACTGTACTACAGTACAATTTTGAGGTTATATTGTACTTTTTACTGCACTACAACCACGTAAGCCTATTTTGTACTTCACATTGCAACGCGTTGTGAGCTTGTAGATCCGCAACTTTCGAAAAAGTTTGACACATTTAACTTTTTTTTACTTTTACTTTAGTACTGAAACTATGTTTTTGCACTTTGAATACAGGCCTACTACTTGTAACAGAGTACTTTTCATATTGAGGTATTGCTACTTTTACTTAATAGGTTAAAGCATCCGAGTACTTCTTTAACCACTTGGTTAGAGTTTGCCACTCAGGCAGTTCTGTATTGTTTCACCTGGGAAGTGACCAGTGGAGCCACACAAGGGTGTGCAGAATATTCCATAATCCAATGTGCAGCCATCACGTCCTTAGTTGGTGTTTTGTCAAAACAAGCATACTTTGTAATCCCTGGTTACTATAAGTTGTCCTGTATTATTCTTCCATGGACGTGTGTGTGTGTGTGTGTGTGTGTGTGTGAGAGAGCGTTACTGGATCAGGGGGGCGCAAAACAAACAGACATGAGTTGAATGTGCGAGGGTGTGCGGTTTGTTGTGTTTGGTTTGGTGCGCGCGTGTGTGTGTGTGTGTGTGTGTGTGTGTGTGTGTGTGTGTGTGTGTGTGTGTGTGTGTGTGTGTGTGTGTGTGTGTGTGTGTGTGTGTGTGTGTGTGTGTGTGTGTGTGTGTGTGTGTCTGTGAAGCCTCATTGAGGAGCACACATCTGCTGGGGGATTTCCATCATGACCTCCTACTAAAGATGGACAAACACACGAGAGAGCAAAACACCACCGGGGTCACGTAGTACAGGGATTCTCAAAGTGGGGACCCCCAGGGGTCCTGGGGGGTGGGGGGGTGTTCCGGGGGTCCCCAGCGAAAGTAGTTATCATAGCATCACAATCATTTCATCCACTTTATCCATTTATATGTTGGCTATTCAAAAAGTAGCAGATCTACAAGCTCACAGCGCGTCACTTTGTGCCGTGCTGCAAGCTTGTACATCTGCTATTTTTGATTTTTTTTCCTTTGTGGAAACTTTTGAATAATTTTGAGTTTTGTTTAACTTAAAGGGATACTTCACTTTCACATAAAATAAACATTAAAAAAATATATTTTAAAAAAATGAAAGAAGTTATGGCAAAATAAAGGCCCCCTCACACATTAGTAGGACACTCTAATGCGTGAGGGGGCCATGAATTTTCCATTACTTTTTTCATTTATTGTCTCCGCCGAAGGTGGAGAATATGTTTTCGCTTTGTGTGAGCAAACATTGTTAGCCAAGCTAACATTGGGCAAGCTCCACGTGACACGTGTCAATTTGTTGACACCAATGCCTCTGATTGGCTAGAGGGACGCGTGACGAAATAAAATTCTATAAATAGGTGTGTCACTTCAAAAAGCCTCTACTTTTTGAAGTGAGGTAAAACAGGATCAATCAGACTTGATTGGAACAGTACCTTCAGTAAGTCCAAGTCACCCGTCTGTGCGTGTGTGTTTCCCTCTGAGAACACCTAACATTGGTCAAGCAAAGGCGCAGAAGGCCAAAGCTAAGAAAGCATACTCATCTACAATTGTAACGTAGAAGAGGACTAGAGTTGAAATGATCCCACAACAAAGCCGAACTCTTAATACGTGTCAATATGTTGACATCAATGTCTCTGATTGGCTAGAGGGACGCATGACGAAATACAATCCTATAATAAAAAGGTGTGTATATTTTTAAACATTAGAAGACAAAATATGATTTTTAAATCATTTTTTTTTAAATAAATATTTCTTTAACATACACCTTTTTATTTAACTACAGTATATATCTTTTACTCTACTGTATCTCATTAGTTATTGCTATGATAATATAATTGCTATAGTCTGCTGGCGGAGACTTGTGCTCCGAGGAGCACATTTTCTAGTTTTTAATATATTTTTTAAATGTTTATTTTATGTGAAAGTGAAGTATCCCTTTAAACCTTCTCTTCTGGGGGTCCCTGGCACAAAACATTTTCAGATGGGGGTGGTCCCGTGGCCAAATACATGTGAATTTGGGGGTCCTTGGCACTAAAAAGTTTGAGAACTACTTAGTACTTGGTGATTCTCAACCACTTTTCCTTTCAATGACCCCCGATATTTGATATGCATTAGGCCACTGTTTCTCAACGTCTGGTCTGGGGCCCCACCAGTGGTCCAAATGGACCCTCACGCGGGTCTGTAACTCTGAGAGCGTGGTACAAATCTAACCCCAATCTACACTGTAACATGCTCAGTTGTTTATCTAACTCTGAGAGTGATACAAATGGAACCAAATCTATTTTTGGCCTAACCCGGTGGGGGCTCCTCTCACAGGCAGGTGAGCCAGTAGGACAGAACAGCAGTAACAACACAGAGACGTGTGTGTGTGTGTGTGTGTGTGTGTGTGTGTGTGTGTGTGTGTGTGTGTGTGTGTGTGTGTGTGTGTGTGTGTGTGTGTGTGTGTGTGTGTGTGGGAGGAGTCAATTGACACAACGACTAAAATTGGGGAGAAAAGGGGGTAAAAAAAAAAATAGATGATAAAAAGAAAGAAAGGGAAAATAAATATTTGCAAATATATGAAAGGGAAACAATGTATATGTAACTACAAAGTAACTAGTAAGTAAAGTTGTCAAATAATCGTAGTGGAGTAAAAAGTACAACATTTGCCTCTGAGATGTAGTGGAGTAGAAGTAAAAGTACCGAAAATTGGAAATACTCCAGTAAAGTAAAAATAAATACCTCAAAATTGTACTTAAGTACAGTAGTACTTGAGTAAATGTACTTAATGTTACTTTACACCACTGCACAATAGCAATGGGCCTGGGTGTGATTTGTAATGCTCCATAATTCTCCTCCATGTCTGTTGTGTTGTTGTTGTAGCAGCCGGCTGAGTGCACACATCCCCATCAGTAGCACATGAGTAGATTGGCGTTCCCCGTTGCCGGGGGCTCTCCACTCACATTACACCATGTACGTACCACCACCGTAAACTCCATTTAACCCTGGGAGGTACTGTATACAAAACGGAACCAAAAATGGTTGATTTTGTTCAATCTCTTTGAGTTACAATACATTACTGTCCCGTGCACTCGGTAATCGTGCCTGATAACGCAGCTAAGAATTGGGTCTTGAAATATTGTGTTCCCCCCCAAAAAACTTTAAAAATAGCTTCGTAATGTAAACAGGAAGGGGGGAGGCACAAATGCAAGGCATTTATCTAATACAAGTACTAGATACAATTAACTTGAATCTTTGGTTTTGCGGAATCTGATTGTTTGATCGAGAGATCTGCATCACCCGGAAACATGGTATAATGACTCAAACCAATAAAAGTGAATAAATAGCATTTTAAAACTACAAATAATGAGATAAAATAACTCCCATTTTGATTATTTGTAGTGCAGTAAGTCGTATTGCTTGCCTTTTATCATGCTTTTTTTTTTTACATAGAAAACACATACACTGAGGAAGACTAGTTTGTGAGGGATATAAAAATCTAAGCTATGAAGCAAAACCAGGCCATCTGAGTACACAGTAATATAGCACGCACACGCTCTCTCACACACACACACACACACACACACACACACACACACACACACACACACACACGCACACGCACACGCACACGCACACACACTGTTTGCATAATGGGTCACAAGTTGAAATAATGCACCCACGCGCACACACGATCCCACACACGCACACAAACACACTTTGTGCCTGCACACACGAGAGTAAGCACCTGATCTTTGTACACTCATTTACACACACACACACACACACACACACACACACACACACACACACACACACACACACACACACACACACACACACACACACACACACACACACACACACACACACACACACACACACACAGAAGTGTCTAGGTTCCAGCCACGTTCAGACTCTCCATCTAATGACCCAACTGGACCGACCCGATCCCAAACCCTGGCACTGTTCGTCAGCATCCCACGCCCTGACCTGTTTACACAGGCTGCCACTACTGGTTTTTGGTGAACTACTCCTTTAAGTACAATACTTGTGTAAATGCACTTAGTTACTTTCGGACCTCTGCCTACATCTCCTCTCCTCTCCTCTGGTCTCCCCAGCCTGCAGTGTTTATTGTGTTTGGGGGGGATGCACGGTGCTGTGTGGCTGGCCTGTGAGACGGTGAACCACACTTCCAGACTGAGCCAAGCGAACGCACTCACCGCTCCGGATCAGGGGGAGATTCTACTACAGCCGCAGCACAAAGATCCTGAGTGTTACTTTTAACGATGAGAGCGTACGAGTGTAACCAAATGGACCGGCAAGAGCTCGTCTCGCGAACCGCTGGACCGATCTTGTTCGCGTTGCTAGTGGGGCCACAGAACAGGCCACACACGCTTTTTACTTTTGAAATACTTAACTTTATAAAGGGGCTGGCTGCTGCATGATCAGGCTGAAACTTAGATATGTCATAGACCAGTGGTTCTCATGGTTTTTCATGTTAAGGACCCCGAAAATGATATGTATTTTGGCTGGGGACCCCCATCGCAAAAACATTTTCAGGGACCTCCAGAAGCAAAGATTTGAGTTTAAAATGTTCACTTAAAAAATATATATATATTTAAAAAACATTTTAATGATTTAAAAAAAAAGCAGATCAACAAGCTCATAGCGCGGCACTCGGTCCCGCGCTATGAGCTTGTAGATCTGCTATTTTTGAATAGCCAACGTATAAAAATTGGTTGAAATGATTGTGATGCTATATTAACTAATTTGCTGGGGACCCTCTGGTACCCCTCCCAAGGGATCCCCAGACCCCACTTTGAGAACCAACGTCATAGACAACTGACGTCATACTGACGTCACAGGCCGGTCACACAAAGTCCGAGATCCACACCGAAGCCATGCTGTTCCCATGCATTTCGATCGGCTCAATGTACTCTCAGAATATGGGATCTAAAGACGACCCACAATACTGTGTTCGGCCACTGTATGTAACTCTATGGTAAGTGGCGCTGTTGCTCAACGTCCTCGTCAGAATATGGGATCTAAAAACGTTGCCATGTTTAGTGAGAGAAATAAGCAACCTGGTATAATATGACTGTGTCATAATTTTTTTTTGTATTGATTAAAGGCAGGAAGTCATTTGTAACTTTACTTAAGCCCCTCTCCCACATGGAATCTATAAACATGGCCGGATAGAAAAATATCATTGTCATTCACACTTTGGTCTCCTCTATGGAGAAGTTCCATATGGCGTCCGTTCCCACATTCAGATGACAATACGTAATGTCCGTGCGAGAGGTGTCTAAATCGCGCAAGACTAGGCAATAATACATGATATTACGTATAATGTACGAGGCAGTTTCCTGGACACGTTTGTGACGTTTTTGTTTGCTCGCTGTTTTACGAATCTTCTGCTTCAAAGACGGAATGTTATGCTCGCAAAGTCGTGGGATTTAAGCAGGCGCTATATGTTACGGAAATCTGATGCTTCTCATTCCCACTTCAACTGCAGGTGAAGAGTTAGGATGATGCCAGGTCAAGAGTGGGATGATTTTTATCATCAATTCATTTAAAATATATATTTGACGTAAATCGAGACCGGCTGGCGTTCCAACATTAAGCCAAACATTTCAGTGGATGAACAGCTTTACATGCAAGTGGGAAAGGGATGTTATTAACTATGTTTCCACTACATGGTCATCCATAACTATATTATGTTACATCTTACCTATTTAAAAGTAAACTGCTACAGAATCTTGTACATGTAAATGTTTTATGTTGAATAAATCTGATACTGAGTCTGTGCCTTTGACTTATCTGCTAAAACATCCACATTATCTCTCTCTCCCTCTCTCTCTCTCTCTCTCTCTCTCTCTCTCTCTCTCTGACTCTCTCTCTCTCTCTCTTCTCTCTCTCTCTCTCTCTCTCTCTCTCTCTCTCTCTCTCTCTCTCTCCTTCACAGCTGTAAATCTCTAGGAATGTAAGCCTGTTGTTTTTGGAATCAGTGCAAGCTAAACCTTAATGTCTGTGAGAGATTGATGTTTCCAGACATCGCCTGAAGCTCCAACTTACGTATTTCAGATCTGGGGATGAGTGCAGTCAAACAATAACGAGTTAGTAAAAAAATGGAAAACCCGTCACTTTGATCTCGGGGCACGTATAGGCAGTAAAACGATTTTTCCCCCTTTTAAACATAACACCTTTCGTCATTCTACTTCACACACAGAGGCTTGTACCATAGACAGTAAAGTATTGACAATAAGTAACAACATAAGGTGCTCACATGCTTGTTAAAAAGTTTAAAAAACATGGTTTTCTCCATAAGGCTCCATTGTTGATCTGCATACATCAATGTGTGTGCTTTATCTGCAGAATCTAGGCCATTAATTCTTCAAACAGGAGTCTGCTAATGACCGGGCTCTAGTACTGTATGAAAACAACTTCTCAGAGAGAGAGAGAGAGAGAAGAGAGAGAGAGAGAGAGAGAGAGAGAGATGAGAAGAGAGAGATGAGAGAGAGAGAGAGAGAGAGAGAGAGAGTGAGAGAGAGAGAGAGAGATGAGAGAGAGAGAGAGAGAGAGAGAGAGAGAGAGGGGGGGGGGCAAGTGAGACACAATGAGTAAGATAAAGGGGCAAATAGAGAAAAGGAGTGAGAGAGATGGACAGAGAGAGGGATAGATGGAGGGAAACTGAGAGAGATAGGCTAAAGAGAAAGTGAGGGAGAGAGATAAAGAGAATGAGTGAGGGATGAGAGGAAGGGATGAGAGAGAGAGAGAGAGAGAGAGAGAGCGCTCACAACACACACAGGAAAAAGATTGATTTATTTTATCCAGCGATCAGCCTGTCTGTCTATAAATGGACAATTTTTTTGTGTGTTTTCTCTTTTTTTGGGGTTTTTTTTAAACATAAAATGAGAAAAACATAGTGTTTAGGTTTAGTACACATAATCTTGAGGGTCCTGGGCCCAGCCAGCCTCTCCCCCGAGTGCAATCTTAGATAAAGGCAGACGGGGGCATCTTGGAAAGTCATCAAGCTAAATGTTTACAGAGAGCCACAGAAATGTGTGTGTGTGTGTGTGTGTGTGTGTGTGTGTGTGTGTGTGTGTGTGTGTGTGTGTGTGTGTGTGTGTGTGTGTGTGTGTGTGTGTGTGTGTGTGTGTGTGTGTGTGTGTGTGTGTGTGTGTGTGTGTGTGTGTGTGTGTGTGTGTGTGTGTGCGTGCGCACGCGGCCCTTGCAGGGCCCTCTGTAGACATGTGAGTCTTTCCATGTGGAAGCTGCTGCCCTAAGCTGCGCTGACTAATTGAAAAGCTATACTGAAACGGAAAAATGTACGCCATCAGTACCACGTTATATTATGTTATACACGTTTTATTGTATATTTGATAATCGATGATTGTTTAACCCATTAAGACCTGAAGCCGATTCTACAAAATGTCTTCTAAATCCTTTTTTTCAAACTTTTTCATGTCAAGGACTCCCAAAATGATATATTTGGCCGCGGACCCCATCTCAAAATATTTTGTTCCAGGGACCCCCAGAAGCAAAGATTTGAGTTAAAAATGTTTGCTTTAAAATAATACATATATTCAAAGATTTGCACACATTTTCCCGATTTTTCAAAAATAGCAGATCTACAAGCTCGTAGCGCGGCACTCAATTATCTTAAGGCTCGATGCTAGTGAGTAGATGCTTACATCAAACCATTTGTTAAAATGGGCATATTGTTCAAATTCAACTCCAATTCTCTAACAGACACAAACTGTGCAAACAGGAGACAGAACAGAGTTAAACGACAACACCTTAAACATCCTGAAAACACGGAGGGAAAATGACATCTTGGTCGTGATAACCGTACAAATTAAAACACTATAAATACACAAAAGTGTGTTTTCAGCGCAGACAACATAGTCCTTAACACAAAGCACATAGTAGTCGTTTTTGTAGAATTAAGACCTATCTACTTCTCTGTGCGACAAATGGCAATGTACACATGCTCACAATGAACCGCTGTTTCTTAACCTTTTTGCCATTTTTGAAATGTTTTGAACAACATTCTTTAAATGTTTAAAAGCCCAAAACAGGGATTTTGCCAGGTTGAAAGTCGTTAAAATGGATATATCTTACCAAGGGCTATCCTCAAAAGAATATTAATACCTTATAATACCTTAAAAAAAAAAAAAAAAAAAAAACGACACAATGTAGCAAGACATAGTAGTAGTAGTTTATGTTAAAAAAAAAAGAAGAAAAAAGTCTATTTAAGTAAGAAGACTTGCACTAACATCAGGGGGATATTTTTCTTGCTCTCGCCTTCTCACACGACCGGCCTCCCCGGGCAGGGCCTCATTCACACAGCCCAGCACAGAGAGAGAGAGAGAGAGAGAGAGAGAGAGAGAGGAAAATAAGAAAAGACCCCCTTCTCCCCCTCCACCACCACCACCCCCTCCTCCTCCTCTCTTCTTCTCAGGAAGATTAGTGGCCGTTCTTTTAGGAGTAGGAGGTGGACGGCGGGCCTTTTTTCGGACCCCGCATTTTTCTCTGCCAGTCGAGGGCTGTGACCCCCCGAGTGCTCCCTATGCAGTTCTCTCTAGATGCAGGGGGGGGGGAGGAGGGGGGGGGGGCTACGCGTACCTTAGCCACCATCAATTACTCAGTGTCCGTGCCCCGCCCCCACCACCCCCGCTATACTAACCAACACCAACGCCGCTAACGCTACCGCGACGACGACGGCCGCGACGGCTACTTTACCGGGTTCCGATAAAAAAGGGGGAAAAAAAGAGGAGAGAGGAGTCCTTATCGCTACCCTCACCTCTCTTAAAACACTATTTACACAGCCCGAGAGCCGTCACCATTCATCTCGCCGCGGCGGCGGCCCAGGGCCCATTGTCCGTGACTCGGGATTCATCACAATCAGCCCTTATCCCATTGTTTCTAATGGGCCCCGGGTTTTTAGCACCCCGGCCGCTCCGCTCCTCTCCGCTCCGACACACACACACACACACACACACACACACACACACACACACACACACACACACACACACACACACACACACACACACACACACACACCAGAGGGCTTTAGGAGGAGCTGTTTTCTAATGCCTAGAGCGTGCAAATGTAACCGATTTATCCGTCGCCTCGGCTCCCTTATTTACCTGAGTCACGTCTAAACTCTGAGAGTGTAACAAATACAATTTGTTACACTCAGAGAGAGTTGCAAATGGACACATAGATTTGTACTGTGCAGGTGTGCAACCTATTGTGGTTTAAAAAAAGTATATATAATAATAACCACCACTACTACCTATTCAAAGGATGTTTCATGTTTTATAATTATTGGTTTGCTATTAGTGGTCAGGGATTATCCACTTCTATGCCTAAGTCAAGTGTAAACCCCCCCCCAAAAACAAAAAACATTCTTCGTTAAGCATTCAACTCCCTAGCCGTTAGGTTTACTGCAATCTGGAGGCCTTTCATTTTCTTACGTGAATTCAACGTTTACCATCATTTTGGTTAAGTTCTGTGACCCCTGGAGTCCTTGTCGAAAAACGAGTCCCAATAAAACAACACGACGCAATGTCCGAAAACACACACACACACGTTAAACGATAAATAATTATTTTTCTCGATAACCGCTTACAGATGCTGTGTGTGTGTGCGTGCATGCTTGTGTGTATATGTGCGTGCGTGTGCGCGTGCAACAACAATGATGTGGCCTTGCTTGGCTGGTTTCTCTCCCGCCGGGGCTGGTGTTAGGGAACTCCTAAGCCCGCTTAGGGCACAGGCAGACCCCCCCCCCCCCACACACCCTCTCCATAGGCCTATACCCCCCCTTCTTCCCAACCCGCCTCCCTTACAGCCCCCCCCCTCCTCCCCCCGGTTCTGCCCCCAGGGCAGGCTAGGAGCTGCTAAGTACTTTGGTCCCTCCCTGCGGGCCGCCCCCAACTCGGCAGAAAGACCATGAGAGGAGGAGGGGGGGGGGGGGGGGGCGGAGAGAGGGAGGGAGGGAGGGAGGGAGGGAGGGAGGGAGGGAGGGAGGGATGGATGGAGGGAATGATGGGAGGAGGAAGCAAGGATGGGATACAGGGGAGGGAGAAATTACATGAAATAGGGGAGAGAGAGAGGAAGGGGAGGAGGAAGGAAGAGGAGGTAAAGAGGGAGAGGAGTTGGTGGAAGACAGAGAGAGAGAGAGAGGGGGGGGAGGGAGGGAGGGAGGGGTAGTGATAGAGAGATGGGAGAGGGAGACAGGAACAGAGGGAGGGAGAGGGATGGAGGAGTGGAATTGGGAGGGAGGGAGCGAGGTGCGGTGGGGGGTGCGCTTAGCTTAGGCACATCAATCTCCCTCTCGAATGACAAACTCACTCTCGCCAAGATGTATGCCGTGAGCCCCCACAGCCAGTTAATCAAATCATTAGCAGCTAGCTAGCACCCGCCGTTCCCTTCTCCTGGCCTAGTTTACCAGAGAGAGAGAGAGAGTTAGAGAGGGGGGGGGAGAGAGAGAGAGAGAGAGAGAGAGAGAGAGAGAGAGAGAGAGAGAGAGAGAGAGAGAGAGAGAGAAGGAGAGAGAGAGAACACAATGCGTGTGTGATAGCTCAAACCCCAGCAAAACAAAAGCTCAACCCACCTCCTACAGGATTCACTATTTCAAAACCCCACAAAATATAGCAAAGAGGCGGAGAGCGCTTGAGTAAAGTGCTTAATTCTCCCATGGGTGAAGTGTAAAAACCGAGGCACACATCAATATGAGCTAGCGAGCTGCATTCGTATATATACCGTAATTCCTCACGATTTCGCCGCTATTTCTCACCGTTATTTTCTCCTCTTAATGCTTCGTTGCCCGTTATTATGAATGGCTTAGGAAATCATAAAAAAAAAAATAATAATAAAAGTCCAGGGGACAGAGGCTGTTTCACTCAGGCCCGGCTGTGTGCAAGCAGACAGATGTGTGCTGTCAGAGAGAATACAAGCGCTCATTTGAATCTATTAGCCGGGCAGCCGAACCTAGGGGCATGGAGAGGAGAGGAAAGGAGAGGAGAGGAGAGGAGGCCCAGTCTGGCCTGTCTATAACGTAGCACTGGGGGCGCGTGTCTCAATAAACAAACACTCCCAGTGCCAGCGATCCAGAAGTCACCGTGCCAGTTTGTTTTCATTTCCCAGCGCCCGCTTCCGACTTCACCTCCAGCTAAATGAAAAACTACAGGAGGAGGGGGGTGGCGGCGTGAGGCCCGGGATGGGTGGTGTTTAGTGGGTGGGTGGTGGTGGGGGGGTTGGGTTTGCGTTTGGTGGCAAGCAGGGGGGGGGGGGCAGCGAGACAGTCATCTAAAAAGAACCAGAGATGAGGATACAGCAGCACCTGGGGTCCACATCCTTAATTGACTCGACTGGCGCGTATACATCCAGCTCCGTTTTCATCTCTTTTCTTTTTTTTTTTTACATAAAATATATTTATTTATTTTATTTTATTTCAAACAAAGTGACTCGTGCTTGAGGCTTCATTACGTGTGCACCCCATTTCCATAGACCTCTGGGAAACAAGACCTGGGGGCCTCTCACATAAAATAAATGACCGCTCCATGATAAATGATTCTATTAGCAATCCAGATTGTTAAACTGTGATATAACAGATCGGGTAGAGGGGCAGCGGGCCCCCCCCACCCCCCCCCCACCCCCCCCCCGCCCCCTTTGCACACACACACATACACACACACACACACACACGCACACTCGCACACACCCGCTGTAAATAGCCTGTTTTTTATGTGTAAATAACATATTAAAACTCGGCATTAGCCCGTGTCCTCTGATAGAGAGGAAATTGTTCTGAATAAATAACGGGGATGGGAATATAAAACAGGGCGGGCTGTAATTCGAAAAGCGGGGCGTCTAGGCTCAGAGGTGGGCATGACTTAGGTGACAAGAATCCTGCGGCTCACAGTAAACAATCCTCCCAACAATAAAAAGGGGCTCTGAAACAGGGGGCAGTATATCGTCGGTGTCGGGCAGAAACCTTGTATGTCAATATATTTCAACTTTGCATGCTTTTTCTTCCTTAAATTAACCCATTAAGACCTGAGGCCGATTCCACAAATAAGTCAATAGTTCTCAAACTTTTTCGTAATAATCTTTCAAACACTTTCGAGATATTTCTATCAGAAATAGCAGACGTACGAGCTTGCGGCGCGCTGTGAGCTTGCTATTTCTTTTTTAAGTGAAAGTGATTAAGTCTGTATATGAGTTGTTTTTTTAATAAATATTGAACCAATGAAAAGTATTAACAGGAGCTAAATAATAACTACATCGGATCCATTGGAACACCAATTGCTTACCCCCCATTTCTTGAAAAGTAACCATTTTGGACGTACAAGCTTTCCCCTTCGACTGCGGCATATATTATAAAATTGTCGTCTTTTTCCTTGCTCGGGAATTGGGCTCTCAAGGTTCAAGGACCTCGTCCCCCCCCGCTCCCTCGTCCCCCCCCCCGCGCCCATCCTGCCGCTTCTCTCTCTCATACTGCATATTCACTTATCAGCGGATGGCAACGGGAATAATAATGCATATTACAGAGATAAGTAATTGCTCTGTCTGGGCGCGCTGGCAGACGCGACAGGGTTTGTTTTTTTTGCAGCGCCGGGGTTGTAAGTCGGCGGCGAGCGAGCGAGCGGGCCGGGGGCCGGCCGCCGCTGATATCCCATTGGTTTAGCGGCGGCGGGACTGGCTGCGCGCGTGCTAGCAGACGTTAGCCAGTCCCATGTTTCTGATTGTTTAAAGATTAAAATACGGAACTGTTCCCTTCAAAACGTGATACTGGAGAGGAAGAGGAATAGAATAATGGCCTTTCCTTTTTCTTGTCTTTTTTTTCTCCCCCAGACTAGACAAGAGAAGATTAAAAACTCGGTACATGATAATGTTCTCATGCGCACAGATAGATCCTCGCATTCCGCCATGCTTGTCCGCGCTGTGCGATTGCATGCCATGACTGAATGATGAATGCATATATATGTTGAGACGTGTGCCGTGCGCTATGTCGCGTTGCACTCGTGGACAGAACATGAGCTGCGTCAGTCATTTATGTCACAATCGGCTCTATGCACAACCACCACAGCCATATTAGAAAGAAATTGGGCCTCTTACTTCCTTCACAGGTCTTACCAATTATACTAATCAAGGCTCTGCTGCTCCATTCTGGTCAAACAGAGTCAGGGTGCTGATATTGTGCATGTTGTTCCATATTGTCCAAATGGCCCCTTATGGGTGTGCAACTCTGAGAGTGTACAAATGGAACCATATGGACGCGTAAGGGTCCATTTTAGTTCCATTTGTGCACTCTCAGATTCATGGGGGTCCTTGAAAATAAAAAGTTTTAGAACCACTGTACTACACTAAATGGAACAGAGCCTTAATTAGTATATAATTGGTAAGACCTGTGAAGGAAGTGCGATGCGCATACCTTTCTAGTTTAGTGCTATATTTGTTCAGTGGAAGGAAATGACCTCTCTAGCGCCCCCATTTTTTTTGGCTTGGGTCAACAATTCGGGGGCTGCCTCTTATGTCTGCTAAGAGGCACACACACTCAGAAGTTTCAGAGCCGCCATAGGCCAATCAATGTGAAAGTTCATCAGTTAAAAGTTCATCAAAGTCAATTAGTAATCAATGTTTCATCCAAGTCCAGTCGTAACATTTGGAGATTTCCTGACAGACAAACAAGCAGAACAACGGAAATGCGTCAAAACGATAAACCCTGTCCAACTGCGCTGGTGGGGCCAAATTTTTATTTAAGAAAGGAAGGCTCTCCAGCACACTCCTGATACTCTGTACAAAACGTTTATTTAACAACAACATTTCGATCCTTACGGATCTTCTTCAGGTTTAAAAAAGGAGGTAAAAATGAAGACATGGAACCATTAAAATAGGATAGATGTGCAAACGTTCTGATCACCGGGTTCTGATCCGTTTTGGGTTTTTCCCCTTTTTTCTTTTCCGTAGATATTTGGGCACTAAAACACACATGCATCCCATAACATGAACGAGTGAAAAAAGCAGACGCATGCTAGACTGTCAGACAAGGAACAGTCGAACCAGCACTTTTAGATTTATTTCCAAATAAACAAGTTCTTGTCTTTTAACTCAATTAGAGCCGAAATCAGAGAGCACAGAGTCCTCGCCGAGATTGGAACAAGCTGTTCGCCACTAAAACAATGAACACAAGAACACTCGACAACATCGCAGCTGTCCGTCTTCATGTTCCAGAGCCATCCACCTTCCACACAACAGGCTGGGCCACATTAATTTTGCATTGTAGTCATTCCTTTTCTGAACCTCAAACTTGGCACCAAAGTGTCTCTGGTTATGACTCTGTGATCCGGAATGATTTACACCGAGTCAACAAGACCTATACTCGGTTGTATGCCGATGGCGTGCATCGAAAATAGCCAATCTACCAGCTCACAATGCCTTGCGATGCGACACTATGTGAGCTTGTAGATTGAGTGTTTTTGGTGTGCCTATATGCATGGCTTCAGTGCCTTGCTCGAGGTTACTTAACTTTTCTTTATTACAGAAAGCAGTTTCTTTTGATTACACCAAAGTCTCTCTGTTCAAGCCCTTCCCTGTTATTACTCAAATGAACCTTATAACTTACACTATGGCTAATTAATAGGTTATCCCCAAATAGAACAATGCACACATTGCACTGTGGTTCATCTGTGTGCCAGTTGGCCATGTGAGGAGCGCCCTACATTGATTTCCTGTCATGAACAATTCATTAATTGTCCATTTCTCTGTAATGGCAGGCCACCAAGTCCTTCATTAAACAGTGAAAATGTCACCAAATCACAAGTTTGTATTTCCATTTCAAAGGTGGCCCATCAACCGGCATCTTTGTCAATCTCCGTAGGGCCGCGTGGACGCCTGCTCCCACAAGTAATTCAACATTGCTTTATACTCTGGAGGTAAGAACAAGGTCTTTCAAGCTCATTATATCGGCCTTTCATCACGGATCCACTGACATCTTTAGAACATGCATTCTCTCCCTCTCTCTCTCTCTCTCTCTCTCTCTCTCTCTCTCTCTCTCTCTCTCTCTCTCTGCATAGCATGAACACATTGCAGCCTGTGTGTTAAACAATGCCAAGGTCACTGGCACAGGTCACATCACCGCTTTTATATACACACAAGCACACCCGTACAGCGTACTCACACACACACACACACACACACACGCGCGCGCGCGCGCGCGCAGCGCGCGCTGCGCGCGCGGGGACGCACACGGACGCACACGGACGCACACGTAAATAGATGTTTATAACTTTCGGAGGAGTAAGAACCTTGCACGCGGCACCGTCAAACACATTACGTTGCTGGGGACCAACGGACAAACCGTCTTAATACTGGTGCTGTTCTTTAGTTATTCTTTCTTTTTTTTCCTTCTTATTTCCTGTTATTGTTTATTACTGCTGTCGCAACGTCCGAGGAACCAAAACAAAGTCATTTTGCTCGTACACCAGATGTTACAATCGAGAAGCTTGAATTGAACCGTGAATCTCGAATTTGCCTGTGCATTCTCTGTGCATCTGCGGGATTTCTCTTTACAATATTCAGAGGGTTTTCAAGCTCTCTTGGACAGGACAGTGTAGAGAAACCATAATGGGGTTGAGACATGAAAGATATTAAAGGAGCCAAAGTCGAACTCGCTTCCTCACAGCTCACAAGTGGTCAGTGCACTAACTGACTGCAGCATCACACAAATCCAGTTAGTTACTGGACATTTTACGCACAGAGAACAACCCCGGCTCTGGAGTTTTACAAGGCGTAGCGTGTGTTTAATGTCTGCCGCAGTAGAATTATCTACAGCTAGTGGTTAAACGATGTCGGGGACGAGACAGCGAGAGTCTCTTTGCATGCAGACGTCGCGGATAGATCCTGAAAACGCCTGCGCTGTAACTCTCCAAGTCAAACCACCCGTCTTGGTTCTTTATGAGGAGATCACTCGCATGCAGCTCAGACTTAACCCATTAAGACCTGGAACGCATCTGTGTCATTTTAAGATTTCTTTGGGCTATTCAAAAATAGCAGATCTACAAGCTCAAGTGCCGCGCTACGAGCTTGTATATGTGCTATTTTTTTTTTAAATCGTGAACATGTGTGCAAATCTTTAGTTTGAATATATATATACTTTTTTAAAGCGAAAGTTTTTAACTCAAATCTTTGCTTCTGGGGATTTAAAAAATGTCTTCTTAATCCTTTTTTTTTTATCAATGGTTTTCAAACTTTTTTCATGTCAAGGACCCCCAAAATAATATGTATTTGTCCGTGGACCCCCTCCCATCTAAAAATATTTTGTTCCAGGGACCCCCAGAAGCAAAGATTTGAGTAAAAATGTTGCACAAATTTTCACTATTTTTGAATAGCCAAAGAAATCTGAAAATGACACAGATGCGTTCCCGGTCTTAAAGGGTTAAGAGACCTCGTCATATTTTACAGAAGCCATGAAAGTGCGTTAAAAACCCATGCAAGTTTAACTGCGTTTTCAGGCGAGGTTTTCGCAGGGCTAAAACAACGTCCCGTTCCCAGCGTTGCTCTTTCCTTCAGTAATTCATTAATGTTTCTTGATAATGGCAGGCCACCAAGACCTTCATTAAAGAGTAAAAATGTCATCAAATCACAAGTTTGTATTTCCATTTCAAAGGTGGCCCCATCAACCGGCATCTTTGTCAATCTCCGTAGGGCCGCGTGGCTCTCGCTGCCATCAGCGCCTTTTTTTTTTTGTGTGTAATTCAACATTTTTATACTCTGGAGGTAAGAACAAGGTCTTTCAAGCTCATTATATCGGCCTTTCATCACAGATTCACTGACATCTTTAAAACATGCATTCTCTCCCTGTCTCTCCCTCCCCCTCTCTCTCTCTCTTTTGCGTTTGTCGCTCCCCTGATGCGAGTGGGATCGCTGCTACTTCCCATTTATTTCAACAACACAAACACGACGCCCCACCTGTCCCAGAACACCCCCCCACTTGTCGTGTTACCTATTCGTCAGCGTTTATGGGGCTCACACG
This sequence comes from Gymnoscopelus braueri, assembly GCF_963280865.1. Taxonomy (NCBI): domain Eukaryota; kingdom Metazoa; phylum Chordata; class Actinopteri; order Myctophiformes; family Myctophidae; genus Gymnoscopelus; species Gymnoscopelus braueri. The sequence continues at coordinate 31,913,281 of NC_137626.1, forward strand.
GTGTCACACTCCTTGACTGTACGCACACTCACACACACACACACACAGGGCTCTTGTTTCCGGGGTATTGTGAGGACCCCCATTTAGTATTAATGATGCTCTTTATGAGGCACCGACTGCATTAGGATTCCTCCCATGCCTCGTACTGCAAGTCACCTCTGACTGATGCTGCTGCGTTTGGAAATAAGATGGTTTTAAGCCATTAAGACCTGAAGCCGATTCTACAAATGTCTCCTAAATCACAACAGTTTTCTGAAAAACGTATGTTTCTATGTCAGTGGTGCTCAAACTTTTTCATGTCAAGGACCCCCGAAATTATAAGTATTAGGCCGCCGACCCCCATCTCAAAATATTTTGTCCCAGGGACCCCCCAGAAGCAAAGATTTGAGTTAAAAATGTTTGCTTTAAAAGAATATAAATATATTAATTTGCACACATTTATTTTTTAGCACAGCACTCGGTGCCGCGCTATGAGCTTGTAGATCTGCTATTTTTGAATAGCCAAAGTGTAAAATTATGGCTTTTTTAGCTCAAATCAAAAAGTGACACAGATGCGTTCCAGGTCTCAATGGGATAAGAGAAGAGAAGAGAAGAGAAGAGAAGAGAAGAGAAGAGAAGAGAAGAGAAGAGAGTGTCGGGCTAGTCCATCAAGACACACCGCCGTTGTAGGAATCAACCCTGTGATGTTCAGATTACACGACCGTATCTCTACACACTGGCCCCAGTGTCTCTCAATCAAAGTCAAACGCTTCCTTAATTTCTGTCCGGTAAACCTTCAATCTGTCGTTTCAGACCCCCAAAGTGATATGCATTTGGCCCACGGACCCTCAGTTGAGAACAGTGTGTGTGTGTGTGTGTGTGTGCCAGTCTGCCAGGGACCCCCATAAGAGAGGATTTGTCAACATTTGTCAAGAGTTTAAACATCTTTCAAAAAAATAGCCGAAAAATAGATTTGTGTAGTGTTTTTAAAACTGTTCATTTTGCTGGCCACCCCCTCAGGAACCCCACCTTGAGATCTAGTGCCGTAAACAATTCATCTTCAGGTTTGTGAGGCTCCACTTGATTATTACTAATGCTCTTTCTAGATCCAGCCTGCATTAGAATTCACGACACATCTCTACTGTACAGTCACCCCTGACTGCTCCTCCTTTTGGGGGGGGGACCTTATCAAGCTTGATTAGAACCCAGGGCATCAAGTTCCAAGAAGGCTTTTTTTCCCTTCTCATCTTTGAAATGTATATTTCATAGGTCTGCCCTCTCACGGAGTCCCTGCGAGACCACCGAGTGTTCTTCTGACACACACAGTGTACGAGAGAGAGGGAGGATAAGCGATCCAAAAATAGATAAATAAATGCTGCCACTATTCCAAAGTGTAGACATTTGGAAGAAAAATGTATCGATCCTTAATTCATATCTAAATATAGTTACATAAATAATTAAACAATGAAGTACTAAAACATCATTATTTACTCCATGCAAGGAAGCATGTTTCATGCTTTCATCCTTTAAAAACTACGTTCTAAGAGTAGGTAATCTTTCACACCCGAAGAAGCGAATTTCATAAGAAAAGTGAAAAATCAAAGACCTGAGAGGAACAGACCCTCTCTCTCAGGTGAAAAAGAAACCTGGATTCATCGCCTTTCAACTTCTTTGTCACAGAAAAAAAGCCAGAACAGTGTGTTGTTGTTGTTACCTCTTGTCACGGAAGGTGAGAGTTTTTTCGGCAGGTCTCCGAAGCCGTTGCCCTCCATTTTGTCTTTTTTCTCTGCGGCCGTCGAGGTGGACGTCTCCATGGCCGACCGACCGACGTCACGCCGTCTGAAAGAGCCGACAGGAAACCCAAAACACAACGCTGTTAATACTGTGGTCTGGATGAGTCTGGGACACTCACCACGTGGTTCGAACTGCAAAGAGTCAAAATGAATTGAGTCAAACCTCACAGGTACAAGACTCGCTCGGAAGCACCTGGATGCTCACTACACAGTGAAATCCTCAGTGTTCATTTAATTATGAGAATGTACAAAGTAAACAAATGGACCCGTATTGGCCCTTTTGTTTACATTTGTACATTCTCAAGAGTTACACATGGATACAATTTTGTGACATAACAAGTCCTATATGATAATGATGAAAAAAAAACACCCACACACATATTCAAATGCAAAACTTTTCCTGTGCCGGAGTTTTTTTCTCTCTTCTGCATTGATCACACATGCTGTTTT
>NC_137626.1:31918002-32188794 GCF_963280865.1 Gymnoscopelus braueri
TGTATCCAGTCACCATGACAGGTGGAAAACATACTATGAGCTGGCTATTCAGAAACTCAATAATCAGCTCATAGTAAACAAAAACATGACACTATTTTGTCAAGGGACAAAGTTGATTACAGAGCGTTATGTCTTCTGAAGTGAATCCACAAGCCTCTTAAGACACACACTAACCTGCAGCAGTATAGCTAACATCCGGTTAGCACGTGGGAAGCCCTCAGCTAGTGGCGGCAAGGGGGGGCTTTCACCTCCCATTGTCGACTGTCAGAGTCCCTTTAAGAAGCCACACAATGATTCATTTGGGCATAATGGCCCGACAACAAAGACACCCTTACAATAAGGTTATTTAAGAGAACAACAGCTTCTGAAGCTACCGACCCCCCCCCCCCCAATGCTGCCGCTACACCCCCCACTCCCTTTCTGCCGAGTCATTGTGCTGAAATCACTGGCTGTTTGTTCTGTCACCTCATCCTTTCACTGAAGGCCTTTGCCACCTCTGGTTAACTGCTTCACTCTGAGGCTCTGAGAGGAATGCAAACACTCATCAAAAGAGGACTGACTGTTTGAAAACTGCACCGTTGCTCTTCCTTAGCCATTCCACTTGTTGTATATAGACTCATGTCAAGGACCCCCAAATTGTACTTGGCTGCGGACCACTATTTGAAGCTATTGTTGTGCCAGGGACCCCCATAAAAGATTTGTGATGTTCGAATGTTTCAAATAAATCGAAATATTCCACATTTTAAAATAGCAGATCTACAAGCTCACAATGTGTCGCATCAAAGCACACTGTGAGCTTGTAAATTAGCTATTTTCGAATAGCCAATGATTAAAGCGGTAAACTGATTTTGATGCAATATTAACTCATTTTTCTGGGGACCCCCTGGAACCCCCTTCAAGGACCCCTGGAGGTCCCCAGACCTCACATTGAGAACCACTGCAGTAGCTCAACACTTGAGCTGTATGTTATGAGGTACTGCTTCTGAAAGCTTACCACTCCCCCATTTTCTATCAGTTTATGCAGAGCTCAGCACTTGCGCAAACGTTAGATGTGAAATTACGGCGACCTCTGTCAGTACAACAGCATTCATCATGATAGCAAAGTTCACCATAGACTTGTATCCTTTATCTGAACTTAGCGTAATGCCTCATCTATGCTTGGTTTCGTGCTGTGTCGTTCGCCAAAAACAGACGATCTACAAGCTCACAACGCGTCGCAATGCGACGCGTTGTGAGTTTGTATAGGTCAGCTGTTTTCAGTTCAGTTTCAGTTCAGTGTCTTGCTCAAGGGCACTTTGATAGGACGTGCAAATGTTGCTCCATCATAACCTCAGAGTGAAGTAAACAGATAGATACAATTCATGACAGCTATGGCCGCAATCAAACTGATAAAGTTATTGATTAAGTGGTTTGACCTTCGTTCTGTTAAGGCTGTACACTCTCTCTCTCTCGCTTGTTAATTCCATGCATTTCTCTTCTCGTTCCGCGACAGAGGACCGCAGCGAGACTGATTAAAGCAAGCCCCTGAACACCTTTCCTAAACTCAGCACTGCAGAAATTAGACATGGAGAACAAAAATACCAGCCCCCGTAGCTCCGCACTGACATGGATATGGATTATTCCTTGCGGCAGGGGCCGTGACTCCAGGAATTCAAAACCGGGCAGCGGGAAAAGATGGAGGGTTTCCCCCCCGTCGTGTCAGGGAAAACTAATGTCTGTGGCTCGCAGGTGCACTCGTTGCTTACAGGAGTGTGGCTCGGCTCATCAATGAATATTACTAGCGAGCAGCCCGTCCCTGTCCCCCCGCTGAAATATTACAACGTGGGCTTGTCAGAGCCAAACTAATGACCCTGTCTCAACTCAAAAGGTCACGCCGTACCAGAGTAAAATCACAAGAGCACGCAGTCAATTCCTCCACTCCGCTATCCTCGTCTGAAGGGGCACTTGCCTGAATTTATGGGCCGGGCCCAAACACCTATTCTCCCCTTTGAATAATAGCTATCCCGTAAAAAAGAAAGGCCCCGGTCGGTGGCAACTTTAAAATAGAAAGCGGCTTCTCGACTTAACCCATTAAGACCGGGAACGCATCTGTGTGTCATTTTTTGATTTCTTTGGGCTATTCAAAAAATAGCAGATATACAAGCTCATAGCGCGGCACCGAGTGCCGCACTATGAGCTTGTAGATCTGCTATTTTTTTTAAAAATCTTGAAAATGTGTGCAAATCTTTGAATATATATATACATTTTAACTCAAATCTTTGAATCTGGGGGGTCCCTGGAACAAAATATTTTGAGATGGGGGTCTGCAGCAAAATACATGGCATTTTGCGGGTCCTTGACATGAAAAGTTTGCAACATAGGTTTTTTCAAAAAACTGTTTGTACCGGTATTTAGAAGACATTTGTAAAATCCCCAGAAGCAAAGATTTGAGTAAAAAATTTAGATTTTTTAAAAATAGCAGATCGCTACGAGCTTGTAGATCTGCTATTTTTGAATAGCCAAAGAAATCAAAAAATGACACTGATTCTTTCCCGGTCTTAATGGGTTAAGGGGGGGTTGTTTGACGTGTGAGTGCTGAATGTACAAATAGGGGGGCTAACGGTGACATTTGGATTTATACCCGCGACTTGTTCCTCTAAACTTCGGAGAGGAGCGGAGGGATGGAGAGAGACCCCAAAATCCTCATTTAAATGCTAAAAGCGGAGCACGAGGGAGCCACTGATTTGTCCCTTGAAATATACAAGATGGAGTGACTGTCTCCTTTATTGCCCACACTTTATGACAGTATTTTTTTTTGTCTTTTAAATGACATTTCTGCTGTTGCTAATAATATACCGGGGGAGATTCGCCGCAGATATGGGACACGGAGAGGGGGTGTGAGGACAAAACGCACTATTTACAAGAATTTAACTCATCATCGTCACACCGCAAGAACATTTCTAGTCTACATTTAAAAAAAAAGTCTATACCTTGCACTCCGGGGGGGGGGGTTGACCGTGTGAGCTTTCTGTTATAGTAAAACACACAGCTCCTCTCCTCTCCTCTTTACAGGGATTCTATCCCCAAATTTCTAATATTCCATTCCGTTCCAGTGACTCCATTCTACTCCATACATTTCCTTGGGATTGTATAAAAACCTCTGTTCTCCCGTAGCGGTCCTAAGCGGCGGAGGAGCCGTGTGGCTGGTCACACCCCCCTGCCTGGATGTGTAATATCCTGTGGTTGATCTCCTGCGGCCCACACCAACACCAAACAGATGTCGGGGGCTGCAAGTACAGAGCAGAAATCAGGCACTGCTGGAGGATTTAGACCCCGTCTCCCAGACTCAACAGTCAGGAATGATTGCCTCCCCTGTGTGTGTGTGTGTGTGTGTGTGTGTGTGTGTGTGTGTGTGTGTGTGTGTGTGTGTGTGTGTGTGTGTGTGTGTGTGTGTGTGTGTGTGTGTGTGTGTGTGTGTGTGTGTGTGTGTGTGTGTGTGTGTGTGTGTGTGTGTGTGTGTGTGTGTGTGTGCCAGAGAGAGGAGCTCTGGAAGAACGCAGAGTGGGCCCAAGTGGTTAAGAGAGAGAGGCCACTGCCTGTCCCTGTTACCGGAAGGTTATGGGTCTGATTCCCGTACCAGGAAGACCAAGTCCGCTGACGAAACCCTCCCCGTGTGCCAAAGAGGCCCTCGTATAAGGGTGCTGGTTCTCAAAAGTGGGGTCCGGAGACCCCCACGGGTCCTTGAGGGAGTTCCAGGGGGTCGCCAGCAAAACGAGGAACAGTTTAAACACTAATGCCCTGTTTTTTTTTCTGCTATTCGAAAATACCCCCCAAAAATACAAGCTCTCAACGCGTCATATCGCAACATGTTGTGATCTGCTGTTTTTGACAAATGTTGACGAAACAAGTGGGGGTCCGTGGCCAAATACATATCATTTTTGGGGGTCCTTGACATGAAAATGTCTTAAGAACCACTGCCAAAGCAGCCTTTGAAGAGGCCCTTGTATAGGGAGAGTGCTACAGATGTCATAAGTTCGATCCCAGCCAAAACAAACAGTTGCTTTTCAGTTAAGGCCCATTCAGAGAACCGTACCGTGCCCCGCCGGTCAATTTGCGGAAGCCAGGGGCGAAACGTGTCACTGAATTAAAGCTGCAATCCGTGGCTTTTATGACCCACCCGGGATTCGAACCCTGGTGTCCTACCCGACACCAGGGTCTAATAAATGTCTCAATTAGAAGAGTATAGGGAGACCAACTACAACCACACTGCACATGCAGTTATATCGTAATAATAACCTACTCTACCCTACAGATTGGTTAAAATAGCGTTGTAATCATTAACCACATGAACCCTAGCATCCCTGTTCTGGGGGGGGGGGGGGGACATTCCGCAAAGATAGCCGATAGATTTGAAAAACATGTACATTTTTAAAACGTTTAACAACACCAATGTCTAAGTCACAAAGTATTTTCAGTTGAGGGCGTCCGTGACCAAAATACATCTCAATTTGAGGGGGTGGGGCGGGGGGGGGGGTTACAGTTGTGAACTTCCTGTAGTGTTTTCTTAACTAATGACTAAGTGCCATTATGGGTGTGACTCCATGTCTCTGCATGTGTGCGACCCGTGTGACCTCCCCGACAGCCCCGGTTGATTGGCGGCGTGAAGTGAGCGCTGGGCTGCTGCATGGGCTCTCCCAGCGCTGTCGACTGGCCATCTGCTTTGATCGCTGACCCCCGACCCAAATGGTCTGGCTTCCACCGCCACCTCTGACTGTTTTACTGCCGCCATTTGGGGCTACCCCACTTCCTCTCTGTTCTCTCTCCCCTTCAGCCAGCCCGGCTGGAAGCACACGTTTTTATTTTTATTTTTTTTACCTAGCCTAGACTACACATTAAAGTCCTCAGTGTTCATTTAACTCCGAGCTGTGGTGGATAGTAACTAAGTACTAAGTACTCTGAAGTGTTGCACTATTTTAGGTGCGATTTTCTGGTATCTTCACTTTACTTGAGTATTTCCTTTTTTTCTGATACTTTATACTTCTACTCCGCTACATCTCAGAGGCAAAATGTTGAACTTTTTACTCCACTACCATTATTTGACAGCTTTAGTTACTAGCTGCAGCAGATTTAGATTATTATTACAACACATACATGAACTGATAAATGATGTGTTGTATAGGTTAAGCTACTCAGCAGCAAGTTATTGAAATCAGCTCAGCTACAACATTAATGTGATGAACACATTAATGCATTACTATTCAATCCAATAATATGATTGTGAAAAGGACAAATGTTCATAATGAGTACTTTTACATTTGGTATTGGGAGTATATAATACCTTTTACTTTTACTCTGTATTGTGTTGTGGTATTGCTACTTTTACCACTGACTTTCCTCTTCTACCCCGGATTTGAACCCGGTTTCCTGTGCAAGTGCTGACATTTATACCATTGAGCTAATAGAGCCTGCCTGCTTGCTCAGGGGATAAATCGAATCCTGACCATCAGGTCAAAATTTGTGTCAGATCCATGACCTTTGACACGATCTAAATGTCTCAATAGAAGAGCAGGGAGACCAAATACAACCACCTCAATTGTATAAGTTATATTGTATTAACATACTCTACCATACAGATTGGACAAAATTACATTTATTCATTAAAATAAAGTTACATAGTGCTGCTTTAACGCAGAGGATTTTACTGTACCCAGGGTGCAGAATGGAGGAGTTCTGCAATGGAGCTTTGGAACAGGGTACAGAGTTCTGGAAGAGGCATGGAGTTCTTTCTCAAAATACTCTGCAATTCCTAGTTCTGCTCTGAAATGATATATAATCTACATAAACTAGGCCCACGCCTGGAAACATCTAAGAGACTTAAACATGTAAATAATGAGTTTGGAAAACGTAACGTCCATTTTGGGACGCAGGAAAATGCCATTATTATTTTCCAATATGCCCAAAATATACATGATCCAGTCCAGTTGAGCTGAATATTCTGCATCATGAATTATATTCGTATGACTTTTCTTTTCTTTATGTTTGTTTATTAAATGTTTAATTAATGTCTTCCTAACTTCTCCCACGACGATCTATTCAGGGAGGGATTTTTCTGCAGTGCCCTGTTTCTCTCTCTCTCTCTCTCTCTCGCTCTCACACACTCTCACTCTCACACACACACACACACACACACACACATGTGTGTGTATATTTGGCCAACATTGCGGTGATGTGCATTAGCCACCTAAGCCCTATGTACATTGACCCTACAACGAAGAGCAAACATAGCTGATCTACAAGCTCAGAACGTGTCGCATCACGACACATTGTACTACGCTGATCTGCTATTTTAATATACATTTGAAATCTTTAGAAAATGTGCGCAATATTGGGATGTTGCAGGTTTAAACTGGTTAATGGCCCTGTATGATAAATGAATAAACCAAACAACTCCTCAACTTGCCATTAAGAAGACATTCTACAGCATACGAAAAAAACAACCACAACAATGCTACTTCTACTACTACTACTGATATTAATAATAATAATTGTATGCCCTTTAATTGTTGTTGGGGTATTGACCAAGCACAGTCATTAGCACTTAATGTACTTGGCGCAGCCGTAGCTTGGTGGGTATAGAGAGGTCGTCTGGTAATCAAGACGGTCACCGGTTCTCCTCCTGGCCCGACCCCATGTCTATGTGTCTAAGTGCCCCTGAGCAAGACACTTACTTGACCCCTAACAGCTCCTCCCCGGGACGCTCGCCTTGACCATCTGTGCAACCATCAGCTGTTGTGAAGCCGAAACCGAGAGCAGTTGGGGGTTCAGTGTCTTGCTCAAGGACACTAAGCCAGGAGGAGCCAGGGATGGACGCTCAACCTCCTGAGCCACTGTGGCTATGCTATCGCTACAGCGCTTTACACCCTTTGCATATATACACTATACCCAATTAACCCTTTAAGACCTGAAGCCGATTCTACAAATGTCTCCTAAATCCCAACAGTATTCTGAAACAACTTGCCAAGGACCAAAATTATATGTATTTGGCCGCCGACCCCCATCTCAAAATATTTTGTTCCAGGGACCCCCAGAAGCAAAGATTTGAGTTAAAAATGTTCGCTTTAAAACAATATATATTCAAATGTTTGCACACTTTTTTACTATTTTTCAAAAATAGCAGATCTACAAGCTCATAGATCTGCTATTTTCGAAAGATTTGTACACATTTTGAAGATGATGAGTACTACTTTAGGTTCTTTAAGTACATGTTGGTGCCAATACTTTTGTACTTTTACTCAAGTAACATTTTTAATACAGGACCTTTACTTGACCTTTACTCGCTTTAGTCTGAGTACTCCTTTACCACCGAACACGTGTTTCTTAGATGTGATAATTCCATTAGTACCATCATCTCCTTATTAAACGAAGCATGAGCTCTTCAATCAAGCATCGTACAGATTGAAAAAGGATAGTAATTCCTTCCTGCTACTGTGTATGTGTGCTCACAGATTAGCCCGCATGTAAAGCGATGCGTGTCAGTACATGCGTGCTTGTGTGTGTGCAGGCGGATCACCGACACAATCTGTGTGTGTGTGTGTGTGTGTGTGTGTGTGTGTGTGTGTGTGTGTGTGTGTGTGTGTGTGTGTGTGTGTGTGTGTGTGTGTGTGTGTGTGTGTGTGTGTGTGTGTGCTGATATTGCTATATTTGTGAGGGTCAAATGTCCACATAAGTATAGTAGAATTTAAGAAATAGACATCCTCACGAGAGAAATGGTTGATGTCTGGTTAAAAAACGGTCTAGCCATTTAGAGGTTAGGTTTAGGGGTTGGGATTAGAGATATGTCTGATTTATATTTAGTTGGGTGCCTGTGTCACCCACTGGAAATAGCCGATCTACAAGCTTTGCGTGTGCGTGTGAAAACATGCATGCCATATCCAGTGTTGCCAGATTCTGTGAGACAAACAAGCAACCAGGTCTAGGAAAACCAGCCCAAAAGAAGCGACTATGGGCCACATGAGCACTTTAAACCTATACATCAGCTATTTGAAAATAGCCGATCTACAAGCTCACAACGCGTCGCGATGCGACGTGTTGTGAGCTTGTAGATCGGCTATTTTAAAATAAAATCTTGGGGGGAAATTATAATAAGCAGACCTGGCAACACTGGCCACATCACGTGCGCCGTTCCTCCGTGCCTGTCTGAACGTTCGTACGCACGCACGCGAGGCCCTTTCTTTACAGACAGCCACAGCTGTCACCCGGTGACAGGGGGGACATCTCTCACCTGAAAGGCACAGCTAATGTCCAGTGACACACTGGAAAGCACAGTGGTTGGTGGCTGGCGGGGCGGAGGAGGTGAGCCCCCCCCCCCCCTCCCCCCCTGCCACTGACAGTAATGTCAGCGACCTCCAGGGGCCCCCCGGGTTCAAGTCTAGCTACCCCCCTGGCCCCTTAACAGTCCCTCCTTTTCCTGGGGATGAAACGACGGGAGAAAACCTCCCCCCGCCCGCCCCACCATCCACCATCACCACCATCTCCTCCTGACCTCTATGTCTGATTATGAGAACGCTCACGGAAAGAGAGAGAGAGAGAGAGAGAGAGAGAGGGGGGGGGGGGGTAGTTGATTGCTAAAGGTTCCCACATGGTATTCGGGATGCCACATGGACCCCCACCCCACCCGACAGCCGCCAGCCCCCCCCCAAAAAAAAGGGGAAAAAAGGAAAAGCAATCCTGACCTCAAGTCTCATTCCTGGGTTTGTCTGCTGAGGAGCCTGCGGCTTGGCTGAGTTTCATCGCTTGTTTTCGCTTTCATCGCTTGTCATATGGAGCCCATAAAGAGGAGAGAGGGGAGAGAGAGAGAGAGAGAGAGAGAGAGTAGAGAGAGAGAGATGGGGGCTTCTTCTATCGGCGGCGGCCTGAAGTGGAGGGCTCCTCCGCTGCGTCGTATGTGGCTATCGCCGAACGCAGTCATAACGATCAGATGTCGTGATAACTCTCTTATGATAACTGAACCACAAGAGGGGGGTTGGGGGGGGGGGGGGGTTCTTCAGGGAAAGCAAACACGATCACTCGTACTGAGATAACTCTCTCTCTCTCTCTCTCTCTCTCTCTCTCTCTCTCTCTCTCTCTTGGCTCAGGGATCATTTATTCATTCGTGCCAAAATGTTGTTACGTGGTCTCTTTTCACAGCGAGAGCTGTTTTTCACATCTCTTCAAGCATACATACACATACACACACACACACACACACACACACGTACACACACACGCGCACGTACACACACACACACACACACACACACACACACACACACACACACACACACACACACACACACACACACACACACACACACACACACACACACACGTCTCACACACACACACACACACACACACATACACACACACATACACGTGTACACACATGCGCACGCACGTACACACACACACATACACACGCGTGTGCATGCACGAATAAACGGTGACGGTCTCACCCCTGTCCTTTTCAGTGGCTGATCAGAGATCGGCGGTCCCTTCAGGAATTAATTAAGGAACGTATCAAAGACCATCCCTAAGAATTATGGGTACACAGCAAAGGAGAAGAACCGCAGGACCCCAGTGGCCCCTGAACCTTTGATTTCTGACGTCTCTTGGTGTGTGTGTGCGCGAGCGTGTGTGCGCGCACGCATGCGCGTTAAGAAGATAGTTTGAGAGAAAATGTGTGTGTGAAATAAAGAGGGAATGAGATAGAATGTGGGTTTATGTACTCGTGTAGATAGTTTGTGTATGTGTGTGTTTAAGATAGAGACAGAGACAGAGGCAGGAGGTTGTGTGTGTGTTAAAGAGAAAGAGAGAGTGTGTGTGTAAGAGAAAGAGGGAGAGATAGTGTGCGTGTGCGTGTGCGTGCATGCGTGCGTGCGTGCGTGTGTGTGTGATGGCTGCATTAAACCCAGGTGCGTTCTCATCAGTAACTGCTACTCTGGACTGTCGGTCTAAGTTCCTTCTGTCTCGTCCTATATCATCTGGTTCAGACTGCAGAAACAAGCATCACTTTTGACTCGTATCCCTTACTAGAGCCTGATTTATAAGGAGTTGCGCGCTGAAAATAGCAGATGTAAGCTTTGAGCTCGTACAGCTGCTATTTTCAGTGAGCAACATCACCACCACGCAACTAAGTACGAATCAAGCCTAACTTCATACTGATTAACAACTGTGTAAAAGAAAGCTTAATAGACTCTTTCTTGCAAGTGCGTGTGTTTATGTGTGTGAGTGCACATGCAAGCGTACATGCATTTTACTGCCACACTCAGTCTGACATATAGGAACATCCGTAGTATAGGCCAGTTTGTGTTTACAAGTCGCACTCACGTTCATGCATATTGAGCCTTCACAACCACAATTGTGTGTGTGTGTGTGTGTGTGTGTGTGTGTGTGTGTGTGTGTACAGTATATATACTGAACACGTGTCCGTGTCCTTGCATCTTCTATATCTATAAGACTGTGAGAGAGAGAAAGAGAAAGCGATGTTGGCGACGAATTACCTCATATACACTAATTTCCTTGGAAATTTGCATTACATTTAAGAGTGCGTGGGTAAAATAACTATCAAATAACTTTACAGATAACTAATTTAAATATAATTCATACACAAAGCCAGTAAGGCTGATATCCATGCCCCAGGACACAGGTGTATTTTGTACTATGATTGTTTGTGTAGATGTAAACACACGCACGCGCGCACACACACACGCACGCACAAACCAGCTATTACATAGAACAAGAACACTTAAGAGTTTGATATTCAAATACACAACGATAAAATGGCAAGAATAATTATTTTGTTTAGAGTTTAAATTTGAACCGAAAATTACACAAATCCTCTCCTGGGGCAACAATTCAATCCCGCCTCCGGATTTTCTCTTAATTGCCCTATAGGTGTCCTGTTCTGATTTTAACACCCTAATTTAAAAAAAAAAGTGAATTCTTCTTTCTTTCTTTTTTTACTCTCTCTCTTTCTCGTAGGGCCTATAATATGTAATTAGGCTGCACACACTGCTCGGTGTGTATGATGTCAATCAGGGTGTCAGGGGTTTGTGTGAAGCGAAGTGATGATTCCTTTCTCCAGCTAGAACTCACAAGCACACAGCCTCCACCACCCCCCCCCCCCCCGGGTGGTGGGTGCACGGTTTTTCTTAATTGGAGCGGTGCTTGTTGTTTCGCGGGGATAACAGACTTTTAGAGTCCTCACAGCGGGGCGTCTCACTCACTTCTCATTCACATTTCACCGCGCCCTCCTGCACGCCAGACTTCACCAGCTAGTTCTTTTTTTTTTCTTATTATTTTTTTGTTTTGTTTTGTTTTTATTCTTTCCTCCCCTACAAGCAACGAGAAAAGAAAATCCATCCTTTATTTTTTTGGAGGGGTTGGGGGTGGTTCATTATTTATTTTTTTTACTTCCCCCCCATTGATCTCTCCCGTTTAAGCCTTTCAACCCATGCATCCCTATTTTTGAGCATGTTATTATAGGCGACAAAGGGTAGGCTATCAAAAATACCAGATCTACAAGCCCAGTTAAAATCTGCTATTTTTTAGTTATTACTATTTTTATTTAGTAAAATTCTTGACAACAGAGCTTATATAAGAAGTGCTTAAAAAGGCAAACAAGAAGCTGGAACTTGTGTGAGAAACGGAACGGGCGCTTTCTTTTGGGGGCCGACATGAAAGTGACATCCCCGTCACAGGTTTGAACCCCCCCTCCCACCCCAACCCCAACCCCATGCCTCACCTCCCACCTCCCCCTCCCCAATGTCTTGTTGAATAATGTGAAAGCCCCATCATTTTCTTTACATCTTTTCAAACCCCCGGGCTCCATGACTGCAGGAACTCTTCATTGCACACAATGGGCAAATGCACTAAAACTTTTTTTCTGATGCAAATGAACGCAACCGGCCATTCAGCGTTTAAAAACACTTCCCACCAAATTCTGTTGGCCCAAGCTTGAAGGGAAATGATCCTAAAAGGACAATCAGTTGATTTTTTTCCCCATTATTTTTTTTGTGCGGCTGGATCTTGTCTTATTTTCCAATACCTATTTTAAAACAAATTAATTAATAAAGATGAATTGTAATTGATTCTTCACTGAGAAGATTCCTATAAATTATAAGACACACAACCAGGCCCCTTTCTGCAACCTAAATGACCCCCGTGTTCAATCCATTATTAGGTCTATTTGCGTTTAAGTTCATTTAATTGCACGTGGACTTCATTGTAAACTTATTGCACGACTTACTACCCCACGTTTATTGCATTTGATAAATACATACACTTTAAAAAGTTATTTCGCCCTAAACTATGGCATGATCAGCCTTTAATGCTCGTATAATTAGTGGATCATATTAGGCTATAAAACAAACATGTGAGATATGGGGTGGGAAAGGAAAACAAGTGACTTACTAAAAGCAATACCAACAAACAAAAAAACATTTACCTAGTAAGAGCTTAAAGGCACTCTCTGCAAGGCAGACAGACTGCAGATCACATCATTTCACAGATCAGGTTGCATGGAGAGAAATTCTTAGCATTCCAGAGTCCAACGTCAGTTTGAAATAACAATTTCAAACTAATTGGCGTGGAAAATGTTATATATGTAGCATTTCATCCATCGGTCGCCTTTTCCCATGCAATTACAACAACAATCACACATACAAAAAAATCTGCTTTCACCAGGACAGCCGTTAGATTGTTATTAAATCGGTTACAAAGTCAGCAAGCATCATTTTTTAAAGTTGATATTTAATGATCCACGGATCGCATGTGAATTGTCTCATTTGCACCGCTGCGATCAAACAAACAGCAGCCTAGAAATAATAACAGCGGGCCTAATACTAATGTTAATGTGTAAACATTATTCTAGTGACCACATGGCCAAAGAAAACTCACCCCAAGTGTGTCGCTGCTCCTCAGCCTCTCTCTCTCTCTCTCTCTCTGTGTGTCCGATGGATCGCGTTATTCGTTCGTCTCTCAAACTCTCAAAAGAAGACAAAACAACAGAATATCCCTCGCAAAATCTCAAAGAGTCCCATCTACCGCTGCTTTAGGGGGAAAAACACGTGTAGAAATAGAGAGGGTGATATGGAGATAGAGAGCGCGTGTGTGTATGTGTATGTGTGTGTGTGGGGAGAGAGACCTATGGTGTGTCTTGTAAAGTTGTTCTCTCTCTCTCTCCTTCGCTCTCCAACTCCGCCTCAGCAGCGAGAATGAAATAATTTGTAAAAAAAAAAAGAAAGAAAAAAAGGGGAGAGAAAAAAAGTTTGAGCTGGAGGAGAGTCGTGCGCGTCTCCCTCTCGCAACGTCAACCATCCATCACACGCACGCACGCGCGGTCCAAACTATACGCGCAACTTTTCGAGCAACTTTTAACGTCTCGGCCGGTTTATTTGTGTGCGTGCACGCGGATAACAGGAGAGAGTCCGACTCACTGTGCGCTGTTTTGAGTTCTCTCTCTCTCTCTGCCTCTCTCTCTCTGCCTATCTCTCTCTCTCTCTCTCTCTCTCTCTCTCTCTCTCTCTCTCCCCCCTGTCTCTCTCCCCCCTGTGTGTGTGTGTGTGTGTGTGTGTGTGTGTGTGTGTGTGTGTGTGTGTGTGTGTGTGTGTGTGTGTGTGTGTGTGTGTGTGTGTGTGTGTGTGTGTGTGTGTGTGTGTGTGTGTGTGTGTGTGTCGGAGCGGAGAGGAGAAACCATGAGTTTCATAATGGAGGGACGCAAGCAAGATTGATTGATTGAATACTTTATTAACAGTTTGCAAAAAAGCACGGAAAGTATACAGTTCTGTTCTATACAAAAGGATGCTATACAAGGATTAAAACCCAAGAAAGCACTATCGTTGTTTCCACTGGGGTCCATGTACTCAATTCATCGAAATGTAAAGATTTTAAATATGCAAAAACATCAGATAAACGAGTGAGACGTTCACTTGTTGAAGACAATAGGACATCATTAACATCACTAAAAGATGTCAGCACATGAAAGCAGGATGCAGCTTGTTTAAAGTCAATTAAACATCACACGTTAATTAATTAGGCTATTATAGGTTTAACTTGCCGTGAGATTTTTTTTAAATCTATGATGGGAAACTGGTGTATCTTTGCCATTCATAATAAATAGGCTAATGATTGATGACCATTTTGATAATAAGTAATATATTATTTTATTCATGTCAATATCAATCAAGCTATTTTCTTCTAATAAACATTACAACTTTACATTACAAGGCTGCATGTTCATTTTCCCATTTTGTATTTCATTAAGTAGGCTACATAGCTTTTGAAAGATATAAAACATTTCAGGGACATAAATAATGCAGGCATATGTCTGACATCTTACGTATTGTATTGTTAATGTATTATCTTTATTAGATTCAGAAGTTTTTCAATCAACATAATCATGCAAATATGATATTGCTTTTCCCCAGGTCTACGTTTTATAGCCTATAGGTATAACTTATTCAGTTAGCTATAATATTTTCTCTTCCTTTCCAGGTGGTGGTGCCATATTATGATTGACACAATTCCACCTTAAATTATGTCTCGTTCAAAGTAATGATTGTAAAGAATATTTGTATAGCACGTGTCATTCTAGAACAGTCTGCTTTACATAGAGAATATAGACAATAGACCATAAAAGCAGTGCCATATAAGTGGTAGTAGCCTAGTACCCTACATTTATATTTACCTGAATATAATTTATTATATAGCCTAAATCAAACTCTAATAGGCCTACGTCCCTCAAGGCTGTTAGGCTGTAAACACAGCGAGACAGCCTACTGAGTCAATTCAATTCAATTCAATCTTTATTTCAGACTCAGGGTCCATACAACAAACAGGATGACAATCACACAAAGTGAGTGCATGAGTACATGAGTGTATCCTTTAGTCAGGGCCAGGGCTCTTCAACAGGGGGTCCGGGAGTCCGGGACCCCTAGGGGGTCCTCAGAGTTACTACAGAGGGGCCACCAAATGTTTGTGTGATAGGAGCCCTTTTCTTCTTTTTTTTTTTTTACATTAACCACTTGAACCCAATTCCTTTTCTGAGGGGAACATTAACCGAAAATAGCAGATCTACAAGCTCACACCACCTCGTTTTGTGGGCTATTTTCGGCAAAGAGGTTTTGTGTTGAGGGGGAAAGAGCAGACCAAGTGCAGAGTGAAAGGTCAAGTTTACCTTGACGTTTTAGTGGTTAAACTGAAAATACACATTAACATCAATGCAACATGATAGTGCTGTCAAATAAGTCTATGACACTCTCTATGAAACCTATGAAAAAAGCTGAATATTCTATACGATATATAGTAGTAGGGTAGGGGGTCCCCTCTTCATCTATCTCTCAGCTAAGGGGTCCTTGGGCTGAAACACGTTGAAGACCCCTGTATATAGATGTATGGAAGACACGCACCATGGGTATTCATTTCCAACATGATGGTGACATCTAGCGGCCTGCTGAATTACCTGCACCCAGGCAGGTGCTGTGATTAGGCTATATTACTGTCAGCTGGTTGACAGAGATGATGAGACAGCTTTGTTCACACACCTGCCATACAAACACTGATTGATGTAACCTCGTGAAACTACACTCATTATACATTTAGGATTAGTTAGTGTAACATATTAGCTCAAATTAGTTTGTTTACATTCAAAGATACATCCTCTAAAACAAGTTTGTCTCAACAGAAAAGGCTGATAGGCAACTACCATTGTGCACTGCTCAGGTAAACAAAAACAACTCAAATGTTTTACTTAAGTAAAAGTATCAATACTGCAATGTAGAAACACTCTGTTACAAGTAAAAGTCTGGAATTCAAAATATACTTGTATATACTAGTAAAAGTACAAAAGTATTGGTATCAAAATGTATTTAAAGGGACTATGACATGGCCCAAAAATATAATATAATATACTGTCTCACGTGGTCTCTCTGTAAACTAAGTCTTTTTACTATCAAATTACTAAAATTAGAAATCAGAATGACAAATAAAAGAACCAAAAGTTGAAAGGGGACCGTACCTATGTTCCCCGGGTCCTATGTTCCCCGTTTCCTAGGGAGAGCGGGGAATATAGGACCTAACCTAAACCTAACCCAACCCTAACCTTAGTGGGGAACATAGAACCCGGGGAACATAGGTATGACCCCATTGAAAGTATACTCATTATGCAGAATGTCCCATTTCACAAGTTTTCAAATGTATAAAATGTCCTTTGAAAATTTGCGACACATTGTGAGCTTGTAGATCTGCTATTTTCAAATATCCAAAGTATATAAGGTGGAATGTGGTTAATGTATGTTTTGTAATAATCATTAAAATCTGCAAAGTAACTAGTAACTAAAGTTTTCAAATGTTTGTAGTGGAGTAAGAGTACAATATTTGTCTCTGAGATGTAGTGGAGTAGAAGTAATAGTAATGAATATTGGAAATACTCCAGTAAAGTAAAAGTACCTCAAAATTGTACTTAAGTACAGTACTTGCTTTCCACCACAATCACATTGGTTTATTTACATTCATAATTAGGTAAGCTAATGAGGAACAGAGAGGACAGAAGAACTAAGGGTTTCTGTAAAAGTTCTGTAAAAAGAAAAAAAAACATCTGTCAGCAGGTGTTAAAGGAATTTTAATGAGCCCTATAAAACACAAGTGTCTGTCCTTTGATTTAAGTGTTGGGATGTAAGTTAATCATTCTCTGAATCAGTGGTTCTCAAAGTCAAAGTGGGGTCCTTGAGGAGGGGGTCCCCAGCAAAATGTGTTAATATAGCAAAACCAACTTTAACCCTATAAGCTCACAAGGCGTCACACACGTGTGCATGTGCAATGAAATGCATGTGAAAAAATCACAAATATTGCATGGGGGGTCCCTGGCGCAAAATATTTTCAGATGCCAATGCCTACAGCCAATTTCATATTCATTTGGGGGTCCTTGGCATGAAAAAGTTTGAGAATCTCTGCTTTTTCCAGGTTTTCCATTGCTAGGGCATGGCATATCTGCCCAATTGGACAGGAAGGGCAATGGCAACATAGTGAGTGATCATACTTTTTTCGTCACATGCATTGCATTATTACCTTATGTATTCACAAAGACAATGTGAAAATAGCATCTGATCAACACTTAAAGTTAATGTAGAATAACATTACTGTCAACGAGGAACTGGCTGACCCTGAAGGAAAATAGTAGCCATATAGTCCAAATTTCCACAGGGATTTTCCAACAGAGTGGGGAGGGAGTTGGCTCAGAACCGTAACACATGTTCGTTTCTAACTGGCAAACCTTGCATGAAAAAGAGGAAGGACATGCACACATCCCAGACCCAAAATTGGGCAGGTGCTGAGCGAAGATCAGTGCAAGATAAATGACAATAAACACTCGCACTCGGTAGGGCTCCAATATGAAAAATGCTTTATTGCACCTACGTGCTGCTGTGACGTTTTGAGCTAAACACTGTTCATCAGACCTGTCAGTCTGATGAAGAGTGTTTAGCTCAAAACGTCGTAGGTGCAATAAAGCATTTTTTTTATTGTACAAGTGTTTATTTTCATTTATCTAGAGACCTTGCATGAACCGATGGATTAAAGTTCTCGGTCGACTCAACACGATCCGATTGCAGTCATTAGGATTTCATAGAGTCAAGCATGTCTTTCTCTTGGCTAACTCTAGGATTTCTCTAGTCTAAAGGATGATTCATACTATAGTTTCCCTGCTCATCAGTGTCCTGCACCGGAAAATAACAGCTCTACAAGCTCACAAGATGTTGTGCTGCATGCAACAACGCATAATCCCCTAACCCAAATAAGTTAAAACTCTACCGTAATAATAGATATTCATATTATTTTAAGATTAGACAGTATTTTACCATAAACCCTAATGGGTTCATAAAAGCTAAGCGTTTAGCTTTTCAGACATTCTAAAATGTCTTGTATTGTGCGATTAAAGAGTATTTGAACTGGTCAAACTAGCAACAGAATACGTAAGAAGCACCTTTCATGTTAATGGACTCAGATATTTCTTATTAGCTCTTTTAACTGGTTGGCTGTATGTAGGACAGCGGCAGGGCCGCAGGAAGGGTAGTGCGAACGGTGCGGTCGCACAGGGCCCCGCACAGATTCACGTTTAGTAAGAGTTATACCGAGAAATAACCGCAAATAACCACCAAAAACTCGGAAATATCCGCCCAAAACCGCGCGCACGCGACTTCGCACAGGGCCCCGCATTTCTCCCAGACGGCTCTGGACAGCGGGAACATACATTTAGACCAGGGGTTTTCAACTGATTGTGAACCAGGGACCACCACCCTGATTAAGAATCAACCTGGGGACCGCTGTTGTGTTGGGTGAGATTAGAGCTAAGATTAGTGCTTTGCTAACACTTGCTACTGTATGCATGCATTCCATGATACATCCCACTGTTTCTCAACCAGTGGTCCATGGACTTCACAGACACATGCAATTATATGGCCACATTTCCTAATAATGATGACTCCATCAGGCATTCCGGTACATTTACCCTTCTTGAGATTCTAACTCCCTTTTCTGTGGAATTTCTTGACCTCCGATTTCCCAGAAACTGACAACATTGACATGTCATCATAGGTCACCAGGTCGATAATATGCACTGTTCCATGGAACAAGAAGAAAAAAACATATTGCAACATGGTCAGGGACGACATGCAATACCTTCAGGGACCACAAGTGGTCCACGGACCACCTGTTGAAAACCCCTGATTTAGACAGATAATATATAAACATCATAATTTTCATGTTGTGTAATTGTTTAAGCAGAGCACTAGTAAGTCCCAAACACAACTTGGGATTTCTTTTTTTTCCTGAGATTTGTTTTCGCCTAACAAAGCTTTTCTTTCCCCCACCCCCTGCTTTTTCCCCCCTTTAATCCCTGTGAACTGTCGAAGGTCAATGTTTTCCTTGTCAGACACGTAAGAAAACCTGGCCACCGAACAACAGTTGCTGTGGATGATGTGGTGAAATTCACAGCTTGAGGAGTGAGTGAGGAGACAGACACTGGAGTTTATCCAGGTGCAGGAGGAGGAACCCAGCAGAACACAGGGAGGAAAGGGAAAAAGCGTGACCTTCGAACGGTTCAACACAATGGCGTCCTACCAACAACAGGTGAGCAACGCCAGCAGTAACTTCCGTGTTGTTGTGAGCCAGGGCAAGCGCTCTCCCCACTTCGGTTAGACCGTCCCACAAGGACTATGACTTTTCCCTTCACCCGGGAAAGTTCCTAGTTTTTCACGAGGGATTTGGCAAATTACTCCAGACCAAGGTCTATGCTCTCAAAACGGTTAACACACAGCCATCTAAACCAGTGTTTCAGAAAGATAGGGTCACGGACCTCGTTTTATTAATTATTTAAAAAAATAAATGTTCCAAAACTAATTATAACATTGTTCCAAAAAAAATAGCAGATCTACAAGCTCACAACGTGTCACGTCACAATGCACTGTGAGCTTGCAGATCGGCAATGTTCACGTCTTCTCTGAATATTTTGAGTTTCTTCCTGGAGGCTGAAACCTTGAGGGTCAAACGTGCCAATAGAAAAACAGCCCTTTAGTGACGTAGTAAAAATATACCCTCCCCCTCATTATCATAACACAACAGGTGTGGGCATGAGGAGGAGGAGGGACAAGGACAGGTGGGTGGTGCTAAGGTGAGAACCAGGTATACTTAATGAACTGGAGGCGTGTCCACATAAAAACATAATTTTAACAATTTCTGTACACTTTTTTGAAAAAAATCTTCCTCCTAGTACAACCATAATACCTGATGATTATGTTTTAGGGGGGGGGGGGATCACTGAAAATCACGGCACCCCGTCTTTAAGTGGTTAATTCATAACTCATAACCAATTCATAACTAAATGACACTAAATAATGTTTTGGTCTTGAGCTGAAAAGTTTGACAACCCCTTCATCTCCCCTTCTTCCACCTCCACCTCCTCTACCTTTCTCATTGGTTCAGACCTGGAAACACTTTGACTCTCTTGCTCCATTGTTTGGTCAGGCTCCACAGTTTTCACAAAGACAAATGGACTTCAGGTGACTGAGTCCTTTCATACGTAAAACAAAGTGCAGGCGCGGAGTATTGCGTAAACGACTGAGCAATTACCACTTTTCTGTGTTGTGTTTTACTGACCCACCCTGACATCAACATGCAGCAGAATGAGCACGTCAGGAGATCGTGATATCATGACAAAAGGAAAGGAAAAATACATGTATGTAGTTTTGCACTGCAGCCATCCATCCATCCATCGCTGATCCCGGGCCAGCCCACATTAGCTAACTCGTAACTGGGGGCTCCCGAGGCGTTCCCAGGCCAGCGTGGAGGTATAATCCCCCCCATCTGGTCCTTGTTCTGCCTCGTGGTCTCTTACCAGCTGGGTGTGGTCTGGAAAACATTCCTGGGGAGGCATCCTGTAGGCATCCTGGTTCGGGGCTAGTAGATGCCCGAACCACCTCAACGTGTTCCTCTACTTTTTAGCAAAATTACCAAGGGTTTAGATGGCTGTGTTCACCGTTTTAAAAGCATGGATCTTAGTTTGGGGGAAAATTTGCGAATCAGTTCAGAAAAAAACTTTAATCTATTAACTTAAAGTGTTAATCAGACGCAATATCCATTCCTTTATGAATGAATAAGTTCATGTGTACCTGATAAACAAATTATCCCCCGGCATTTGCCAGGGGGATAATGCTCCAACCTCGGATAGGCTGTCTCAGGACTTGCCTAACTGCTCATATGCCTGCCATCTCACATACTGTATACACAGCCTTTATTAGCCATGGGGTGAGCAGGGTTGCCAGATCTGCTTCTTTTTTTCTTTTCTTTTTAAATAGCCGATCTACAAGCTCACAACGCATCGCATCGCGACGCGTTGTGAGCTTGTAGATCTGCCATTTTCAAATAGCTGATGTATATGTTAAAGTGCTCATGTGGCCCATAGTCGCTTCTTTTGGGCTGGTTTTCCTAGACCTGGTTGCTTGTTTCTCTCACAGAATCTGGCAACACTGGGGGTGGGTGCTAAAAGGACAGAGACGGTGATAAGCCACAACCCTAGGGCTGATAACTGTCATCAGAGCCAGCAGTAGGGCTGGGTGATATGAAATGACGAACAGATGACAGCTTCCTTTCTCGGTTTTCGGGAGGTGTAGTTCCAGACTCTATATAGCATTCAGAGAGTGTGGAATAGTTGTCCGGCTAAGTGAGACTGTTGTGACAATAATAATACATTTTCTTTTAACATTTTCAAACCTCTATCTATAAATGCACAAATGCATCTCTGTCCGTCTGTAGTTCACATATCACGAGAGCCGTCCGACTGATCCACCTCAAACTCGGCATGTGTTTGAGTGAGTGCCATGCCCGGCGTCGTGCTGGTCGGATAGGCGGTAATCCAGAACAGCCTATCCGACCAATACTACCATCGCCCATATATATAGGCATATATGGAGATCCGGTTGTCCAGAACCACTGATCAGACAGCTATGCCCGTATATGGGCCCGACTGACTTCAAAATTGCTGTGCGTATCGCAGAGGACCCTGAGAGAGTGATGCTGAGTGGGAAGTCGGTCAGATCAGCGGAACTCCAGATAGATAAAACCACAAATCCCCATATATGGAGTACCCTGATTTCATCGATATAGTACTGACGTCATCGACTGGCCTAGTCTCCATATTTGGGCATTCCTGACACAAAATCCATACAGTATATGGGCATAAAAAGGACACAGACAGACAGATAGAGAAATCTCCATATGGTCATAAAAGGGACACAGACAGACAGACAGACAGACAGACAGACAGACAGACAGACAGACGGGTACAACAGGTACTCTGACAACAGCTACAATGGATATTACATAACCGGGTAGGGCATGCATTTCCAACTTGCATCGTTACCAAGTAAGCAGTTTATAAACAAGACCAGGAGACCTGGTTCTGCCAGACCCAGAATAAGTACTTTATAAGATCAGAGCACTATGTCACGGCTAAGCCGGACTTCACATGACGTGTCAGCCTGTGTCTATGCCCATGTATGGACGAAAGGGGGACAGACTTTTATAAGCCGGACTTCACATGACGTGTCAGCCTGTGTATGCCCATGTATGGACGAAAGGGGGACAGACTTTTATGGCTGGGGCCTAAGGGCAAAGGGGGCATGCCCATGTATGGAGAAAACAGGTACAAAGCCTCATGTAGGCCGACCCCTTGGGTCTGGCAAAAATAGCACAAATAGCATATCTACAAGCTCAAATTTGTGACACCATTGTGCGTCTTAATGGCATCATTAAAAAGTTCCTTCTACAAGCTCACAACGCATTGCGATGCAACGTGTTGTGAGCTTGTCTTCAATATCTTCTTTTTAAGAAGGAAGATTAAAGAAAAACAAGATCCCAAACAGAATTGTTATTGAAAATCCTTAAAAAAAAATAATAATAAAAAAAATAAAATATATATATATATATAATCGGTTTAATGGATTAGTTTGATTAACTGTTGCACCCCTATTGAATAGCCTACATATCAAATCCAACTGTTGAACTGCTGAAGTCATCAGAGCTCAGTGAGAATGGCCTGACCTCTCAGTGGGAAATGTGACATCAAAATTCATTGCATGTCATAACGTTTTAAACACCTCAGGGTATGCTGTCTCTCCTGTGAACTTCCTGTGTCCACACTGTGTCTGCAGTGCATGCTGCTAAAGACTAGATGACATGTGTCCACTATGTTGTCGTATTGAGGCTTACCACAGGGCCGGGCAATACATTGATATTATATTGAGTGATAATGAACAACATGTGAGCTTGCTATGTTCAATTTCGTGAGCCTATAGCTTACAATATATTCCTGACCATGTTATATATCATTAGCTTCAGGAAAAAAAAGAAAAGAAAGGGTACTATGGCGTGCTCGGAAGTCCAAAAAGGTATAACGAAGGTGCTCTTTGGTTGGGGACTCAAAACGTGCAACAAAGGGGGAAAAAAACAAGCACTTTTCTGGTGAAAACGTTAAAAAGCCTTTATTAAGGTGGCTATTTCATCGTTGAATTGAGTTAAAAACTGTGACTGGGATAACCCATGGCACCACAGCCTTCTTCAGGGTATGAATATACCATATATATTATAATATATTATCTTTTCCAAACCCACATTAAGTGTGTGCAGTTGATTTATCAGTAGATATTACAGTGTTTTGTGAAAAAGTTTCTCATATTTTTTTCCCCTGTTGTTCAAACTTCCCCACCAGCTGTCCTACCTTACCGCCTCTCTCTGGTCATAGATAGCCTCTCGAGCCAGACTGTTGACTCACACAATTTCCGAATGCTTCCGTCATACAGTCTGTGCAAAGGAAGCGCTGAAAACGACCCGGGGAGTAAAGCGGATCGTCCCGCCTCCTCGCCGCTTCCGTTTCGTCTTTGCAGTCGCATACGTTTTGTCCTACTGTAAATCAAATGAATCGGAGCATATCATAGCTTGCTGCTTACCAGAAATGGGAATTCAAAAGTATGTTTAAACGAACGGAAATGATGAACAGATGACGGCTTCCTTTCTTGCCTTTCAGGATATTTAGTTCTAGACTCTATATAGCAGTGGTTCCCAAACCTATTCAGCTGAGACCCAAAAATATACATTTAGTGTCTCCCCGGGACCCAAACGTACAAGAATACATTATGAATTAACCACGTAGGCCCATATTTAATAGGGTCACATGTTGTGAGCTTGTAGATCTGCTATTTTCACTCAATTATATATATATATATATTATTATTTTTGGAAATTTATGAAATTATTTTTGAAAAACCATTTGGATTGGAACAATTGTGGATTATTTCTTGACCAGAAAGTTTTTGGAATCTCTTTTTAAATAATAAATAAAAACATTTAGAAAAATGGGTCCACGACCCAATCATGGGCCCAGTGTTTGGGGAAACACTGCTATATAGCATTCGGAGATTGTGGAATAGTTGTCTGGCAACGCAAGACCTAATAGAAGGAGTTTACTGTCCTACCACGCGATCTTTCAGGTCATAGGAGGAGGTCACACTCAGTTAATGTTCATTCTTCACACATGGTTTCCAACAGTGGTTCTCAAACATTTTCATGTCAAGGACCGCCAAATGCATATAGCCAAAGTATAAAATAATGTTAATGTGGTTAAACTGTTCCTCATTTTTCTGGGGAAGGGATACCCTGGAAACCCTGGGGGTCCCCGGACCACACTTTTTCTAGAACGACTGGCTTACCCGCATGGCAGGAAATGTATTTATTCATCCATTTGCCACTACGAATAACGGATTGCAAGATTCACCTGTCACATTCACATTTAATTGTTAAATAAATAAAAAAATGTGTGACTGATTGAATACTTTCTTAGTCATAAATGAAAAGACATTAACCCATTAAGACCTGAGGCCGATTCTACAAAATGTCTAACTGTTTTTTGAAAAAAAGTATGTTACTATGTCAGTGGTTCTCAAACTTTTTCATGTCAAGGACCCAGGGCCGGACTGGGACCAAAATTCAGCCCTGGCATTTTGGTCCGAACCGGCCCACCACCCCCCGGGCCGTTTCTGTCAACGGGGGGGGGGGGGGGGGGGGGGGAGTGTTTTGTCAACGGGGGGGGGGGGGAGTGTTTTGTCAACGGGGGGGGGGGGGGGAGTGTTTTGTCAACGGAGGGGGGGGGGGGGGCGTTCGTTTCACTGTTTCAGCCCAGCACCTGGGCTGCACATGAACTCTGCAGCCGCACTGAGGCCCCTGCTGGAAAGCATCCCAGCCCAAACATTAATGTAACGGAAATGACCGTAATAATCGTAAAACGGGAGCGAAAATATTTTTTTGCCCACTGGCCCAGCGGCCCACCGGGCATTTGCCCGGTACGCCAAATGGCCAGTCCGCCCCTGCTTGAAGGACCCCCAACATGATAGGTGTTTGGCCGCGGTCCCCCATCTCAAAATATTTTGTTCCAGGGACCCCCAGAAGCAAAGATTTAAGTTAAAAATGTTCGCTTTAAAAGAATATAAATATATTAATTTGCACACATTTTCTCGATTTTTCAAAAATAGCAGATCTACAAGCTCGTAGCGCGGCACTCGGTGCCGTGCTATGAGCTAGATCTGCTATTTTTGAATAGCCAAAGTGTAAAATAATGCTTTTTAGCTCAAATCAAGATGCGTTCCTGGTCTTAAAGGGTTAAGGCTAAAAGGATAACACAAAACATTGTGGTCATGTATTCAATTCATCAACAATAGAGGAGATTTGGTTGATTAGTGTTTTGGTTTAATACAATATGAGCAAAACTCAAAAGATCATTGATCTATTTCCATAAGATCTAACAATGCTATAAAAAAAAATCATAAATGAAAAACATGTTTTTTTGGATTGGAAATTTATGACATTCTCAAAATCTTCCTGCCATATGGAAATAGTGTTAAGTCAAAGTAATAACAGAAGAAAAGTCTTTTTAAATTGGTGTGTGAGAAATCTCTTCCCCATCTTGACACATGATATTGATGACTTGTGCAGACTTGGGGGCTTTAGTCATGAGGGGGTTACTGTGTTCTTCTTATCGGGCCGGTCCGTTCAGCTCATGGAAAACTTAAGTGGAAACTGTCTGGTTATGGGATATATTCATATGTGTGCGTTTCTTTACCGATCCATCTCAGGTCCACTTATCGGCACCAAACACATCCTGGACTCTGACCGTCATAAGTAATATTTATGTAAGTGTAGCGTCGCTGTCGGGTGGACACCTTGTATGTCCAAAACAGGCGGCAAGGAAGCTCCGCGGGATTTGAAACCCAGGAAGTGATTCTTTGAACCTTTTCAGACCTGAAGCTGATTCTACAAATGTCTTCGAAATCCCAACAGTTTTCTGAAAAAACGTATGTTTCTATATCAGTGGTGCTCAAACTTTTTCATGTCAAGGACCCGCAAAATGATATGTATTTGGCCGCGGACCCCCATCTCAAAATGTGTTGTTCCAGGGACCCCCAGAAGCAAAGATTTGAGTTAAAAATGTTCGCTTCAAACAATCTATATTCAAAGATTTGCACATTTTCTCGATTTTTCAAAAATAGCAGATCTACAAGCTCATAGCGCGGCACTCGGTGCCGCGCTATGAGCTTGTATATCTGCTATTTTTGAATAGCCCAAAGTGTAAAATAATTATTTTTTTAGTTCAAATCAAAAAGTGACACAGATGCATTACAGGTCTTAATGGGTTAAGAGTGCAGTTCCCGTTAATAGCCCAGCAGGTGTCGCTACTTCACCTCCCTGATGGCTGCAGAAGCATTTGCACTCCATTCAAGTGAATGAGGTTTTGGCCGGATTTTACACTTGGATTTAATAACCTTAGTAAACATTTTCATAAATACTTTATGTTCTCAATCGCTAGTTTAAAGTATTTTCTCAATTTGATGATATGCGTTTAGTAAAATTATTGTCCCATAAATTTAAAAATTAAGAATACAGGAGGAGGGTATGCTTCTAGGGTTTCTGCTGGTTCTACCGAACCGGTTTCTACTGGTTCTACCAAACCTGTTTTGGCTTCAAAACGGGTCTGTAGAAACCAATGACTCACGTGACGGTTCCAGTCGTCAGGCCCGGATTGGCCGGTCTGGCACTTCTGGCAGATGCCAGAAGGGCCGGGCAGTCTGGGGCCGTGGCCAACCCTAAAACCGAAATAAAGTCACCAAAAACCTAAAAGAAACTAACATAATCCGCCAATTAACTGAAAATTTTCCCTGCTATGGGCCGGTGAAGATCACAAATGCCAGGGCCGATTTTCTGTGCCAGTCCGTGCCTGCCAGTCGTCCATATATTTTACAGTCTATGGTCCAGAACCATTCCTTTTTAAATTATTGTTTAAAAAAAAAACACTTTGAAATAGTGAAAATAGCCGGTCTACAAGCTCACAACGCGTCTCATTGAGAAGCATTGTGAGCTTGTAAACTCTCGTATGATGAAGCAGGGCATTCATTTATGAAAAAAGAAAAAAAAGAAAGTATGGAGATACAAGGTTTCTGCCCAACTGCAATGATAGACTGTATTGAAGTACCGGAGAGAGAGAGACTGCTCTGTAACTGTAGAGGCTTCAGGATTCAACCCCCTCGACAACCCTTAGTGTCTTATGCTCGAGCAGCACTCATTTTGCATTAACGTAGCATTTTCGTCATGGATTTGAGTGCTAAATATTAATCGATAAACAGAAATAAAGCTAAGAGAGAGGTAGAGCGAGAGAGGGGAGGTAAACAAGTTTGGTAAAAAGGCGCCTTCTAGTGGCCGTGGGAACACTCGACAGGGAGTTTGTTTGACACCGTTCCAGAGAGCAGCGGCAGACGCATAGCAGGTCTCCTCCGTCTACTGTGTCCACACACACACACATGCACATCTGTGTCAGCCTCAAGGTCCTCAGCTGTGATACGTGTCTGCCTTAAGTCCTCGGTAACTCAAGTCTCCGGAACACATGTTCCGCGACCCTTTGACCTTTAATATCCGCTGAGTTTATTTGGTGCCTCCACCCATCGCCCCCCCTTCCCCCGCCCCCACCTGAGCCCCCTTCACCGATGCGTATTAACCCATTGAGACCGGGAACGCGTCTGTGTGTCATTTAAAGATTTCTTTGGGCTATTTAAAAATGACAGATCTACAAGCTCATAGCTTCGAGCTTGTAGATCTGCAATTTTTTGGGGAAAATCGCGGGTCTTTGAATATATATATATTTTTTAAGCAACATTTTTTAATGCAAATCTTTGCTTCAGGGCATTCTACAAATGTCCTCTAAATCCTAACAGTTTTTCGATTTTTTTGTAATGTTGATATAATATCAGTGGTTCTGTTTTTTTTTTTGTTGCTTTTTTTCAAAAATATCAGATCGTGTTCCCGTTCTCAATGGGTTAAATCAGATATGTTTGAATGCATGAACAATGTCCCCTCTTACTTAACCCCGGGTGACCCCAGGTTTTCCTAAGTAAATTGATTTAGGGGACTTGGAGTCTCCTCTGTGTTTGCTATGAGTGAGCGGCTCCATTGACCTAAATACAGAGGGAACCAGATTAATATACTTAGCAGACCCCCGGCTCGCTCGTCGGGGGGGGGGGGGGCCACCGCGTGCGATTCCCTCCGTCGCGCGGGACGGTCGTCCCCTTCGCATTGGGTGGGATTGCGGTGACATCAGCGTCAAAACAGGAAGCGCGGCTCGGGCGTGAGACGAGACTCCCGATTGGCCGCATTCTTTGACTCTGGGGTTCAAAGGCGCGGGGAGTGGACCACTCTGTCTGGGAAACACAGAGGGATACACTTACCTTGTTGTTCATGAGCAAACCAGGTACTTTGGTTTCAGAATAATTACAGCCTTGTTTGGTTCCGACTGTGAGATGAAACCCCCCCCCGAGTTCAGCCGCTGTCAAGCCAGCCGCTATTAGAAACAGCTTCCTTTACTCTCCGAAAATGCCTCGGAGCAGAAAGTCTGAGGTGTTAGTCAGTGATTCTGGATAACTCTGTCTGCTCTGTGTTTGTGTTGGAGCAGCTAGCGGAGACATGAAACCCCGTCGGAGGCCTTTGAAACGAAGGCCGTTGCAAAATAACGTTCAGGGCCCGGGGGGGGGGGGGGACCCGATTGCGCACTTCGGCAGTACCTGTTCTGAACCCGAACTGTCTGTGCATACACGGATCAGTCTCCGATTTTTCCATTAAGACCTGTGGCCCGACTCTACAAACGCCTTCTAAATCAGTGGTTTCTCACTCTTTCAAGATTTTTCAAAAATGTTCAAAAATAGCAGATGTACAAGCTCGGGGCGTGGCACGAAGTCACACGCTGTGAGCTTGTATATCAGCTATTTTTGAATAGCCAACGTAAAAATCTAAAATGACGCTTTCCTGGTTTTAATGGGTTAATTGCGCACTTCTGCAGTATTTGTTCTGAACCGAACTGTGCATAAACGGATCGGTCTCCGATTTCTTTACTTAACCACTTGAACCCCTGCATGCCTATTCTGGGGGGAAACGTTCACAGAGAATAGCAGATCTAAAAGCTCGCAACATGTCACTTTGCAATACATTGTGAGCTTGAAGATCGGCCATTTTTGGCAAAGAGATTAGGTGTGGACGAAAAAAAAAATGGTCAAAGCACAGTTGTAACTCAAGTCCGGTTCTCTAATACTAGAGGGTTGAAGTGGCTGAGTAAAGGAGCAATGCCACAATGTAGAAATACTCTGTTACAAGTAAAAGTCCAAGTACAAAAGTATGTGCAACAATACTTACCAGCACAGTACCACATTTAAATGTACTCATTATGCGGAATGGCCCATTTCACAATGAACATTGACAACATATGAAATGTGTTCATCACTTCAATGTTGCCACTGGTAAAGTTGGGGCTGATTTTAATGACTTTGTGCTGCTGGGCAGATTAACCTATCATTAATAATGCATCATCATTTATCAGTTCATTTGTGTTTATATATATTTGCAATGTAACTGTAACTAAAGCTGTCAATTGTATTTGAGTAAAAAAAATGCAGGTAGTAATTAAGTACAATATAAAAAAAATGAAATACTAAGTAAAAGTGCTTCAAAATTGCACTCATGTAAATGTCCTTAATCCATTAAGACCTGGAACGCATCTGTGTCACTTTAGATTTCTTTGGCTATTCAAAAATAGCAGATATACAAGCTCATAGCACAGCACCGAGTGCCGCGCTATGAGCTTGTAGATCTGCTATTTTTGAAAAATCTTGAAAAAAAAAAAGTTTTATATTTTTTTTTAAAAACTGTTAGGATTTAGAAAACATTTTAAAGAATCGCCTCAGGTCTATTACCACTGCATAATGTTAAAACCTATACAGTAGTCACTCTATAGTAAACGTATATAATGGGAGGGGAAAAAAAATGCAGTGAGTCAGTGTAGTAGCCGGGCCTCTGAAATGGAACCAGGTCTGTTCAAGAGCTTGTATCGTGGGGTGATCTCTGGAGAAGCCAGCTTCCAGCGCTGTGAATTCAATTCCGCCTTGTGATCTATTCCCGCCTTCCTGTTAACTCCCCACCAATGTCCTGTTGTGTGAATGACTTGCCAGTGCTTGACATCCCCAAGTGTGGTCCAATGCACTCATAGACCCAATTGTTTCAACGATCGCTTTCGGCACAGAAACGTACGATCCAGGAACAATTTTAACAACGTGAACCCTCGCATCACTATTCTGGGTGGGAACGTTGGCTGAAAATAGCAGATCTACAAGCTCATACAAGCGCTACGACTATTTTTGATTAGTTGTAGAGGCAAAAGAAAGGGCAGACCAAGCAGGTTTACTAAGTATAGAGGGTTTAAGTGGTTAATGAATAAAATGTTATTTTAACCAACCTATATGGTAGACAGTGGTGGAAAAAGTGCTACATTCTTTTTACTCAAGTAAAAGTATCAATACTGCAATGTAGATATACTCTGTTACAAGTAGAACTCCCGTATTCAACATGTACTTGAGTAAAAGTACAAAAGTATCGGCATCGAAATATACTTAAAGTACCAAAAGTGAAAGTACTCATTGTGCAGAATGTCCCATTTCACAAGTTCAAAATGTATAGAAAATCCTTTGAAAATAGCCGATCTACAAGCTCACAATGTGTCGCATCGCGAGCTTGTAGATCTGCTATTTTCAAATGGCCGACATATATATACGGCTGAAGTTTTGTAATAGTAATTAAAATCTACAAAGTAACTAGTAACTAGTAACAAGTCTTCATACAATTGTAGTGGAGTAAAAGTACAATAGTTTCCTCTGAGATGTTGTTGGAGATGTAGTGGAGTAGAAGTAAAAGTACTGAAAATTGTAAATACTGAGGAAAGGAAAAAATACCTAAAAATCTTACTTGAGTACAGTACTTGAGTAAATGTACTTAGTTACTTTACACCACTGATGGTAGAGTATGTTATTACAATATAACTACTACATCTGTATGGTAGAGTATGTTAATACTATATAACTAGCACGTCTGCAGTGATTTGAGGTGGTCCCCCTACTCTTCCATTGAGACAGTTAGACCCTGGTGTTGGGGTCGAATACCTATGGTTGACAATGTCATTAAGGTTATTTGAAGCAGACGGCGCACCAGATTGATCACTACTGTCGACGTGCCGCCATCTTTATTAATAGTTTTGACATTGTTGCAATTCCCTCTCTCTTGATTCTGGATCAATCGGTAATTGATGAGGCAAGAGGAGTCAGAGACACTATTTCAAGGTTGTGGTGATTGTGCTTTAATGACATGAATTCATGGGGAGAAGCACATTTAGACACAAGGATTGGTGGCAAAGCAGTTCTGCCACGAACAGGACAAGCTGTACCAGAACAAGACGGGCTGTACCAAAACAATTGATGTCAGGCCTAAAGCGAAGATTGATCAGATTATATCACGTAATGGCAAAAGATGAACAACAAAAGAAAATAATTAAGGTCAGATAAAGGCGAACACTTTCACAGTGGTCTAAAGTAACTAAGTACATTTACTCAAGTACTGTACTCAAGCACACTTTTGAAGATTTTTTACTTTACTGGAGTATTTCCCATTTTCAGTACTTTTACTTCTACTCCACTACATCTCAGAGGCAAATATTGTACTTTTACTCCACTACAATTATTTTAAAACTTTAGTTACTAGATACTTTTCAGATATACATTATTATATTACAAAACATACATTAACCACCTTATACATAGGCTATTTGAAAATACAAGCTCACAACGCGTCGCGATGCGACACGTTGTGAACTTGTAGATCGGCTATTTTCAAACATTTTTGTACTTTTACTTTTGGTACTTTAAGTACATTTTGATACCAATACTTTTGTAATTTTTCCTCAAGTACATTTTTAATTCCGGACTTTTACTTGTAACAGAGTATTTTTACATTGCAGTATTGATACTTTTACTTAAGTAAAACATTGAAGTACTTTTTCCACCACTGCACTTTCACAGGATCGTGCTGTGCAGGCACTGTACCTGTTCCCTTTACTGTGCGTGCATGTGTGAAGCCAGATAACCTTAGCTCTGAAATCTGACCCCTCCAATTTGAGTGAGCGGTACCTGAGCTGCAATCAGTTATATCTATACATACGATATATCGTCCATTATTTGACTTTTTTTGACAACACACGGTGCATTATAAATATATATATACCGGTGTGTGTGTGTATGTATATATATATATATATATATATATATATATATATATATATATATATATATTAGAAAAGAAAAACCTGCTTCTCGTCTATTCGATTAACCTACATGAGCAAGATTAAATCAGTTATTGATTCTAAATGTCGGTGTCGAAAAAATTTCGGTTAATTGCCCATCCCTAATCAGTGCCTACCCAGTATAATAGAATTATATGGTAGTGGTTTTAGTTTCCACGATAAAGTAGCCTTGAATATATCATATTGCTCAGAACAATTTTGTGTGGGTAATACTGTATATTTTAACCAATCGTAGCACTAGCACGTCTGCGCCACTGTCCCAGGACCATATGCATCGGAAAATGTTTAGATTTTATTGGGCGTGCTAAAAAAAGAAAAGAAAACACAACAGAATATTTTTAGTGCAAACACTGTGATTGATATTGTTATCGCTGTACTGTGGGACAGAATGTCATGACGGGGTGCATCCGGAGTGCTCACACTGGGTGGAAAGTAACATCATTTATACATACATACATACATACATACATCATAAATGTATTTTAAAAATAAATGTATGTCTTTTAAAAAAACATTAAATACGATGATCTTATTTTGAAGGCAACCGGAAACCTTATATTTGATAGATCAAGAATCGGATGTCCTAACGGAGCTGAAAGTAACTAAGTACATTTACTCAAGTACTGTACTTAAGTACAATTTTGAGGTATTTTTACTTTACTGGAGTATTTACAATTGTCAGTACTTCTATTCCACTACATCTCTGAGGCAAACATTGTACTTTTTACTCCACTACAATTATTTAGTTACTTTGTAGATTTTGATTATTATTACAAAACAATTACCCACTTCAGTCCTATATACATTTTGGCCATTTGATGGCTACAAGCTCACAATGCGTCGCATCGCGACGCATTGTGAGCTTGTAGATCGGCTATTTTCAAAATATTTTTAGACATTTTTAGACATTTGAAAAGACTTTCTGCATAATGAGTACTTTCTACTTTTGGTACCTTAAGTTCATTTTGATACCAATAATTCTGTACTTTCTGTACTCAAGTACATTTTTAATTCCGGACTTACTTGTAACAGAGTATTTCTACATTGCAGTATTGATACTTTTACTTAGGTAAAACATTTGAGTACTTTTTTTTTCTCCACCACTGACAGACTGTGATGTAGCTTCAGCCACAGTGAGCGCAGGACCCAGAGATTGATCGGTTCTCATCTGTGACACTAATAGTCTGACAATCTGCCCTTTGCTGCCATCATCCATTCACTCAAACAGCAGCCTCAACAGTTCCCACAGGCGTGCGTGCGCGTGTGTGTGTGTGTGTGTGTGTGTGTGCGCGCGTGTGTGTGTGTACACACTTGTATTACTATACTTTTGAGGACCAAATTCTACGAAGTGTTGTAGAATTAGTTTTTATGGTTTACAATTAGGCAAAGATCCACGTTGGGGTTAGGGCTAGGTTTAGACATTTACAGGTTAGGGGTTGGAGTTATGCCTTTTTTGTGTGTTTTTTTTACTTAGTTGCGTGCTGGTGTAGCGCACCTAAAATAGCAGCTATACAAGCTCACAACTTGAGCTTGTAGTGTGGCGTTAGGGTAAAACGTCAATAAAATACAATTAAAATGCCATTCTTAAAATCGCCCGTCCTGGAATGCTGATGTCCTCACAAGTATAGTAGTAATACAAACGCGCGTGTGTGTGTGTGTGTGTGTGTGTGTGTGTGTGTGTGTGTGTGTGTGTGTGTGGGCGGGCGGGCGCGCGCATGTCTGTGAGGAAGACAAAGTGTGTGTATATCGTGCATGTGTGCTCGCGAGAGAAAATGTTTGTGTGTGTGAAAGGGTGAGTGTGTGTGTTTAGGGGATGGGAGAGCGAGCGTGTGTGCGTGTGCGTTAGTGTGTGTGTGTGTGAGAGAATGTGTCTGCTGGCTGCGGGCCAAGTGAATCCGTCAGTCTCAGGCCCTCGCAGCCTCTGTCCAGTCAGACAATAAAGGAGCGACACTCTGGTTCGTCTAGCCCCTACTGTCTCACGCTGTCGCGCTGTCTGACTTAACTAATGAGTCAACCACTATTTTTATTCTGTTTGATCCACTTTGTTTGGCACTGATTGATCGCCCCCCGCACTGCTGAGTGCACTCGTCTTCTATCTTACCCCTAGTGGGTCTCAAACTTATTTTTTTTATCTCGAGGACCCCCGCATTACTCTGAGAGTGTACAAATGGAATCGAATGGACCTGTAAACTGGTCCATTTCAGGGTTGCCAGGTCTACTTATTATAATTTCCCAGCAAGATTTTATTTGAAAATAGCCGATCTACAAGCTCACAACGCGCGCGTTGTGAGCTTGTAGATCTGCTATTTTCAAATAGCTGATGTATATGTTAAAGTGCTCATGTGGCCCATAGTCACTTCTTTTGGGCTGGTTTTCCTAGACCTGGTTGCTTGTTTCTCTCACAGAATCTGGCAACACTGGACCATTTGGTTCCATTTGTACACTCTCAGAGTTACAGGCCTGTAAGGGTCCATTTTGAACCCCCTGTAGATCCTCCCTGGACCCCACTTTGTACTACAAGGGGTACGTGTTGGAGTGGAAAATGGACAAATGAATTGAACACTTATGTTTAATGATAAAACGTGAACAAGCTTAGGCGTGAACCTACCAAATTACATCAAAACCTTGACTAGCACAATACTAGATTGAAAGCAGGTAGAAAGGTTTTTGTTTTGAACATATAGTGATATCAAAACCTGAGTTTTGAGGTCAATATTTTCTAAGCAAAACGGTTTGCTTAGAAAACTTTTTTCCTTTTTTTTTGGGAAAATGGCGTAAAATCATTTTGCTGCTTTTACACAACACTGTATAACATAGGCAGAACATACCTTCCAGTGACCAGGTAGGAGCTACCATCACTTATGGCACCAATATGCCCATATATGGAGATTTCTGTACCTGTCAGTCCTTGTCCCTTTCATGCCCATATATGGAGATCACTGATGTCATCAGTACATGCCCATATATGGACTTACGCCATTTGGTGCCCATGATTTGAGCCGACTGATTTATTTGCGCCTGATGGCATGACAGCAAAATGAGGTTAGACAACACACTCCATATTTGGGCGTAGCTGCATTGGGAACTCCTTATATGGTTATGGCTGAGTCATAGTGACATGAAGGTGACAATGCGCCGGCGTAAGACAATTCTAATATAAAAAGAAGATAACCACTGTTATATTGGTGTGTTTTGGCTATTCTGAAAATACCTTCCAGTGACCAGGTAGGAGCTGCAATCACTTTCTGGCAGGATGAAAACTGATTTTTTTTATGGAATATGGCCTTTTGCTGGTATAAAATATGGTGTTAATTGATGGGGTGGGAAAAAAACATAAAAATAAGAAATATGGAGATGGATGTTTTCTGCCTGACAGTGACAACAGGCTGGATGAGGTCCACTATTATGTGCTATCATATACTGTAACACCGTATTTCTATCAAAACCACAAATCCCACGTATACACGGCATTGTCTGTGCATAGCATGCTGACAGCATCAGGAAATGTGATGCCATGTTGCGACATCGATTTCATCCAAACTGTGGTCAGTGCTGAGTCATGATGGTCATAATATTTAGTGCGTTCCCACGGTTGCACAGCCAGCGCCACACACAGATCCCAGGATTGTCCTCCCTTTGGTTAGGTGACATGGTGGCCTTATATGATTCCCAAACCTTTTTCAGCTGAGACCAGGGTTGCCAGATCTGCTTATTATAATTTCCCCGCAAGATTTTATTTGAAAATAGCTGATGTATATGTTAAAGTGCTCATGTGGCCCATAGTCGCTTCTTTTGGCCTGGTTTTCCGAGACCTGGCTGCTTGTTTCTCTCACAGAATCTGGCAACACTGGCTGAGACCCTGAGTCTCCCCAGGACAAAAACTTCCATTAAATCCATTATGAATTAACCACTTAGGGTGCAGTTACACCGAACTTTGATTCCGCCTATGCGGGCGGATTCTGCCAATGCTTTTCAATGGGAACGGAGTGTTTTGTTGCCATTCAAGGATTTCCGTAGTATGGGCATATTGGTCGGGTCGGCGTTGCAACGTACAGTAGGTGTGAGGGCCCCATAGCGGCCCGAACTCTAGATGTGTGGGCCGCTTAAGTGATATTTGTTAAATTAAGTCAATATCTCTGTATTAAGATGGTAATCATTGCCATAGACTCATAGAGTGTCTGTTCAGTAACGTTACCCTGTCTCTCCAGCTCTTTGGTAAACATGGAAGTGATGAGACAGAGACATAAAAAAAGAGGTTGGAACTGAACCATTATAGAATAGAATTTGTGGAGTTCTCTGACCTAGTTGGATGATATTGGTATCGTGAAGTGAAATCATCTTACAATAAATGCACTGAATCTCTGTATGTACGTCTGTAATCTCGAGAACTGTTCGTCCCACCGAAAGTATTCACATTTTTTACTTAAAGTAATACTAGGTAACTTTTTCAACAAAACTAAAGTTAAATTGTATATCTTTTGTGAGTGGCAAAAGTTTCACAACACCCACTCCATGAATTTCACCCCCGAAAGCCTTTTATACATATATTTTCTATTGAACGGTGATAGGGGTGTCTTTCCCGCGAAAATGACATCATGTAGCCGGAAAACGGAAGCGGAAATGCACCGGTTTTGGCCAGGAACTACCGCACCGGTTTCCTGTTTGGCCAGGAACTACCACGCTAATAACAAAAGGGAAACTCACGCTGATTTTTAGAGATTGTATGATTTGAAGATCGAAAAACAACAGAAAAAGAAAACACAGCTCACGGTAACTAAAGCTCCACTGGCTAAGAGAAACGATCCACAGATCGTATAAAACAATTAAAAGAACGCTTTTTGAAACGCTTCCGTCTTCCGGTGAAAACAAATGGAATTTTGGGTAACAGAGGAATAAAAGAACGGCCTGCAGTGACGGTAATGACCAGCAGAGGCTGCTAAAAATCGTTGTTTGTGGACTTGCACTGTATAACTTTAAGTAAAAGTATCAATACTGTAATATAGAAATACTACATTACAAGTAAAAGTCCGGAATTAAAAATTTACTTGAGTAAAAGTACAAAAACATTTGTATCAAAATGTACTTAAAGTACCAAAAGTAAAAGTACTAAAATGTTTGAAAATAGCAGATCTACAAGCTCACAGCGCGTCGCATCGCGACGCGTTGTGAGCTTGTAGATCGGCTATTTTCAAATAACATATAAAATAGCTGAAGTGGTTAATGTATGTTTTGTAATATAATAATTGATAATTGCCAAGTAACTAGTAACTACATTTTTCAAATAATTGTAGTGGAGTAAAAGTACAATATTATAATGGGAAATACTCCAGTAAAGTAAAAATTCCTCAAAAGTGTACTTAAGTACAGTACTTGAGTAAATGTACTTAGTTACTTTACACCACTGCACACGCTAGTGCCCATCACACCCCAGAGTTATTTTCACAGTGTGGTACGAGAGCTCTGGGACTGTGCTGGTTTGGTTTAGTTTTGGTTTCTCAAGCTGTAGGCCCCCGGCCCACAGGTTGAGATCTGCTGGTTTAGTGTGGTGTGGTGTGGTATGCGTGTGGTGTGGTGTACCTGGGTTTGGTTTGACTTTGTTTGTTTTGACTTGACTTAACCTTGTTTAGTTGTATTTCATTTGGTTTGACTGGGTTTGGTTTAGTTGGATTTGTTTGCCTGGGTTTGTTTTAATTTTTTTATTTATTTATTTTATTTGAAAAGCAAAACCACATGGTTACAGCAGTTGGAGGATTACACAAGAAAGTCCTGAGACTTATTTCCGTTGAGGTCCTCTCACACTTAACAGTCAATAAGTTACAATACATTACAGTACAAAACACATGACATTAAAATATACAGTACATACATACATACGATACATACTTATTTTTCCCTAGTCTACTGACCCCTCTATAGGGCATAGCAGTGGCGGCCATTTTCTGGTTCCACTCAAAAATAGTCCATGCATTTTTCCCATAGAGATTTCCAAAAATATTTATATCAATTGTTTTAAGCCTAGAATCAAGCCATCCAGGCTCCTGGTGAATCATTACCATAACACATTTTATTCTGTGAATTCTTTATTTTTTTTAAATTATATGATAAACTATATTTAATAAATACCCTTTGTTTTGCGGTTTTCTTTTTTTCTCTCTTCACAGAATCAAATGTTTTATGGTCATGATTCACCAGGATGGCTTGATACTAGGCTTAAAATAATTGATATCAATACTTTTTGAAATCTCTATGGGAAAAATGCATTGGCTTCTTTTGAGTGGAACCAGAAAATGGCCTCCACTGCTATGCCCTATCCACCTGTTTCCGCGGGAATTTACTCGGGCACAGGCCCTATGCACAGGCCTGGTGGGTGACATATCCGACGGAGGCAGCGCATATGTATAGCCTACAACCGTAACTTGAAAGATCTGATTGGTTGTCAGTTTGACACTGGCTCTGGCCGTGGCCCAAATGAGCCAATTGATTGCCATGGCAACCCCAGCCTTAGCTTGATTTGTCAAATTGCTCACACCTGCCGAATTCCCCACACCTGCCATTTGATTAGTTTAGTCAGTCCATTTTTCTCTCTGCGTCTCTTTGCACTCTTCAGACATTCTCCACACATTCTCCACAGATGTTTACCACTGGTCAAGGACTTTCCACAACTGCCGAATCCCCCCATATGCCCCATATATGGGTGTACCCATGTATGCCCATATACTGATAACATCAGGGATCTCCATATACGCACATAAAAGGGACAAGGACGGACAGATATAGACATCTCACTATGAGAAACTAGGGGCTAAAAAAGATTCCTTCTTTTTCAAACCTGTATTGACTGATGATGTGCAAAACAAACTCCTCGCCCTACAGCCAAACAAGGCCACCGGCCTTGACAACATCCCCACCAGATTCCTCAGAGACGCAGCGGTCTCCATTGCTCCCATAGTAGCCCACATTACAAACTTATCCATCAGTCAGTGTCACGTCCCACAAGAATTCAAGTTGGCAAGAGTAATCCCTCTATATAAAAAAGGAAGCAAACTAGATCCTGGCAACTATAGGCCTGTTTCCATCCTTTGTTCCATCTCAAAGGTTATAGAGCGATCAATCCAAGAACAAATCAACAGCTACCTCAGCGAGCGTAAACTGTTGTTTGAATTCCAATCGGGCTTCAGAACATCCCACTCCACTGACACATGCCTACTATATTTGACCGATTACATCAAACGTGAGGTAGACTCGGGCAAATACTGCGGCATGGTCATGCTCGACTTCCAAAAGGCGTTTGACACTGTAAACCACGCAATTCTACTTGATAAGCTGATCAAGCTTTATTTTTCCATGCTCCCCCCCCCCCTTTTTTTGTACATATTTTTTTATGCTTTGTTTTGTACATAGTGGTATTTTTTCTGTATTATCTGTATTTTCAAGTTGATTTTTGAACTGTTTGGTTGCTACTATATATGTCTATGAAATTAATTCAAGGACCCCAACGGAAACAAGTCCGCAAGGACTTTTTTGGCCGGACCTTTTAGACAAAAGCATTATAAATGTAACTGTGTTGTTTTACATTATTTTGCCTAATACAAATTTCAATCAATCAATCAATCAATCATCGCTACTAGGATACAGGCAGACAGACGGTTAAAACGGGTGCTATGACAATGGGTATAACGGGTATTGCAAAACGGGGTGGGCCATGCATTCCCTATTTTCATTGGTCCAAACTTGCATCGTTCCCAAGTAGGCCGGTGCCCGATGGGCACAGGTCTAGTTTTTTACTAAAGACATGGGGAGACCCCTGTTTCAAACAAAGCTTTAAGAAAAAATCACACCCAGTGTGAAGTGAGTGGTGCCTTTAATGATGTACGTGTGTGCGTGCGCAAAGCCAGCGCGTGTGTGTGTGTGTGTTTGTGTGTGCGCGCGCGCGCGCATGTCTTTAAGTGGCGCATGTGTGTGCTGAATTAGTGTAACTGGTTGCATGTTTGTGTTGCAATCAGCAATTGAGGCCGTGCTCGGACGAACAAACACACACGGTCAAATGTAGGAGTGGTTAGCACCACTAAAAAAAAAGAACACCACAACACCTATAACTCTGAGAGCATACAAGTGTATAGAGTGTACACTCTCAAGAGTTACAAATGCATAAATTGACCCTGAGGAATCCGCTTGTACGTGTACCACAAGTCATTCAGGACATAAGCTTCAGCTAAAGCATGCCTCAAAACGCCATTTAAATACAAATAGGCCACCCTCTTGACGAGGGCATCGACTAAAAACTACCTAACAATGTAAATTCCTTTCACGACTGTGGTCGATAGGAATGATGCCATTTCCCCGACACAAAGCCCCAGAAACACGGCTAGTATAGTCCTAACGGTCGCTAAGCCGGTTCTGGCATAAGACCCTTTGTATTGTCCCCCCTCCTGGATCTTCACGGACGGGATGGGAGTGTGGCTTTTTTTTGGGGTTGCTCCCGAGGGCCGTTAATTCATTCACACGTGCATTAGAAGCACTTGTCTCAGTCGACTGGACGCACGTGGCCCTCTCCAAAACGCAGCGATCACCACAAACAATACAGCTCTGTGTTATTGTCAAGGGGTAACTGGGGTGGGGGGGGGGGGGGGGGGACTCCACACTGGGCTAAAGCCGAGGGGAAAGTCACACTCTAATGGTCTGAGAAGAGATGAATGTCAAATGGAGATTATGGTTCCCTTGTGGAGGGTCCCCATCGCACCCCAGAGTTATTTTCACGGTGTGGTACGAGAGCGCTCTGGGACTGTGCTGGTTTGGTTTGGTTTGGTTTCTCTAACCGGTGGGCCCCCAGCCAGGGTTGCCAGATCTGCTTATTATAATTTCCCCGCAAGATTTTATTTGAAAATAGCCGATCTACAAGCTCACAACGCGTCGCTTCGCGACGCGTTGTGAGCTTGTAGATCTGCTATTTTCAAATAGCTGATGTATATGTTAGAGTGCTCATGTGGACCATAGAAGCGATTCTTTTAGGCTGGTTTTCCTAGACCCGGTTGCTTGTTTCTCTCACAGAATCTGGCAACACTGGCCCCAACCCACAGGTTGAGAACCGCTGCTTTAGTGTGGTGTGGTGTGCGTGCGGTATGCGTGTGGTGTACCTTGTTTTGGTTTGGTTTGACTTTGTTTTGTTTTGACTTGACTTAACCTT
Organism: Gymnoscopelus braueri; assembly: GCF_963280865.1. Lineage (NCBI taxonomy): Eukaryota > Metazoa > Chordata > Actinopteri > Myctophiformes > Myctophidae > Gymnoscopelus > Gymnoscopelus braueri. The sequence goes on from NC_137626.1 coordinate 31,959,468, forward strand.
GTTTGGTTGTATTTGAATTGGTTTGACTGGGGTTTGGTTTTATTTGTATTTGTTTTGGCTTGGTTTTGGCACAATATGGCCAGGGGTCGAGTTGAAAAACGACTGGAGTAAAAGTACAAAAGTAGCTCTTTTGTCCTTTTGAATAACCATTGTTTAGTTACATATGGTGACCGCAATCATTTCAATATGAATACCCCCTACCAATGCTCTCCAAAGTGGTGACACATTGTCTTTATAAGAAATATTTCCAAAAAAATCCACTTGTGAGAAAAACCAAGTTCAAAGCATCTTAAGTGGCATCTTCTCCTGACTGTGACTTTACAGCAGAACTGTAGGCTATTCTGTAATCCTTGCCTTTCTAAAAGTATCTAAATCTACTTAAGTGAAAGCAGAATTACGGATTCTAGACTACATACTCAAAGTAAAGCCTACAAGTACATGAAAAAGCTACTCAATTACTTAAAGAGAGTACTTTGTCATTAGTTATTTTCCACACTTGGATATGATATGGTATGGTTTGGGTCTGACTAGCTGATTCAGTACTTTCTCTCCTGTGAATTCTAACCCGATAGTCCTTGTAACTGGTAAGGTATAGGACAGTAGTTCTCAACGTGGTGTCTGGGGACCCCCAGGGGTCCTTTTAAAGAGGTTCTAGGAGGCCCAGCTAAATGATTGATAATTGGGAACCAAATTGACCCTTAACCCATTTTGGGCGGGAACCCCTTTTTGTAATTATACGTTTCAGGACGGGAACCCCTTTTGGTTCCTGTTGCTATGTACAGTATATAGCAACATATATATATATTTTTTTTTGAATAAATATTTGAAGTTTTTCAGAAAACTTAGGTCAGGATTTAGAAGGCGTTTTTAGAATCGGCCTCAGGTCTAAATGGGTTAATATGGGTCTGTAACTCAGAGAGTTTACAAATAGAACCAAATTGGAGCCATACGGGTGTACACTCAAGAGTTAAATGAACACTGAGGACTATGCAGTGTGGATTGCGGTCCCAGAGATAAAAAAACAAAAAAACATATCAAATTGGGGGTCCTTGAAATGAAAAAGGGTGAGAATCACTGAGACAGGAGACTTATCTGGTATTATAATACATTGCTGGGTAGGTTTGTGCAGCTGACTTCAGTTCAGTCGGGTCCTGTGGTTTCAAAGTGTCCTGTTTTTATCCCTGCTTATTCGCACCACATGTGATCAGCGCTGACTGCATGTCTGTGAGTGTGTGAATGCGTAGAGGCATACAAGGCGTGCGTGTGTGTGTGTGTGTGTGTGTGTGTGTGTGTGTGTGTGTGTGTGTGTGTGTGTGTGTGTGTGTGTGTGTGTGTGTGTGTGTGTGTGTGTGTGTGTGTGTGTGTGTGTGTGTGTGTGTGTGTGTGTGTGTGTGTGTGTGTGTGTGTGTGTGTGTGTGTGCGCCAGTGTATACGTGCATGCACCTGTGTGTGGGTGTTAATGTACGTGTGTGCGTGTCTGTCCATGTATGCATGCACCTGTTTTTGTGTGTGCTTGCACGCTTGCGGGCATACGTATGTGCGTCTATGTAAGCTATGCATCAGTGGTGGAAAAAACGTTTTACTTAAGTAAAAGTATTAATACTGCAACGTGGAAGTACTCTGTTACAAGGAAAAGTCCGGAATTTAAAATGTCCTTGAGTAAAAGTACAAAAGTATTGGTATCAAAATGTACTTAAAGTACCAAAAGTTAAAGTACTAAAATGTTTGAAAATAGCAGATCTACAAGCTTACAACGCATCGCGATGCGACGCGCTGTGAGCTTGTAGATCGGCTATTTTCAAATAGCCTAGGTATAGAATAGGGCTTAAGTGGTTAATGTATGTTTTATAATGTAATAATTTATATCTGCAAAGTAACTAGAAACTAAAGTTTTCAAATAATTGCAGTGGCGTAAAAGTGCAATATTTGCCTCTGAGATGTAGTGGAAGTAGAAGTAAAAGTATCGACAATTGGAAATACTCTGGTAAAGTAAAAGTACCTCAACATTTTACTTAAGTACAGTACTTGAGTAAATGTACTTAAGTTACTTTACACCACTGGTATGCATGCACCTGTGTGTTTGCGTGTGTGCGTGTCTGACCGTCTATGTCTGCATGCACCTGTGAGTGTGTTTTCCCCCTCTCTCGCTCTCTCTCTTGTCGCCCTGATGCTCGTATTTCCGTCCGGTCGTCACATGCAGTGGGAACGCTGTAATTGCTACATTGTGTTTGAATTAGATCGCGTGTAACCGTCTCATTCACAACAAGCCTTTCTCTCAACAAACGGCCCGATAAGTTGCCATTTTGTCAGGGCAGCGCTGGGGCTTGAACCTCGCCGTTCGACAACAGATTCCACTCAGGGACGGAGGTGGGGAGGGAGGGGGACATTGTGCATAAAGTCCCCACACACACACACACGATGGAGGGCTGAGGGCTTGGTGAAAGGCGGCCAGGCCACTACGAGCTAGCTAAAAGTACAGGCTAAGTATCTAAGTACATTTACTCAAGTGCTTAAGTACACTTTTGAGGTGTTTTTGCTTTACTTGAGGATGTTCGTTTTTCAATACTGCTACTCCACTACATCTCAGAGGCAAATATTGTACATTTTTACAATTATTTGAAAACTTAAATTACACATGACTTTGTAGTAATATAATTGGATAATTATAACAACACTATTTTTTTTAATAACTACTATATATATTGCATTAACCAAATAAGCCCTATTTCATACTTTGTCTATTTGAATATAGCCAACCTACAAGCTCACAATGCGTCGCCAATCACCGTGTTGTGATCTTCTAGAGCTGCTATTTTCGAAGGATTCTGACATTTTTTTAAACGGTAGAAACTAATTGTGAAACATTAAGCATACTTGCACTTTTGTTACTTTAAATTGGCTACTGTAGGCTATATATAGATGCCAATAGTTTCGCACTTGTTTTTTTATACAGGCCTTTTACTGTACTTGTAACAGAGTATTTCTACTTTGTGGTGGGGTGGGGGGTGGAAAAAAGGGAGGGAAGGAGGGATTGAAGGAGGGAGGGAGAGCGAGGGGATTAAGGGAGAGCGGAGATAAAGGCAGGTTTGGCCCCATTGTGCCGTGGCATTGGGGAAATGCTCCATTTGCAGCAGTGGGGCATCTTCTATTCGCCCCTTTGTGCGGAGGGGACTCGGGGGTCCGGGGCAGGGGGTGATGGGGGGCGGGGGGGCGAGCGGGTGGGTTGGAGGGGGGTGGATGCTTTGGGCCCCTAGTGCCGCTGCCACCCCCTTCTCCGGATTTAAGTCAACTGCCCTCCTAAGAACAAGATGGCCTCATTTGGGTTTTTTTTTTTTTTCTCTTGGGAGGCAGGCAACACAGCGAGCCCACCGTGAGAGAGAGAGGGAGAGATGGGACGGTTCTTACCGCGTTGAGTGACAGATGGATTGCTGGGGGGCATGATGAGTCAGTGCTCTGGATGCCACAGTTTATATTTCTCATTTTGGCTTTTGGGTTGGACGAGGGCCCCCTGCGCCCAAACCCCCTCGGTTTTGAAAGATATGAGATCGTTTTTTGTATATTTGAATTGTAGTTTTGTGTTTATCTTGTGTGCGCTCGCAGCGGTGGAGGAGGCGAGGCTCTTGTCAATGCCATCCCCTGCGCGAAGGCAATTAGCCCCGCCGTACCAGGATTACATGTCCCGGCCGAGAGATTCAGTCAACAAGCCTGAAGTAATGGATATATACCAGCTAGGGGGAAAGCAAATAGCTGCAAACAAATCAATGCAACCAAGTTTAACTCCAATCTGTCTTGTCCCATAACGGAAATTTGACTTGCAGGCAGGAGGGTTTACAGTGAAAACATAACACTACACGGGTAAAACTGGGGGAAAAAAGGGCCTTCCAAGTTCCAACACATAACACATCACCACATCATATCCTACGTAGACAGAGACAGATGGCGGAGTTATTGCACCTGTATAAACAATTGATTCGAGAGTGATCTTTCTATTCTGTTCCTGTATTATTAGTTCTTTGTCCGTTTTTTTTTCCATATAGTTCACGACGTTCCTAACAATCTCTCATGGAGCCTTGCAGTAAAGTTGACCTAAGCTTTTGTTACGGTTTCTGAGGAGGCCCCCTTCTCTTAATAACGAGCGTGAAGCCTGCGGACTTCTCATCTAAAACTCATCAGACCGTGACCGGCAGAGAGGGCATATACATACCATCCCTGAAATACAGAAAGGAACAACCGTTGAACTTGTTATTCAGACACAGGCAACGGAAGGTCTGGTATGCCGCTGTCTTCTTTGAGACGGATAGATAGCAGAGAGAGAGTGCGGTAGAGAGAGAGAGAGACAATGCCAGGGGGCAAGGGATGAGGCAGGATTTGGCAGCGTCGGACCCCTGGCCAGTTCGGGGACGTGTGAAGGTTCATAGCCAACTGTCTTTACCACCATGTCATCAGTACGCAGAGATCTGACATGTTCGGTTATCTCTGTAGAAGATAAAAACATCGGCACACTGTTTTTAAGCTCCAAAAACGTACTTTTATTCACTGGCGCAACGTTTCAACCCTTTTATGTGTCTGATGAAGACCTAAAAGGGTCGAAACCTTGTGCAAATAAATAAAAGTACGTTTTTGGAGCTTAAAAACAGTGCAGATGTATTTTATCTTCTCCTTGATTCTCGCCTTGATTGCCTTGATGTCCAGCACCTGGCCTAAATACAGGCAGAAGATGTGCTCACAATCTTCTCTGTGAACCACTGGCCTACAGAGATAAAAGTACACAAACAAATGGTCTGTAACTCTGAGAAGGGTCCATTTGGTTCCATTCTCAGAGTTACAGACCCCGGAAAGGTCCCCACTTTGAGAATCACTGCTGTAGACCTTTTGAAGACATTTGTTTTGCCTTGTAATACATTTGGCCACTAGGGGTCAGTAACTAGCTGCCGGGGAGGACAAAGTGCTCACCCCCCTCCCACCTCTGTTTTAGGGACATTGAACTTGAAATCTTGGATCTGCCTTTCAGGAGTCTAAACATGATTCTTCAAGTCCAACTCGGTGCCTGTATTAATACTAATATTCCTTTTGTACAGTTTACATTATGTGCAGTTTGATTCATCATCTTAATACGGGCCTGTTGGATGCTTGAATAAAACATGAAGGATTGTATATTATGGTCTGAAATGCTTTATATTCATTTAGAGAAATATTGCCCCCTGAAATTCATCAGTCAATATAACAATTGTATATACACATAGTATATTTTATTATTCAAAGCATCAATATTTGTTTTAGCTGTTCTTAAAACCACTTTGAATTTCAATAACAGAGTGTTGTATGTATAATTCCTGTATTTCTAAAATAATACTACTGTACGCTGCACTGACATCATGGGGTCGTTTAGTATACAAATGTAGCCAAATGGACCGTGGTTACATTTGTACACACTCAGAGTTACATTAACTCTGAGGATTTCATCGTGTACTATGTGCTTTCCTGTTACTCAAGTCAGTTACTCAAGAGTAGGCGTCACGCAGTGGTGTAAAGTAACTAAGTACATTTACTCAAGTACTCTACTACATGCATTAACCACTTCAGCCCTATACTTAGGCTACTTGAAAATTGACGATCTTTGCGACGCGTTGTGAGCATTATCAGCATTTTTATACATTTGGAAACTTGGGAAAGGAGACATTCTGCAAAATGAATGAATTTTTACTTTCAGTATATTTTGAGTTTTTTCCCCAGTATATCTAAATGTGAATACTTCTGTACTTTTACTGAAGTAAGTTTTTAATACTGGACTTTTAGTATTTTTACATTGTGGTATTGGTACTTTTACTTAAGTAAAACATTTTAGTACTTCCTCCACCACTGCCAGTTAGAGTAGGGGTCACGTCCTCTGAGAGCCAGGGTACAAATGTAACCTAGTTGTCCATTTGTTCCTTATTTCCCTGAGTCACGGCTAACTCCTGTGTTTGGGCCCTGTTCCAACATGGTCATAACCATGTTCCTATGTTTCGGGTCCAGTTCCAGCATGGTTATATGCATGTTCCAGCCTCACAGTTGTCCATACCTTTGTACGAGCCAGAGAGAAATGGCACTGACCTGTGACCTTATGACCTTTGAGGTCATGCAGGTTGAAATCCAACCACATTATTGTTCCTCCGGTTACGTTTTCTCTCTCTCTCCCTCTCTCTCTCTCTCTCTCTCTCTCTCTCTTGCTTTCTCTCGCCCCCCTTCTCTCGCTTTCTCTCTCCCTTTCCCCCCCAGTGCTCTCCCCCTTCTCTCCCTCTCTCTCTCTCCCTCTCTCTCTCTCTCCCCCCTTCTCTTGCTTTCTCTCTCCCTCTCCCCCACCCTAGCGCTCTCTCTCTCTCTCTCTCTCTCTCTCTCTCTCCCTCTCTCTCTCCTCCCCTCTCTCTCTCTCCTCCCTCTCTTTTCCCCTCTCTCTCTCTCCCCCCCCCCCCCCCCTCTCTCTCTCTCTCTCTCTCTCTCTCTCTCTCTCTCTCTCTCTCTCTCTCTCTCTCTCTCTCTCTGTGAATGTACAATGACCTGCCCTCTCACACAGGTAACTTTGTCCAGGGTGTGTGTGTGTATAGGTGTGTATGTATAGGTATGTGTGTATGTACGGGACGGGGTGGGGGTCTTTGCTGGACATAAATGGCCATCTTTGTGCACCTCTGCTGCAGCGCGGTGCATGTTTTGGGGACCCCTACGACTATACAAATTGCACCGTGACCCCGTTGGCCCCCCATACTTACTCATGACAGGTGTATAAATTATAACCCCCGCCCCCCCCCCACCCCTCCCTGACGATTACACGCCTTGCTCTGGGGGCTCTTTGTCAAGAGTTCCCTGACATGAAGACTGTCTCTAACCTTTGACCCCGAGCCCCCCCCCCCCACCCCGCACGCGCGCGCGCGCGCGCACACACACATACGCACACACACAAACTCCTTTCTTCCCCACCCTGTGCTGCATGTCGTGCACCATCGTACCCCTCCACCAGTGGTGGAAAGTAACTAAGTATATTTACTCGAGTACTGTGCTTAAGTACAATGGTGAGGTATTTTTGCTTTACATGAATATTTCAAATTTTCAGCACTTTATACTACTTTTACTTCTACTCCACTACATCTCAGAGGCCAATATTGTACTTTTTACTCCGCCGCAATTATTTGACAACTTTTAGTTACCAGTTACTTTGTAGATTAAGAGCATTAATTCGAAACATTAACCAAATAAGCCCCATTTTATACTTTGTCTATTTGAAAATTGCAGATCTACGAGCTCATGAGGCGTCACAACGCAGCACGTTGTGAGCTCGTAGATCGGCTACATTCGAGAAAGTTTGACACATTTTGACCAATTTCAGTATACTTTACTTTGGTACTGTAAGTACAGTATATTTTGATGGCAATATACGTTTGCACTTTTCCTCACGTCAAACTGTGACTACGGGCCTTTCACTTGTAACAGAGTATCTCTACATGGTGGCATTGCTCCTTTTCCTAAAAAATCTGAGTACTTCTCCCACCACCCCCCTCCCCCTCCCCCGTCCCTCCCTCAACCGGGTGATTTATCCGCGCCGATGACTCCCTCGACCTCCTCCATCTCTCTTTTTTTTCCGCCCTCCCACTCTTCCTCCTCCTCCTCCCTCCTCATCTTCTGTGGTGTTGACGTGAGACGGATGTCGAAGGAGAAACGGCGGACGACATCTAAAAGCTGCCCCCCCCTCTCTCTCTCTCTCCTCCTCCTCTCGTCTAAACCCTTCCTGTCTCAACAAGGTGATTTATCCTCGGAGGACTCGCTCGGAGCGCCTATCGGTGACCCCCCCTGACCCTCCTTTCCTCCTTTCCTCCTCCTCCTCCTCCTCCGCCCTCTTGTTCTTCTTCGGCGGTGTTGAGTTGAACCTGATGCAGAGGAGAAGGGGTTCAACGGGGTGATTTAGCAAAGGACCCTCGGTTTGATATGCATTAAGCCACGGGACCCCAATTTATACTGTAAAAAAAATGAGTTACAGACCAACAAGGGTCCATTTGGACCACTGGTGGTCCCCGGACAGTACGTTGAGAAACGGTGATTTAGCCCCATATTGACTTGCTCTATAACCCTTCTTCGCAATGCGGAGGCGGGCAGCACCTTAAGGGTGCTTCCTCCTTCCCCCGCCTTCCTCCTTCCATCGTATTCTGCACCGTTTGACTCACCAAGCACTCGCTTAAAGGAGTAGTTCACCCAAAAAATTACTTATTTTCTATCAATTACATACCCCATGAAGCCTCACATTTTTGTTTGTTTTTGACGCATTCCTCATTTGATGACACAAAGAGTCTCTTTTGTGTCTCATACCGGAAATGCAGCCGTCAATTATTGGCTTAGGAATGCGTAAAAAAAATATGAAACTACTGAAATACTCCTTTACATAGTTTGTCCGAACAGTAAAAATTTCTTAGGCTTCGGCAGGCAGTAACCACAAAATGATACGTCACTCAGAACTTCAGCGTGGGCTGCCTCTCTGAACTTATTTTGACTGTTGAGCTAGCCGAGGTAGTTAGTTCGGCTACTGTCATTGGTCAGAAGTTGGTTAAGGGTGGGTGTGATTTATTCAGTGACCTCATTCTGACAGCAGTGAAAGCAGCGATACTTTTGAACGCGACGTTGGCTCAGTAGAGGCACAAGCCAATCTCCGGGAGGTACAAACAGCTCCTCTGTAATCCCTCTCTCTAGTGGCCGTGCATAAACGCAACCTGTCGCAAGAGATGGCAAAAACCTCCCGTACCTCTGTGCCCTGGTTCATAGCCAGTGGTGGAAAAAGTTCTCAAAGTATTTACTTAAGTAAAAGTATCAATACTGCAATGTAGAAATACTCTGTTACAAGTAAAAAATCCGGAATTCTAAATTGATTTGAGTAAAAGTACAAAAGTATTGGGATCAAAATGTACTTATTGTACCAAAAGTAAAAGTACTCATTATGCAGAATGTCCCATTTCAAGTTTTCAAATGTATGAAAATCTTTTGAAAATAGCAGATCTACAAGCTTACAATGCGTCGCATTGTGAGCTTGTAGCTCGGCTATTTTCAAATGGCCAAAATGTATATAGGGCTGAAGTGGTTCATGTATGTTTTGTAATAATAATCAAAATCTACAAAGTAACTAGTAACTCAAGTTTTCAAATAATTGTAGTGGAGTAAAAGTACAATATTTGCCTTTGAGATGTAGTGGAGTAGAAGTAAAAGTACTGAACATTGGAAATACTCCAGTAAAGTAAAACATACCTCAAAAGTGTATTTAAGTACAGTACTTCAGTAAATGTACTTAGTTACTTTACACCACTGTTAATAGCGCTGCTTCGCTGCCCGCTGTACACAGCGGGCACCGGCTTCAGCGGGGTCGAGCGACGGAACGTGTCGCGGTGTTGCTAGGCAGTTTCATTGAGCTATATGGGCAGATTACTGACTAGGCGGTGTCTGCCGTTCAGAACTCTTCTTTTTTTTGGTGCTCAAAGTCGCTTTACAAAACGGAGCAAACAAAAAAGAACTTTATTAAGAGAATAACTAAAAGGCTAAGGACTAAGCAAAGTAAATTAAAAGGCAAAAGGGGGATTAGAATTAGGTGGGGAATGCGAGTCTGAAAAGGTGGGTTTTGAGGGAGGATTTTAAACAGTGGGGGTGGCTTTGATGTGAGCTCGGAGTGAGTTCCAACGGGAGCGCGGGCTGCCACTGAGAAAGCCCTGTCACCCCGGCCCCGTCACCCTAGGTTCGTTTCTTTTGTCTCGGGGACATCCAGGACCAGGAGGTTGGCATCGCCAGACAGACATGAGGGAACGGGACGGGACGTCCCCTCCGAGCTTAATTTGGATCGGCAAGTTCTTGCTTGGTTGGACTCTCTCTGTGAAGTCTGGTAGCCGCCTTTTTAGAAGGTCTCATGCTGACTGTCAATGAGGTCTGACCTCTCTCTGCCTCCTCCTCTCGTACCTTCTAAAACAGTGCTTCTCAAACTTTTTCATGTCAAGGACGCCCAAATTAATATGTATTTGGCTGCAGAACCAACCATCTGAAAACATCAACATTTTTACAAGATTCTTTTGTAAATGGCTCATGGCGCATCGTAGATCTGCCATTTTCAAATAGACAATTTATTATAGGGTTAAAGTGGTAAAACTGATATTAATGCTGCAATAACAAATTTTCCTGGGGATTCCCTCGGAACCCCCCTCAAGGAACCCCGGGGGTCCCCAGACCCCACTTTGAGAACCACTGTTCCAAAAATAGGGGAAGCAGACGTCACTCCGATCCTCAAGTACCCCCGCCACCCAACCTTCCTTCAACGTGAGCAGAGGGTGATTGATCCCCTGTACACCTCATCAGAGTGCCCGCCCATCACCTCTCGACCCCTGTTGTCCGTCTCTCTCTCTAGTTCTGCAGTATTCGGTTGAACAGGATGTGAACGGCCTTCGCTCACACCTCTCACACACACACACACGGCAGGGCGGAGAGCATGTATCGCGTGGCCAGAGCCCTGTCCCATCCGTCACCTGGAGACTGTCCTGGTAGGGCTCATCTTACTCCTCTTGTTATTGTCAGCGACGGAGAGGAAGTGAAAGAGAGAGAGAGAGTCTGACAGAGAGAAAGTGATGGCTGGTTGGCCCGAAGGGGTTGGTCAGAGAGACGGTCCCACAACCCCAAAAGGTCACTCAGGTTTTTAATCCTCCGGATGGTCAGGTGATCCATCAGAGGATACTGAGTGTGGATGACCTCACCCCACCCCACGCACCCCCACCTGCCCACTCACCTCACTACATGGGAATGTCCTGGGTTTCAGTATAACTCAGAGAGGAGTGGACCTGCATTTGGTTACATTTGTACGCTCTCTGAGTTAGACGCGACTCAGTGAAATAAGGAACCGATGGGTAGATTTGGCTGAATTTGTACACTCACTCTCAGAGTTACAAATAGATGAATTGACACTGAGGATAATAACTTGTCATTATAGCCGCAATCTGTAACTTAAATGCTATTTTAACCAATATGTATGGTAGAGTATGTTAATACAATATATCTAGTACATCTGCTGTGGTTGGAGGTGGTCTCCCAACTCTTCCATCGAGTCATTTAGACCCTGGTGTCTGGTAGGACACCTACTGATTGACAAGTAGGCCTAGTACTGCCTTAAACTCCTAAGCCCAATATCTCCCCTGACCAAGCGGGGGATTCACTCTTGCGTCGAGGGAAGAGGTTTAACCTCCGTTCAAATCCCGGTTGCTAGGGTTGCAGTCTCCGCTGAGGACATAAAACATACGGACTGTAGCTTTAAAACACCCACGCGCTAATTCTCTCGTCCGTTGACAAGAAAATTGGATTTTAATGTCAATCTAATCTGCTGCTTTTAGTGCGGTGTTAACTGCCGCACGTCCAATGTGTGGAGTTCTTCTTCTGAGAGTTTTGGAAGCTTTCCTGTCTCACCTCACTCGCTCATTAGATAGAAAACAAAACCCAGAACAAAACCGAGAACAAAACCGTTCCATATTGATTGGATTACGAGGCGGTATACGGGACACTGGCGCACTTCGATGCGCTTGTAACGCGCGTGTGTGTGTGTGTGTGTGTGAAACAGTTGAGCGAGGTAGCCTAACTACATTACCATTTTGATTCACTAACTATAGCACCAGCACACACACTGAGCTGAACCCAGCTCTGCATGGGAGAGCCTGGCAGCCTGGGTTGGCACACAGCTCACACTCTTCGGCCCTACACTTACATACACAGGTAGCGTACACTTACAGGGGTGCGTTCTCCTAAATTATGCATCGGAAACCCTAATAAATAAATAAATGAGCTGAGCCCCCCACAGAGATCTGATCATATCGCCCTTGTACACTTACGGCCACGTCCCTCTGACTCAGACATAACCATGAACAAACCCCATAAACCCGTGCGTGTGTGCGTGCGTGTGTGTGTGTACAGTAAAAATCGGAAATGTCTTTGGCTGCAAATTTTGCTGCAATTATGTCCTCAACTGACACAATTTATCCCTTTTTAAAAGTCTCCCCCGTTTGCGTAAATCGGCCTTGAGATTGTGAAGAGTGGAGAGAGCCACACATCTGCGAATACAGACGACAGAAGCAGACGCCACTGGCTACATGATATGAAATTTTAATCAGGACTTGTTAGATTTTGGGTAACTTTAAATATTAATGCTACATATCACTACAGATTAGTCGTGAAGTGAGCCACAAATGCACACACGCGCAGGCATGTGCGTGCACACACGGAGGACCTCATACATGCATACTCATACGCCCCCCCCTGCTTACTCTCCCGCTTTAACACACACACACACACTGTACACACACACACACACACACACACACACACACACACACACACACACACACACACACACACACACACACACACACACACATTACGCATTACAAACAGATCAGTTTCATGATTGTACAGGCAAGACAGCAGTAAACTGACTTACATTTTATTTCATACTGTAGGATTAATTAAGGAGTGAGTCTTTGAAATGCCACCTAAATTGTAAACCTGAGTCTTTCAGATCTGATTTATAGCGTGAGTAGGGCTGTGGCTGCCTATCATATGCATACGGGCGCTCTGTGCGCCCTCCGCCGCCTGACACTTGCTTTTTGCCCTATAGCGTTTGATAGAGGGATAATAAAATCATAACTGATACACCGAATTAACATAGACACTTCACAGATTATAGAGAATTTATAGCAATCACTTGAGAATTGGCCGAGTATGGCTTAGTTATACTGCCGTTGTCCTACAACTTTTGCACTTAAGACGTGATCCTGAGGACTTGGTAAGTCAAGGTGTAAAATACCAGATATACAGCATAGCGCCCTTAATTAACATATTAACTCCCCCAGGGGCTAAATATGCTGGCGAGTCTTAAGTGCTTGCGATCAGCGCAGCTTGTAAAATAGTGATTGCGCATAAGATGGTGGCGTTATTACTGAATTACCAATGAATTACTTGATGAATTGAATACACAGGACCACAATGGAAAAATCCCTCAGGGCTTTTTGTGTTATCCTTTTAGCATTATTGAAAACTGTTAATACAGTATTCAATCAATCAATCAAAACCTTCTAAGACCTGGAAATAAGATGCGCAAAATAGGGCCCAGGGTGTGCTCGCTTAGCCTTTGTCCTCCCGGACTCCATCAGGTCACGTATCATTTATTATGAATCACTTATCATTTATTAATCACTGGATGATAAGCAGTGGTGTAGTGGTGATTTTTTTAACTGGGGGGGGGGCTATTTTTAATGACCAAGTCAACGCATGTGGGAATGCGCATACTCGCTATTAGCCAGTATTATGAGATATCCATTAATTTGTTTTCTTTGTAACTTTTCCAAGGAATGCCTTGATTTATAGAGCCTAAGAAAGAAAGGTAGGATAATAAATTAGAACGCATATAGGGCAGGCTATCAACCTGTGATGGTGGAAAAACAAAAACTAAAATGGACGCTGATAAGATTAGGCTATCCTGATTCCTGACTATGCATGGCTTGTGAAACGTAAAAAACAAACGCATTTTACCCAATGGAGAGACCAGATGGGGGTTGGTTTGCACATCTGATGGGGTGCGAAGTGCCTTTAACTACTGGCTATTGTTTTCCTTGCCTACCAACAACTGATCTGCATGCTACGCTACTAGTACGGCTATCATGTGTGACAGTAGTATGGGAAGTGGGAATGCAGTCACGTGCATGGCGTACTCCTGCTCAAATGACTGGTGGGACGGCGTGGTGGCGGCATGAAGCAAGCACTACACCCCTTATGATACCGCATTGGGGCAGTGGTTGGTCAGATGCCAGGGGGTGTCCACTTCATGTTGGCCTGTATCAGACCTCTGGGGACCACCACAGCTCTGAGGTCTGAGGATTGCCGGTCCTCTCGCCTATCTTTTCTGTCAAGGTGTGGATATTCACATAATGTAAAAACAGTTTTATGTGTTATAATTTGGCTAATAAACAATAAATACGTTTTATAAATGCATTCAGTTGAGCAGTTTTGTCAGGAGTGAAAGAGGTCCACCCTGGTAATACCACCTATATTTATAATCATCAATATACATGTAATTGAACCGTTTATAAAGAGAGGCATCCAGAGCATTGTAAATGCTAGACATTGACAATTTATACACGAATATTATTCTTGAAGTACTGTCAGTGTACATTTAGCAGCTTCCTCCACTTGTGATGTTATCAGTGTGCAGTTCCATTCTTCCACCAGTAGGGTCAGCTTTACAAAACTTCTCATTTTAAGTAATTTCAATATAATTATATAAAAAAAAGAAACTGAAATTGTTGTTTAGATATGGGCTAGTATTTAAATGTCAGAATGTGTGTCTCTTTGCTACCACCGCAGTGCAGAAGTGACTGGTTAGCACCCAATAAACTAATAATCATCATATAATAATCATCATGTCAAAAGGTGGTTACAGTAGGCTATTAGTGGTGGTGTGATGTAATGATGTGGTTAGTGGAATGCATTTCCCTCACATAATAAATTAGCAAGGTGACTTGGTGTTAATCCCCAAAGAACCACTTAGCGGCGAAAAGGCTTAATGTTTACCACTTGAATTTTACCACTTGAATCCCGGCATTCATAACGTTAGCCAAAAATAGCAGATCTGCAAGCTCGATGAGGTTGTACATCGACTATTTTTGGTGAAGACATTGGTGTAGGTCCCTTATACTATAACAAGTCTAGAGGGTTTAAGTGTTTAATAATTTCTCCCCCTTGACCTGCACTTACACAATATTGACCGGCTGCTGACATGGGCTAGACCTGGACAGTGTAGTCATGAAACTAATTGGGGTGAGTGGTAAAAGAGAGATGTGGTAGAGCCATATGTGGTATAACCTGATTAATACTTAGTTGCATGCACCAAAATTAACTGATTTACAAGCTCTCAACCAAGGCCGGATTAACCCTTCGTGGTGCCCTGTGCCACGGCCCGTTTTGGTGAAAAATGACGCTTCGCCGGCGCGTTGCACTGTTTTAGCGCTCCGTCAGCAGCCGCTTCTTCTAGATTTTGGCGCTTTTCGGCAGTAGTTCTGTCTTCTTTCACTTTCTCCACGCCGTTTGGTGCCCCCCCAAGGTTGGTGCCCTGTGCTTCAGCACCTAAAGCCCTTCCGTTAAGCCGGGGCTGCTCTCAACAGTGCACAACAGTGGCACGAATCAAAGTGTAAATCAGGCATATCTTTTTTTAGGGTTGCAGCGCAGCCTTGTGATAAGAGATATTGTGCCAGCAGCTGACAGTGCCAGCAACAGTTGCCAAACAACCGCTAGACACCCTGATGGCGTATACTTTATTCTACAACATTTTAGCACTCTGGCCTCACCTGCAGGTACAGCTTGTTGTCCTTGGTAATGGCGTCCAGCAGTTCTTTCTGCAGCGGAGGCTCCGAGCTGCCCAGTGTCACGCTGCTCGCCGGCCCTCCGCCGTTCGCGCTCTGCCCCGGCGCTCCCTGTTTCCGGTAGAGCAGCACGTAAGCCGTGTCTTTGGGGAAACGGTCGGTGACGTTCTGCACCAGCTGGAAGTTTGTGAACGTCACTCGACTGTCGTTGAAAAGCAGCCAATCCCTGGCCTCCTCCTGGGCTTCGCGGCTGGCAAGTACGACCTCCCCCGTCTGTTTGGACGTGGCTGACGGGGCAGAGCAGGTGGAGAGGTCCCCCTGGCCGTTCCCTGACTCCTCCTCCTCCGGGTGTTGCGCTCCGTCCGCCCCGTTAACGTTCCGGCCGTACGAGTAGTAGTGGCCGCTCTCAGACGATATCCCAGAATGCATCACCACAGAACTGAGGACGTAGGGCACAGAGTGGACCGTCACCCCGCCGCCTCCTCCTCGCTCTGCTCTCTCTACTCGCTCTTCAGCCGAGTTCTCCTCTTCTTCCTCATCTTTCCGCGAAGGTTTGAGCTTCTTTGCCAGGTTCTCGCTGCTCTCAGGAGGATCCACCTGCAGAGGAGGCGGGGAGGAGGAGGAGGTGGAAGAGGAAGATGTTCTGGGCGGTAGAGGGGGGGTGTGCACGGGCAGTCTCATCATCGGCGGAATGGTGACGTTGTCCAGGATCTTCCGACGCACGTTGCTCTTGGCGTCGTAGGAGAAGCGCAGCAGGGTGAGGATCAGGTACTCGGGTGCAGCCACCAGCCTCATGGCCTTCTCCGCCCGCTGCAGTGAGCCGCACTTCTCACAGAAGTAGGCGTTCTCTGCGTCCAGTATCTCCGGAGCCAGGAAGTAGTTGACCATGTCAGGCACGGAAAGAGGTGGTTTATTGGTCACCGGTGCAAAATGGAGGCCGTCGGCTCGCGATTTTGCCGCCGTATCTTGTTCAGGGGCTTCCCTGCCACCGTTGATGGCACCATGATAAAGCCCCTTGGGCTCTTTTGAGGGCCCTTCTGTCTGAGGGCCTCCTTGGGAGGTGGTGGCAGCAGAGGGGCAGAAGGCCAGCGATAGGTCGGTGAAGGGTTCATTCTTCTCGGAGACACTGTCGCACTTCATACAGCGGATGCCCGTGCTCAGTCTTCCACGAAACATTGTCTCGATCAACGTCCTCCTGTCAGCTGTAGGTTTGGTGTCTACCAGGTTCAAATTTCTCCCTGAGTCTTGTCCCTGCAGGGTTTTCTCCTCTTCGTGTAACCTGTCTAGGAGAAAGCGAAGGTACTCGGAGCAGTCCTGTTGGGAGCCTGCATTGAACCAAGGAGGTCGAGATGCTTCAACAAAATTCCTGGGAGCATATGCTGCCCTCTGTGTGTGTACAAGGAAGGCAAAGAGTAGCTGCAGTTTCTTCATGAGTATATTGGCACCGTTTAGATGTAATGACAACACACGCCTCCTGAAATCGGTGGCCATGAAGAGTGTCTGGATGATGCTGTTCATGTAGCAGGTATTTCCCAGGTTCACCAGGCCTGTTTTGCCCGTCTCTGACCTCCTAGCCAGCCTCAGCAGACCAGGGGCAAGCGAGTTGGATTGGGAGGTCCAAGCACTTTGGTTTAGAACCAGCTTGATCTTCTGCTCACAGGGCTTGGGAAGATCCTTGATGGTCTCCAGTATGTGGTCGTAGAGTTCAGGGAAGCCAGAATACTTGTACATCATACAGTGGACAAGCTCAGTGAACTGCAGGAGAAAGGCCTTACTGGTGGGAAGGCCATCTGTCCTCAGAGCCTGAACTAAAGGGATCACATGTGGGACAACCAAATGGAAGGCCTCTGCAGAGTGCTGGAAACTCAGCAGCATGTGGGAGAGCACGACCAGTGCCCCCTGGCGCACAATAGGGTACGAGAGGCGGCTGAACACCAGCTCGAGCTTGAACAGGGTCACGTCTATAAGGATCTTGAACTTCTGTTCCGCGGCCAGTCCTTTCAGCAGAGCGATGACCCAGGTGTCAACATGCCGGGCCAGAGGCCATGACAGCCAGTCTATCATCCTGCAGAGCGCCTGAGTGAAGCTAGCGTCTTTGACTCTCTGGTCTGTGGTGAGGCTGTCGACGAGCACCGTGATCATCTGTAGTGGAATGTGCTGCGCCAGGCTGGCCAGGGCAATGGATGGGTCGAAGTCTGAGTCGGTAGAGGAGATGACGGCGAACACCTCCTGCAGGGAGGGCAGCAGGGTGGCCATCTCAACCTTCCAGATGTTCTGCAACAGCGTGCCGACCGTGGTCACCTGACCCACATATTCCGTCAGCTCCTCCTCCTGGCCGGCGGGACAGCTGAAGCAGCCGATGGTCCTCACCAGCTGCTGGCAAAACAGAACGGCCGACTTGTCCTCGGGTATACACTCCACGAAGTCTGACAGCATAGCGCTGAGGCGGGCGCAGAGGGCGGGCTCCGGCCGCTCGCACACCATCCTCAACACCTCCACCTGGACAACACTGAGGATCTTGGGCGCCGAGGGGCAGCTGATGAGCAGACGCAGGCTACAGTGGATGTAGTCCACGATGGCCGGGTCCTTGCGGTCCAACTGGCCGTAGCCCTGCTGCAGCAGGCCGAGGACAAAGTCCTTGGTGAAGAAATGCTCAAACTGAGGCCGGTGACAGCGAGCGTAGGCTTCAAGGACTTGGAGTCCCACCTTCTTCCGGAAGGCGTCTTCACCAAGTAAGATGAAACGGGCAGTGAGAGTGAACAACGCCTGACATTGCTCCTCAGTGACCTCCTTCTCCGCTGCTTCCACCACTTTCTTCACGATGGCCGTCTTCAGGTTCACAGGATGGCTGGAGCACACCAGGGCCTCCAGAATCTTGTCCATGACGACAGCTTGTTAGAAAGGAGGGATCATGGACACAGTCCAAACTGTGTTCAACACAACGTACTAACATGACAATAACCGACTATGTTGTTGAGTGTTGGGTTAGTAGTAGACCTAAGCATAGTTTAAATGTTATCTTATATTTAAATTGGCATGTGGGTGGGTGTCACAAAAGGTGTCACGAAACGTAACATCGGAAATTGATTGGCCAACAAGTGTCACAAAATATGTGACAAACAAACGTCACAAGCGTGACATCCGAAGCGGCCTGAAAGATGTATTGTGAAGGCTGCGCAGTTGATTTGTCAAATCAACCACACAGTCAGTAATCAGTATATTGAACTAAAAAAATAAAATATGCAACATCTAACAGTAAAAATCGTTGAACCTTGACTTTGACATGTATGGCATTATTCATCTATGATGTCAGCACCATCACATCATCAGCCATCTCCATATTAGGGTTTCAGCCCAGTCTGACCCAGCCTGGAAACCAGACATATCTGCCAGAGCTAAAAAAAAGTCCGACCTCCAGTGAGTATTATACCTTTAAAGTTGTAAAAAGAAAAACAATATTCAGAAGTCAAAACAATGTGTGGAGGTACAGTACGTCTTTGGCCTACTGGCACAAGAAATGTGGTGCTGATCCGTGTTTTATGAGATTAGAAACCAAATCAACTAAATCAGTTAGTCTCATTATCCACCTAAGCCCCATTTTATACTTTGTCATACAATGGGGTTGCACACAAATAGCAAAAATAGCAAATCTACAAGGGGACAGTCTTTTCTCTGCTCCCCCATTCTTTCCCTTCTCCTTCTCTCTTCGTCTTTCTCCTTTTGTCCTCCCTCTCACGATCAGTCCTCTTCTCCCGCCTCTCTCCCTCGATCTCTCTCTCGCCCGTGTTATGCATTGCAGAGCATACGCTGACATCAGATACCATCGTACACTGTAGCCTTCGAGCAACACACACACTCGCGTGTGTAGCCTGCGAGCAACACACACACATGCGTGCGCGTGCGGCCGCGCACACACACACACACACACACACACACACACACACACACACACACACACAGTGGTGTAAAGTAACTAAGTACATTTATTAATTTAAGTACTATGCTTAAGTACAATTTTGAGGTACTTTCACTTTACTGGAGTATTTCCAATTGTCTATACTTTTACTTACTTTTACTACTACATCTCAGAGGCAAATATTGTACTTTTACTCCACTACAATTATTTGAAAACTTTAGTTACTAGTTACTTTGCAGATATAAATTATTACATTATAAAACATACATTAACCACTTTAGCCCTATGTTATACCTACATCTACAAGCTCACAACGCATCGCAATGCGACGCATTGTGAGCTTGTAGATCTGCTATTTTCAAACATTTTAGTACTTTTACTTTTGGTACTTCATGTACATTTTGATACCAATACTTTTGTACTTTTACTCAAGTCAATCTTGAATTCCGGACTTTTACTTGTAACGGAGTACTTCTACATTGCAGTATTGGTACTTTTTCTTAAGTAAAACATTTGAGTACTTTTTCCACCACTGCGCGCACACACACACACACACGCACGGACGCACGCGCGCGCACACACACACACACACACACACACACACACACACACACACACACACACACACACACACACCAGTGTAATGCCAGGTACATGCAGTGACCCTACAGTAGAATGCAGTGGTTGTAAGATCCCCCTTGTGCCACCAATCTGTTCTGCAGCTGTGCCCTTGAGCAGGACATTGAAGCTGTTCACCACATTAACACTGACATCCCCCCCAACAAAAAAAGAAAAGAAAAATTGAATATTGCCAATCTACAACCTTACGAGTTTCCTCGTACAACAAAGTACGTATAATAATTGATTTACTTGCTCTTTCTTCTTTCTCCCCCCTATCTCCCTCTCTGCGTCTCCCCTTCTCTTTTCCTCCCCCTTTCTCTCTCTCCCCAACTCTCTCTTCCCCTCTCTTTCTCCCTCCCTCCCCCTCTCTCACACTTTATCTTCCCCTATTTCTCCCTCCCTCTCTCTCCCCCCCCCCCTCTCTCTCTCTCTCTCTCTCTCTCTCTCTCTCTCTCTCTCTCTCTCTCTCTCTCTCGCTCCTTCTCTCTCTCTTTCACCCCTCTCTTTCTCTCTCTCTCTCCTTCTCTCCTGGTCGTCCTATCAGTGGCGCCTGCCGTCCTCTCTGATGCTGATATTTCAATCAGCCTTTGTTGACTTGGCAGCGATTGTGCTTCTTATAAGATCAATGGCAGCGCCGCGCTTTGTGTGCGCTGTGAAACCACTGCAGCAGGAATGCAAGGGGGGGGGGACAGAAAGGTGTGTGGATGACAGAGACTGTGTGTGTGTGTGTGTGTGTGTGTGTGTGTGTGTGTGTGTGTGTGTGTGTGTGTGTGTGTGTGTGTGTGTGTGTGTGTGTGTGTGTGTGTGTGTGTGTGTGTGTGTGTGTGTGTGTGTGTGTGTGTGTGTGTGTGTGTGTGTGTGTGTGTTGGAGTCTGTCTGCAGTGTAAAGACATTTATGAAGAACCCAGCTGCATTTATCAACTGTTGGCATGAACTTGGCATATTGTTGTTGTTGGGCAGAAACCTCTTATAGTATCTCTATATTTTATTATATTTTATACATTTTGTAAATCGACGCCCTACTTGATCTCACTACAGCAGACGTCACACGAAACCATCAAAAGTAGCAGATCTACAAGCTCGAAATGCGGCGCGAAGCGACGCGTTTTGACATTATATATTTACGAAAGGAGGTGTTCGAGGAATAGAGTGATTGCTTGACTTGATTTCTATTGACAGACATTCATATACATGAAGATATATTTGTACATATCTGTGAAAAGGATGAAACATTTCCATTGTGGTCCTTTGAGTGAGAAGGTTTGTGTACCATAGCAGAGACATACAGAACCATTAAATCAATAATAAATACTTTCATACAATATCCCAACAAACAAGACAACTAAAATAACAAAAAACATGGAACCTGCTACAACTACTTCTAAGTTAACAATAGAGCATGGAGATAAACCCTTCCTATCCTGTTTGTGGTATCCATGGACAGCATTTGAATACTCGGTATGGTGAAGGTGAGGATTGGTTCATTGCTTTTTTGCGGATGATGTGGTCCTGATGACATCATCGCTCCGAGGCCTCCAGCTCTGGATCGGTTCGTAGTCGAGTGTGAAGTCAGGCAAGTGGCGTTAGTACCGCTAGTGTTTGAGCAAGACCCGGTAAGGATGCGCTGTGATTGGCCAGTAGTCACTGTGATTGACAGTTCTGCCTTGTTGAACTTCTTCATGGCGTTTTGGCAACTATGCCTAAACGTAACCTTATTCCTAACCTTAACCTCAGTAAAATTATGCCTAAACCTAACCTTAATCCTAACCCTAACCTCAGTAAAATTATGACTAAACCTAACCTTATTCCTAACCCTAACCTCAGTAAAATTATGCCTAAACCTAACCTTATTCCTAACCTTAACCTCAGTAGAATTATGCCTAAACGTAACCTTATTCCTAACCTTAACCTCAGTAAAATGATGCCTAAACCTAAACTTATTCCTTACCTTAACCTCTGTAAAATTATGCCTAAACCTAAACGTGTTCCTTACCTTAACCTCAGTAAAATTATGCCTAAACCTAACCTAGTGTTTTGTCAGAGAAAATAAATTGTCCGCAAAAAGTAGCATTGGATCGTGAAAAATCAATTGTCCACAGTGAGACTCTAGCACGGATGCCTCCAGGGCGTCTCCCTAGGGAGGTCCTCGGTGCACGTCCCACTGGGAGGAGGCCACAGGACAGAATCGAGGACCAGATGGGGGGGATTATATCTCCATGCTGGCTGGGAAGGCCTCAGGATCCCCCAGCTGGAAGTGTTAGACATCATCAATATAATGTCATATTGATGTCCAAATATGGATCGGGGGTTCTGTGGATCTGAGATTATGACTGAAAGAAATGTGAGGGAAAGAAAATTCACCAAAAACTTTATAAATCACAAATGGGAAGAATATTCAGGGAGTTACTTCAATGGCCTTCATAATCCTGACGTTGATCGGCCCAGTGGTTTGCGAGATTAGCCCCGGACGAACACACAGACACACAGACGAGGAAAAACATGATCTCCCCCGCTTGCCTTAAGCCTGGTGGGGATAATTACGTAGAGTGACCATATTCTGAATTCCCAAAAAGAGGACACCCGACGAATGTACGCACGCGCAGCGTTCCGTTTTTTTTTTAGGTTTTCCCCCGGATTTGTAACTTTTGGGTTTTTTTTTGGTACCTTAATTCGGTTAATTCGGTTAATTCTGGGCCTCTTTGAGGTACTGAAAAATATTGCTTTATAAATAATATATTTATTTATTTAAAGCATGTCTCATGTCTGTTTGTTTCAGAAAATAATAATCAGCTTAAATGAATAATTCAGCTTTTTAACAAAATAAAATAACATCTCTCTCTCAACAAGTCTTATCTTAGAACAAGTGAGGTACCCCATTATTCAAAATAACCTCATGTCTATAATGTAAAAATGTAAAAAATGCCTCAAAACCTGTTAATTATAAACAAAAGAAAATAGAGAAGTAGCCTGTTCTTCAATGTTATAGCTCATTCAAAATAATGTCTCCTGCTAATGTAAAATATATAAATAATGCCTCAACATTTAAACAAAAAGAAAAGAGGTAGATAACAAAATAATCACTCTCATACAAATATGCTCTATAATATTTCATGTTAAGTTCTGTATGAACATTCAGCTTTTTAACAAAATAAAATAACCTCTCTCTCAAGTCTTAGACTTATCTTAGAACAAGTAAGGTACCCCATTATTATACATTATTATAGTCGGTCAATTTGGCAGAAGTCTCGCCTTGCACAGCTTTCTTGTGCTTTGAAGTGGCAATGTGGGCTTGCAGGTCTGACGAACCTTTATTTGCCACGGAGACATATGTTCCTGCTTTGCAAAAAGTACACTCTGCTTCACATTTGTCACAACCCAGACGAAAACACGGGTACTTTTTGCGCATTTCATCTGTGAAGTTGCATTTGCGTTTCGGCATTTTCTCCGCCTCTGTCTGTGTAACTTTTCTCAGTCGGGGAGCAATGAATGACAGGCAGCGCTGAGCGCGATGTATGCTGTTCAGTGTGTCTGTGTGAGTGTGTGTGAGTGTGTGTGTGTGTGTGTGTGTGTGTGTGTGTGTTTGGTCACGTGTGCCTCCAGCCGCTGTGTTGCCAAGTCTCGTGAGAGAAATAAGGAAACATTCCTCCAAAACAAGCCAGAAAAATAAGCAAATTTTTGTTTTTGAAGTTGCGGTAAATATTCGGACATGGCAACACTAACAATGTGAACAACTCGTTCGCAATTTACAAAACCGGGGTTACGGAAGTACCATAGTTAGCGCTTTCATTGTAAAAAAAAAAAAAAAATCCCAAAACACCAGACATTTGAAGGATTTTATAAACCCCCCCCCCCCGGACAGGCCGGACAGCACCCCAAAAGAGGACATGTCCGGGTAAAAGAGGACGTATGGTCACCCTAAATTACGTCCTCACAAGTTGCATTACAATTCGTCAAAAAAACACAGATTTTATTGGGGACCCACTCAAGTTCCCCTGGACCCACTTGGACGACCACCACCTGTGTGTGGGTCCCGGGGACTCAACATCGCTGCTTTTATAGCTTTTTGAATGAGGTCTTCATAACATCACGTATCAGATAGTATAATTTTACAGGCGCCGGAAATTAGATGTAATCGCGTTACGTGAGAACATACGGTAACACTTTAGAATAACTATTCGTTATAAGTAGTTAATAGATCATTCATAAACTGTTAGTTAATGAGTTATTAATGACTTGTTAAGCATTTGTTAATAGTTAGTTAAGGATTAATAACAATGCCTTATAACTACTTAATAGATCATTTATAAACCATTAGTTAATGAGTTATTAATATCTTGTTAAATGTTTGTTAACAGCTAGTTAAGGAGTTGTAACCATGACTTATAGATAGTTAATAGATTAGTAACAAACTATTAGTTAATGAGTTATCAATGACTTGTTAAATATGTTTTAATAGTATGTTAAGGATTTATAAATATGTTTTATAGATAGCTAATAGATCACTCACAGAGTATTAGTTAACTGACTTATTAACTGTATGCTGATTATTTATAATGTCTTATAAATGCCTTATAACTGGTTCATAGATCATTTATAAACCAATAGTTAATGAGTTACTAATGTCTTGTCAAATATTTGTTAACAGCTAGTTAAGGAGGTATAACTATCCCTTATAGATAATGTATATATTAATCACAAACTATTAGTTAATGACTCGTTAATAACTTGTTAAATATTTACTACATGTATGCTTATGATTTAAAACTATGCCTTATATATGTTCGAAGGATTATGAACAAGCTATTAGTAAAACACTTACTAATGGCTAGTTAAGTATTTGTTAATAGTTAATATATGTTATTGGGTAGTTATTCTAAAGTTGCAACTATTCCTCATTTACTAACATGAGTTAAGTATTTGTTAATGGTTAATTTATGTTATTGGGTAGTTATTCTAAAGTTGCAACTACTCCTCGTTTACTAACATGAGTTAAGTATGTGTTAATGGTTAATTTATGTTATTGGGTAGTTATTCTAAAGTTGCAACTACTCCTCATTTACTAACATGAGTTAAGTATTTGTTAATGGTTAAAATATGTTATTGGGTAGTTATTCTAAAGTTGCCACTACTCCTCATTTACAAACTATTAACAAATACTTAACTTACCTTTTACAAATGATTTGATTCCCATCTACTAATACCAGAGACACGTTGTACAACAGCAAATGGGTGGTACAGAAATTTGATGTGATACTGTGGACATATTTCACATTTTGGTACCTCAACCTTGCTCTATATTTTACAAAATAAATACCACAGATGAAATAATGAACAATGTATGTTTAATGAATAAAGAAAACAGTAAATAAGTAAACAAAAATAACAAATGCATCCATCTAAAATAACAATAGCAAATAAAGAAATAGTCATATCAACAGTAATACAGTAATTAGAAATAACCAAAAGGAATACCTTCATAATCCCATCATAATCCACCTTTACAGTCCAGATTAAATATAGCTTTAGCTTTATAGCAGGCCTTCTGCAGTAAGCAGTATGGCCACAGCAACACCATGTGCTAAGATTGTAGCTATGCTAATATTGTAGCTAACAGGCTAATAAGTGTTCCCAAATTATAAATCTTACTCTTTTTCATCAAACAAACAAAAACTAATTATTTACATTAACTAATAAACACAACAGTCCATACAGTTTTCATGGTTTTGCACTATATCACCTGAAATGCATAAAATAGAATACACAATGTGTACAGCACAATGGCCCCTTCTCTTGTGTCTTGTTCACAATAACTGAACAACATCCTGCTCCTTTCAAAATAAAAGGCAGTTCAGCTTCAGAACTCCATTGAGACACACTGCCATCTACTGACACAAAGTGGTATTGGTACTACACTACAGACAAGTATAGCTGCATGAACTGAACAGTTTTCCTTCATTCAGTAGAAATAGCAGATTAGAAATAGCAGATCTACAAGCTCAAGTGTGAGCTCAAGAAAAACTCAAGAAAAATGCCACTCAAGGTGTTTACTGGGCCTTTTTAGAAGCAATAACCCTCAATTTGAAATTTGTGAGGTTGCAATTATTTTCTTCTGTTTCTCTTCATCCAGAAATATCAGATCAGGAATAGCAGATCTACAAGCTCACAAAATGTTGCAATGCGTCTTGCTGTGAGCTTGTAGATCTGTCATTTCTTATCTACCATTTTTGGCAATGTTCCACGTATGTTCCATGTATGTTCCATGTATGTTCCATGTATTTTTATTTTATTGTCGTATACAGTTCAGCAGTTCATGCAACTTACTACACTAGTCTGTAGTGTAGTATCAATACCACTTTGTGTCAGTAGATGGCAGTGTGTCTCAATGGAGTTCTGAAGCTGAACTGCCTTTTATTTTGAAAGGAGCAGGATGTTGTTCAGTTATTGTGAACAAGACACACCATTGTGCTGTATCTGATACATTGTGTATTCTATTTTATGCATTTCAGGTGATGTAGTGCAAAACCATTCAAACTGTATGAACTGTTGTGTTTATTAGTTAATATAAAGAATTTGTTTGTGTTTGTTTGATGAAAAAAGAGTAAGATTTATAATTTGGGAACACTTATTAGCCTGTTAGCTACAATATTAGCATAGCTACAATTTTAGCACATGGTGTTGCTGTAGCCATACTGCTTACTGCAGAAGGCCTGCTATAAAGCTAAAGCTAATGTGTGTGCTGTATATCCACTGGTTAAAGCTATATGTAATCTGGACTGTAGAGGCGGATTATGATGGGATTATGGAGGTATCCCTTTTGGTCCCATTTCTAATTACTGTATTACTGTTGATATGACTATTTATTTATTTGCTATTGTTATTTTAGATGTATGCATTTGTTATTTTTGAACTGTTTTCTTTATTAATTAAACATACATTGTTCATTATTTCATCTGTGATATTTATTTTGTAAAATATAGAGCAAGGTTGAGGTACCAAAATGTGAAATATGTCCACAGTATCACATCAAATTTCTGTACCACCCATTTGCTGTTGTACAACGTGTCTCTGGTATTAGTAGATGGGAATCAAATCATTAACAATTGATTTGTAAAAGGTAAGTTAAGTATTTGTTAATAGTTAGTACATGAGAAGTAGTGGCAACTTTAGAATAACTACCCAATAACATATCTTAACCATTAACAAATACTTAACTCATGTTAGTAAATGAGGAGTAGTTGCAACTTTAGAATAACTACCCAATAACATATATTAACTATTAACAAATACTTAACTAGCCATTAGTAAGTGTTTTACTAATAGCTTGTTCATAATCCTTTGAACATATATAAGGCATAGTTATTAATCATTAGCATACAGGTAGTAAATATTTAACAAGTTATTAACAAGTCATTAACTAATAGTTTGTGAGTAATATATAAATTATCTATAAGGGATAGTTATACCTCCTTAACTAACTGTTAACAAATATTTGACAAGATATTAGTACCTCATTAACTAATGGTTTATAAAGGATCTATTAACTAGTTATAAGGCATTCATAATACATAGTTATAAATAATCAGCATACAGTTAATAAGTCAGTTAACTAATTCTCTGTGAGTGATCTATTAGCTATATATAAGGCATATTTATAAATCCTTAACATACTATTAAAACATATTTAACAAGTCATTGATAACTCATTAACTAATAGTTTGTTACTAATCTATTAACTATCTATAAGTCATGGTTACAACTCCTTAACTAGCTGTTAACAAACATTTAACAAGACATTAATAACTCATTAACTAATGGTTTATAAATGATCTATTAAGTAGTTATAAGGCATTGTTATTAATCCTTAACTAACTATTAACAAATGCTTAACAAGTCATTAATAACTCATTAACTAACAGTTTATGAATGATCTATTAACTACTTATAACGAATAGTTATTCTAAAGTGTTACCGAACATACTATTAGGGGGAAGAGTTCTGTTCAAGCCATTTCCAAGTCACAGTTTGAACTTTGTGCTCTTTGTGCAGATTGACGGGATGGGGCCTTTCCCCTTATGGAGTGGGGGAAAGTAACTAAGTACATCTACTCAAGTATATCCATTTGTCAATACTTAATACTTCTACTCCACTACATCTCAGTGGCAAATATTCAGTGGTGTAAAGTAACTAAGTACATTTACTCAAGTACTGTACTTAAGTACAATTTTTAGGT
Organism: Gymnoscopelus braueri; assembly: GCF_963280865.1. Classification (NCBI taxonomy): domain Eukaryota; kingdom Metazoa; phylum Chordata; class Actinopteri; order Myctophiformes; family Myctophidae; genus Gymnoscopelus; species Gymnoscopelus braueri. Next base: position 31,987,624 of record NC_137626.1, read on the forward strand.
ACTTTTACTTTACTGGAGTATTTCCAATTGTCTGTACTTTTACTTCTACTCCATTACGTCTCAGAGGCAAATATTGTACTTTCACTCCACTACAATTATTTGAAAACTTTAGTTACTAGTTACTTTGCAGATATAAATGATTATATCATAAAACATACATTAATCACTTTAGCCCTATTTTATACATAGGCTATTTGAAAATAGCAGATCTACAAGCTCACATCGTGACGCGTTGTGAGCTTGTAGAGCTTGTAGCTTGTAGAGCTTGTATCTGATATTTTCAAACATTTTAGTACTTTTACTTTTGGTACTTTAAGTATATTTTGATGCCAATGCTTTTGTACTTTAACATTTTGAACACAGGCCTTTTACTTGTAACAGAGTACTTCTACATTGTGGTATTGATACTTTTACTTAAGTAAAAAAAAATTAGTACTTTTTCCACCACTGACATCTACTCAAGTATTTCCATTTGTCAATACTTAATACTTCTACTCCACTACATCTCAGTGGCAAATATTTGACTTTTTACTCCACTACAATCATTTCACAGCTTTAGTTACGAGTTACTTAGCATATTTAGATTACTTTATACAAAAGTACTAGGAGCGGTCCAAGTACAATTGCAACTCAGGTCCGTTTTACTAAGAATGGAGGGTTCAAGTGGTTTAGTAAAGATTCTGAGTATTTCTTCCACCACTGTCCAGGGCTAAAGTATTGTCTTGTCTGTGTCACGTTGGCAGATGATAGGGACTGTAATTGTCTGCTTCAAGTTAAAGCATCTTCGCTTAACCTGGAACACTTGACTCCACTCAGCTGAGTGGGGTCTGAACCCGGTCGATAACCTATCTGTCTCCGCATTCCAGACCGCAAGAGGCATCTCTCTCTCTCTCTCTCTCTCTCTCTCTCTCTCTCTCTCTCTCTCTCTCTCTCTCAAACAGACACATTGTCGTGGAAACCGTGTATGTCCAAAACACATGTTAGGAAATGAAAAAAAGAACCTGTGGTCCAAATGGATCCAATGTAGTTGTTATTTAGTCACAATTGTCTCTTGTTAATACTTTTTATTGGTTAATTATTTATCCCACATAATATAACCCAAGAGGGGGGGGGGGGGGGGGGTGTGTGTGTGTGTGTGTGTGTGTGTGTGTGTGTGTGTGTGTGTGTGTGTGTGTGTGTGTGCCTCGATGGACTTATTGATGCCTTGTGTGTGTTTCTCACACACACACACACACACACACACACACAAGGCATCAATAAGTCCATCGAGGCAAATGCCTTGTTAAAAAGAGAGTTTTTTAGTCCCCTTGATGATCAGGGAGGGCATTCCACAGCCGAGGAGCAGCTGAGCAGAGGGCCCGCGATCCCCCATGGTGTGCAGAGCTTCGTGTTGGGGTACACGCCGTCCCTCATTGCTGTTGTACACCGGCACCAGATAATAAACACCAGTCTTCTGTAGCGTCGTCTTGTCTGTCATTGCACATATAAATATATGAAGCTACAACAAACAACAACCAGATGGCAATTAATTAATGGAGAGAAAAGGCACACTTTGTCCACTGTCTGTAGCTTAATCTGAGTTCCCAGAAGTTCTCGCCTGAAAACGTGAGATCTGTCGCCAGACGTGAAAAAGAATTCCCGACACTACTAAATGTCAAAGCACGTCCCGCTCGAGTGACTTCCTGATGCTTCACTGTTCCTTCTGCTCAGGCAGAGCTAGGCAAGGCAGCGTTCTCTCCATCTGCTTGGAATGAGCTCCAGAAGTCCTTAAAAATCAGTTCACTTCCTTCTTTGGGTCAATTCAGGGCAATCGTTTCCAACCCTTTTGTTCAAGATTGTAACGGCTTTATTACATTTTTTGAGTATATTCTGTCTTCTGATTCATGTGTATTTTAATTATTGCTGTATGTTAATCAAGGGGCTAGCATCCGGCTTGTAAATTGAGGCTATATAGGAAGAGTGACAGTTCATATGAATGGCATATAGTCTCGCTGTTTCATCCCTGCTGGTTGCAGAAGCAATTAGGATGGGTTTTTGGCTGAACTCTACAGTACACTTGATTTTATTACCTTTTTATAAACATTGTCATAAATACTATTATGCTTCCAGTCGCTAGTTTAAAGTCTTCTTTTTAAAACTTTTAAAAATGAATGATAAAGTAGGGCATGTTTCTAGGGTTTCTACTGGTTCTACTGAGTGAAGACCAGCCCTGCCAGTAGCATTAATTTCTGTTTTCATTTCGGACCGGATATCAACTGGATATAGAAAGATGGCGGATTTGAAATAGCTGCAAAATAGGCTTAATTTACGGTCTGTATAAACCAATGGTGTGATGATGCTGTCCATATGTTTTTTGCGGTCTATGGTATGAATGGATCACTCTACCTGTTGAGTACTGTGTTCTGTATTGTATCTCGGCTACATTGAAAATGAGGGCCTGCCCCTCAACTGTACTCTGAGCTTAAAGGGATAGTTCACCCAAAACATGACTTTTTTTCCTATCGATTAGTCACCCCATGGAGACCTCAATTCATGGATATGTTTTTGTTTTTGTCACATTCCTAAGCCAATAATATGATGACCAGCGGACAGGTAGGCAGCGGTTCTGGTAGGAGACACAAAGGAGACTCTTTGTGTCTCCTTCCGGAACTGCTGCCGGTCATCAAATTATTGACTTAGGAATGCGACAAAAACTGAAAAATATCCATAAATTCAAGTCTCCATGGGGTGACTAATCGATAGAAACTATCCCTTTAAATAAAGGTTATGATGATGACATCGGAGATTGATGAAAATAAACAGGAGCAATGTAGACCATATCAGGGCCATTGAGATAGAAGAGTTGCGTCAATGAGGGGTCAGAAAGGCTACGTTTGTAGCGAGTGAGTGGAGATGGCACTCTTTCAATCTCGATGGCTCTGGGCGCCCTAGTGACACACTAGTGACAACTGAACGTACCAAAAGTAGGCGGTTCAAAGGTCAAACCCATGACTGATTATTGTGCCAAGTTTGTAACACGCGTATGCTGTTGCATGCCAGCACTCACTCACGCAAGCACGCGCGTGAGTGGGGGGCATTGACATGAAAAAGTTTGCGAACCACTGACAAGTGATTTTTTTCAGAAAACTGTTTGGATTTAGAAGACGTTTGTAGAATCGGCCGCAGGTCTTAATGGGTTAAAGCGGACCTCAGTGGGGTCCAGAGGTAAACGAGTCGTTCGTTGGCCCTCAGCTGGGAAAGAGAGACCTGCTCTCTCTCCCAGATGTGTCTCTTATCTCCCACCAGTCCCGTAATTCACAGCAGGCTGTCCCACATCAAGGCATTTCCTCTTAACCTTTCTGACATCCCCTTCGTACTTTCATTACGAGCTGAGCGATAGGGGCAGGGCGAGAGACACATGGACACACAGAGAGACAGAGAGAGAGAGAGAGAGAGAGACGAGGGAGGAAAGAGGGGGAGACGGAAATGAAAGAGAAAAAGAGTGTTGTCTCTTGGTTCGTTCACACAATGGCTCTAGAGCAGTGGTTTTCTAACTATTTTGGCTCAGGGCACCCCTGTAAATAACTCATCCCCTGAATTACAATGCATTTATGTCACATTACGGTACATACATCTGTAAATCTTTCCCCCTAAGATGTAGTATGTCACGAGGTGAAATTGAGAGAATATCTGTTTCCATAAGGACAGATTGAAAACAACTCAATTTAACTTTGTTTAACCACTTGGAACCGCAGCATCCCTTTTCTGGGGGTAACATTCGCCAACAATAGCTGATGTTGTAGCTATTTTTGGCAGAGATTTGGTGTTGATCCAAAAGAACACACCATATACAATGCAACTCAGGTCCGTTTTACTAAGTATATAGGGTTTAAGTATATAGGGTCTAAGTATATAGGGTCTAAGTGTTTAAACTGAAGTGATATGGATGAATTCCAAATATTATCAAAGTATTCTGTGGCACCCCTGGACTTGCGTCACGGCACTCACTTTGAGAAACCCTGCTCTAGAGCATTGGTTCTCAAAGTGGGATCCGGGGACCCCCAAGGGTCCTTGGGGGGAGGTTCCAGGGGGTCCCCAGCAAAAGTAGTTAATGTACTGTAGCATCACAACCATTTTAACCACTTTATGCATTTATATGTTGGCTATTAAAAAATAGCAGATCTACAAGCTCACAGCGCGTCACTTCGTGTCACGCTGCATGTTTGGAAAATTTTGAATACTTTAGAATTTCTTTTAACATAAATCATCTCTTCTGGGGGGTCCCCATGGCACAAACCTTTTCAGACAGGTACCCGTGGCCAAAATACATATTAATTCGGGGGGTCCTTGACACGAAACAGTTTGAGAAACCCTGATCTAGAGAGAGCGTCGTCCCACGGCTGCGGTGCTCAACAGCACTCAGTCAGTCAGTCGACCAGGCCAGTGTGTGTGTGCGTGCGTGCGTGCGTGTGTGTGTGCGTGCCGTGCACACATGTTGCACGGCGCTGCGTGTAAAGCCACCCGGGGGCCTGGAATTCTTGTGGCTGTGTCTGTGGTGGAGGAAATGAGACTGTGCTATTCCAGACTGAGAGGGTCATAATAAGCATCAGGTCTCTGTCCACATTCCACACTTTTATCACTGTAGCACATACTGCTGGCCGTCTGGCCTGGCCTCTCCGTGTGTGTGTGTGTGTGTGTGTGTGTGTGTGTGTGTGTGTGTGTGTCATAGTCACAAAAGATGTCGTCATCCTCTGGGGACGTTCAGAGCCCTAGTTCGCTATCTTAAGTGTGTGTGTGTGTGTGTGTGTGTGTGTGTGTGTGTGTGTGTGTGTGTGTGTGTGTGTGTGTGTGTGTGTGTGTGTGTGTGTGTGTGTGTGTGTGTGTGTGTGTGTGTGTGTGTGTGTGTGTGTGTGTGTGTGTGTGTGTGTGTGTGTGTGTGTGTGTGTGTAATAGGCTGTTGAGATGGATGTGTGTAGTGTGTGTGTGTTGGGTGGATGACGATGCGTGTGTGTTGGGTGGATGACGATGTGTGTGTGTTGGGTGCAGATGCGCGTGTGTGTGTGTGTGTGTTGGGTGGATGACGATGCATGTGTGTGTGTGTGAGGGAGAGGTCAGTAGGTATTCCTTTGTGTTCTACACTCCTCGTCCTCTTCTGTTCCCACGCAGTGTGGTGATGAATCTACAACACGCACACACACACACGCATGCGCACACACACACACGCACACGCACACACACTCTCACTCCATCTTATCTCTTTCTTCTGTTTCCTCTCCCCTCGCCTCTGTCTATCCCTCTCTTTTTCTCTCTTTTTGTCTGTCCCTCCTCACTGCCTGTCTCTCTCTTCTTCCCCAACCTTTCTCTCCGTCTCCCTCTCTGTGTCTGTCCTTCTCTCTCCCTTTATCACTGTTTCTTTACTCTCTCTCTCTCTCTCTCTCTCTCTCTCTCTCTCTCTCTCTCTCTCTCTCTCTCAGATGGATGTGTGTGTGCTGACAGCAGTGGACCTCCTCTGTGTGTGTGTGTACCGTGGTGCTCTGTCATGCCAGGACCGGTCTGACCCCTCTGTCACCTCCCCGTCACCTCCTCACACCATAGGGACAAACCAGCCCCTATTAGTGTGTGTGTGCGCGCCATTATGTAAAATTTAACCCACTACAGTTAGTTTATCTAAGCCGCGCTGACGCACTGACCAGACATATCGATGACTGAAGCCGACTGAAGCCTGGAGCTCACAGGTTCAATGCCCGGCACAAACAGCAAGTGATTATATACTTGGGTCCAGGGAGGGGGACCCTCAGCCTCAAGGCAGTTTGAGGGGGTGCCACATGGACCCTTTAACGGGTCTGTAACTCTGAGGGTGTAAAAATATAATCCAGATTATCTTTTTTTCAGGCCAGTGTTTCACATCCTTTAATTTGACTGCCAATCACGTAGATCTACGCGAACCGCTTAAAAGCCGCCACGTGCCAATCGCGTAGATCTACGTGATTTTCCAATTTCACCCAAAGACCAAGGAGATATGATTAGTTGAAGATCTAGACTCCTATCCACTTCCTTGTTAACTAAAAACTTAAAAATGCTGTATTTCGGCTCCTGAGTACTTTTTTTTTCCAATGAAAAACTCTGGCACTGGCTAAAAAAATATGAAATAATTCTGGCAGTCAATGTGTTGGGAATATCACTCATTTTCAACATTGAACTATGTCTTTAATTGTGTGGAAATTAGAAAAATCCCCCCCCCCCCCACGTCTATGTTGCCTAGAACTGGATAATTGATTGAGGTCATGTGATCAGTGACAAGCGGTGTGTTTTTGGCTGAGGGGGCGGAGCCAAAAATACACCGTGCGTATGTCACTGATCACATGACCTCAATCAATTATCCAGTTCTAGGCAACATAGAAGGGTGGGGGGGGGACTTTTTTTCTTATTTCCACACAACAGCTCTAAAGGTGTATTAAAGACATAGTTCAATTTTGAAAATGAGTGGTATTCCCCTTTAATGGATGATCTCGGGGCATTACACATTTTGGTGGCAGAGAAGTCAATTTTTTTACCAGATAGTGGGTGCTCCCTCTGTTGTGACTGTATGGGTGTCACTCAGCTCTGGAGAAGTAGTTTACTAAGGGGGAGACAAAAGGATTTCCATTCCTGTCTGTTCTGGGCTATAGTATCTTTATTTACCCCAGATGTGATGCAGGGCTCTCCCTGCTGTAGCGCCAGCTGTTCTTCGGGGTCGGGTCGGCACCCTCTGTTTCCCTTTAACCGCCTATAGTGTCGTCCGCTGAAAGGCAGGTTCCTGGGTGACGCTGTCCTGCTCTCTCTCTCTCTCTCTCTCCAGACATGTCCAATCCATTCCCATCGCCTTTCTCGTAAACTCGTCAACTCTTAACGTTTTACTGCCTTCGAACCGGAGAGAGGCCTCTCCGAGTTCACCTGTTCCACTGTGTGGCGGGCGGGCGGGCGGTCTGTCCCCGCCGGGCCCAGCGGCACCACCACGCACACCGGCTCGAATGTAAATTGCGTTGCTGGCGGGTGGGAACCTTCTATGTTCAAAACCGTTCCTTTTTTTATTATTATTATATTAACCCATTAAGACCTGAAGCCGATTCTACAAAATGTCTTCTAAATCCCAACAGTTTTCTAAAAAAAACGTATGTTGCTATATCAGTGGTTTTCATAATTGTCAATGACCCCCAAAATTATATGTATTTGGCCGCGGACCCCCCATCTCAAAACATTTGGTTCCAGGGACACCCCAGAAGCAAAGATTTGAGTTAAAAATGTTAGCTTTAAAATAATGTATATATTCACAGATTTGCACACATTGTCACAATTTTTCAAAAATAGCAGATCTACAAGCTCATAGTGCGGCACTCGGTGCCACGCTATGAGCTCGTAGATCTGCTATTTTTGAATAGCCAAAGTGTAAAATAATGCGTTTTTTTAGCTCAAATCTAAAAATGACACAGATGCGTTCCAAGTATGGGTAAAACAAATATATATATACAGTATATATATATATATAGTGAAAATAGCCGATCTACAAGCTGTAGATCTGCTATTTTCACTACTTTTGTGCGATACTCTTGTATGATGAAGTAGGGCATTGCAATTTAGGCATTTAGCAGATGCTCTTAACCAGCGTGACTTACAATAAACAAGGTAAACGCATACATCAAATGTATAAGGACAGTGTAGGATCACGAGTAGACCAATAACCTAGCATCAGTCTAAACAATATGCTATCAAAACAAGAATCTGCACTTTGAAACTGTCTAAATAACCTGCCATCTAAATTTTTACATTTTGGTTAAAAGTATAACAAAAACATGAGAACAAACGACCAAGGTAAGTCACGAAAGGGAGATGTGAGGTTTTCCCCCCCCGACAGTGAGGAAATATTTAAAAGTAATCGAGGAGACGGAGGGAGAAAGCATGCAACAAGATAAACAAAACGTTCCCGCTACTCTTTCCATTTCTGTGTATACAATTCCAGCGACGTGCGTTTGGCGTGCACCGTCCCGGTCTGCTGGCAACGGCCAGCGGGGGTTTGACACCAATGAAATGGCTCTTCTGAAATAGGGCTGTTTTTGCGAGCTTTTCGGCGTGCGTAATGAGCTTAAGCACTTAAACCCTGTAGTCTCAGAGAACCGGACTTGAGTTACAACTGTACTTCTGACCGCTTTCATTCTGTTGACACCAAATCTCTGCAGTATATACCTAGTTGATCGGGGCCCCCCAGGGATCTATACTTGGTCTGCTTCTTTCTTTTTTTTCTCCCTCTATGCCAAATCTTGAAAATAGCCGAGCAATATTACAAGATCACAAGCACAAAGTGTATCCACCGCGCCTCAAGCCAAATTTAGGCTGGTCCGGTGCATCTCAGGAGCTGGACTGGTATGTCTCTGCTGTCCGGCAGGAACCAGCTAACTCCAAAATGTTCATTTTTCAGGAAATGAAAAAAAAGTGGAGTTAGGAGGTTTTGTTCATCATTGATAAGAACAGCTGAATGGACCTCCAACAAGCTCACAATGATGTTGGAGGTCAAAAGGGGGTGGAGCCGGGAGTCAGCTAAACCAGCTAACTCCGGTGGAGTTAGCTGGTTTAGCAGAACGTTTGAGGATCCAATGGAGTTAGCTGCTTTTGTCAGAAGCACTTTTTAATGCTTTTCATTGGTTCAATCTTTTTTTTGAGTGGTGCCAACCACTCACAAGGACTGACTTTGTGTGTCTGTCTGTCTGTCTGTCCGTCCGTCCGGGTGTCCGTATGTTTGAGCCTGGCCTCAACAGCTGCAGCTGATTGCAACCAATTACACTAATTAAGCACAAACAGGAGTGAAGGCACCACTGTGTGTGATTTTTACCAACACACAGACGTAAAGGGTGTTCAATGGCCCTGATTTATGGGAAAAAAATGCAAAAGCGTCAAAATGGAGTTAGCTGGTTTCTGCCGGACAGCAATGTAGAAGGAAGGCACTGGAGGAAACTCTGACAGTTAAAGCCTTTTTATTTACAGGGTGCAGGCAAAGAGAGTGACAACGTTTCGATGTCAATACGTCTTCGTCAGGTCATGTTGAATACCGAAAGAAATGTGTTAAAAGGTTACACTCTATATTTTGATATCGCTATAGAGTGTTCAGTAACAGGGGCAAAGATTTTGGCAGCTTCAATTTTATCGTGTTCCAGTTCCAATGATCATCGGTTTTGTTTCATCATTTCCCAATTCACTTGTTTAACTGTCTCCGGTATGAGTTATATTTTCTGTTTACTATAATAATAATAATAATAATAAACTTTATTTGTATAGCACCTTTCATGACATGAAATGCAGCTCAAAGTGCTTTACAGAGCAAGAATACAATTACAGTTAGAACCAATTTAACAATAAAGCAAACAAAAATAAAATAAAATAAAATAAAAGCAAAGGCAAAAGCAAAGGCATAAAACAACATTAAAATAGGGAATACAGTGAGGAATTAAAAATCAACCAAAGAATCAGCATAGAGCTATAGAGCTGGAGAGACAGGCAGACCCATGTTACTGAACAAAACACTTTAGCAATAATTACTGAATATAGAGCTATTTAACACCTACTTTAACCAAAACAATATCACTTACAGATCCTTTAATTCCAGTTAACCCTTAAAATTATTTTCGTTTTTTGTGCGATCAAATTTCTCTTTATTTTATGTTTTAAAGAAGAACATAGAAGGAATGCAATAGATCTCTCTCTCTCGCTCTCTCTCTCTCTTTCTCACTCTCGCACACAAAATCCCTAGGATCCCGGGGACTAGAAATCTAATACAAGATCAACAGATCAGCACATTCAACACTCTCAGTCTATTAACCCTTTAAGGCCGGGAAAGAATCTGTGTAATTTTTTAGGTTTCTTTTGGGCTATTCAAAAATAGCACATCTCATAGAGCTTGTAGATCTGCAATTTTTTTTAAATCGTGAACATTTTATTAGATCTTTGAATATATATATTCTTCAAAGGAAACACAACAAATCTTTGCTTCTGGGGGGATTCTACAAATGTCTACAGTTTTTTGAAGAAAAAAAAAAATATATATATATATATATATGTTGCTATAATCAGTGGTTCTCAAACTTTTTCATGTCAAGGACCCCCAAAATTATATGAATTTTGGCCGCGGACCCCCATCTCAAAATATTTAGTTCCAGGGACCCCCCCTCCCCCCCAGACGTTGTAACAGAGTTAGTTCTAAAATGTGCACACATTTTCACGATTTTTAAAACAAAATAGCAGATCTACAAGCTCATAGCGCGGCACTCGGTGCCGCACTATGAGCTTGTAGATCTGCTATTTTTGAACAGCCAAATAAATCTTAAAATGACACAGACGCGTTCTCGGTCTGAAAGGGTTAAGTCTTTAAGCCTCAGCGGCCACAGAGGACCGACCGCTATAGTCTGTCGTTTACGCCCTGGATTCATGCGTCCTTGCAGTCCAGTCCTGCACTAAAGGAACTATGTGTTTTTGGGCATGTCATTATAGGCAAAGACTCAATTGTGTTCAAGCGGTTCTATTCAAGCTAACTGCCGATAACTAAAGAACGGAAGGTCGCGGTTGCAATGTTTTAATCCGGTAGATGGAAGAGACCCTCGTCCTCCTCCCAGACAGCTTTTGTTTACATCGTGTCCACATCGTGGGTTCTGTGGGTCGTCAAAATGAGGTAAAAACGCTGGCGGATGAATTAATTAATTAATTTAACCTGGCAGCTGAAGTGTTAATACAATAAAACGAATGCAACTGCGGTGGCTGTGGCTGTGTTGTCTCTTTTATTGAGATTAGGGACTTAATGAAGGCCAAGAAGTTCCTGGCTGTCGTTGCCCCTCTGGTTTGGCCTTATGCCCGTCAAAAAATAATATGACCTGAGGCCACAGTGGCCTTGATGGGACGCCTGCACTAGCCTGGTAAACCACCCCGGTCGTGGAATTCACGTTTCATTTTCAAATGAAATGAAAATGAAATTTGAATTCCGCGACCGGGGTGGTTTTACCAGGCTAGTGCAGGGCCACCTGCACTAGCCTGGTAAACCACCCCGGTTTGCGGAATTCACATTTCCTTTTCAAATGAAATGTGATTGCCGCGACCGGGGTGGTTTGCCACGCTACAGCTGCACAGCCCCAGCCGATTGGACTGTTTCGCTTTTCAACCCATTAAGGCCTGAGGTTCCGATTTTACAAAATGTCTTCTAAATCCTAACAGTTTTTTTTTTTTTTAATTGCTACTGTATGTCAGTGGTTCTCAAACCTTTTCATGTCAAGGACCCCAAAATGATCTGTATTTGGCCGCAGGGCCCCATGTCAAAATATGTTGTTCCAGGGACCCCCCAGAAACAAAGATTTGAGTTAAAAATGTTCGCTTTAAAAATATGAATATATAGTCAAAGATTTGCACACATTTTCTAGATTTTTCAAAAATAGCAAATCTACAAGCTCATAGTGCGGCACCGAGTGCCGCGCTATGAGCTTGTAGATCTGCTATTTTTGAATAGCAGAAAGTGTAAAATGAATGGGTTAACATTCGATTTCTGTTCTTGAGTCCCCCATCCCCATCTTCAAACCAGTCCAGTGACTCGGCAGGGCTGAGCGGGTATGAACATTTGACTCGTAAAAATATTGATATTGTGTAAATAACAATACATTATTTTGGTAAATATTATATTTATTTAATTTATAGTTGTTTCATGTAGCCTACTGTAGTATTAGGAGGACGGAGAGTCTACGTCCTCCTGGTGGGGGCTCCTCACTGGTTGGTGAGTCAACAGAAGCAGTGACAACACAGAAATGTGTTTGGGGAGGAATTAATTGGCATAACAACTCAATTGACCCTTTGCTAAGCCCCGCCCCTCTCCAATAAGCCCCGCCCCTTCAGACACTTTCACAGTGTGAAAGTGTCCGAAGGGGGCGGGGCTTAGCGGAGAGGGGCGGGGCTTAGCGAAAGGTCTATTGGGGAGGAAAAGGGGGTAAAAAGAAAAAAAGAAAAAAGTTGGTGTGCGTTATTAGCTCAGTATTTTATAATTTGGCTATTCAAAAATAAGGTTATGAGCTTGTAGATCTGCTATTTTTGAAAAATCTTAAAAAGATGTGCAAATCTTTGTATATATATATATTTTTAAAGCCAACATTTTTTACTCAAATCTTTGCTTCTGGGGGTCCCTGGAACAAAATATTTCGAGACACATAATTTTGGAGGTCCTTGACATGAAAAAGCTTGCGAACCACTGACATAGAAACATGCACGTTTTTCAGAAAACTGTTAGGATTTATTTAGAAGACATCCGTAGAATCGGCCTCAGGTCTTATAATTGGTTAATACCCAGCCTCCCAGTCTCATACTGGCCACCACAACAGTTCTCCTTCAGAAGCCAGTCTGTTTAAAGGTCTCACACCACCACCACCACCACCACCAGTACTCAAGTTCACATCCAAGGGTATATAAAGGAAGTGGTGGAGTTGGGAGGAGGGGAGATGGGGCTCTCATAATCAACGCCAAAATCTGGTGTGTGAAAAGATAATTGGCTGATTCATCATGCCAATCACTACTACACATCTGCTCCACACAGGCCCCTGGTGTCAAGAGTTCACCTCCAAGGCTGTGGAGATGGGTGATGGGGGGTAGAGATAAACATGCTTTGACCCCTTAAAATCAACCATTCACTGACCACCAGTGGTGGAAAAAGTACTCAAACGTTTTACTTAAGTAAAAGTATCAATACTGCAATGTAGAAGTGCTCTGTTCCAAGTAAAAGTCCGGAATTCAAAATGTACTTGAGTAAAAGTACATAAGTATTGGTATCAAAATGTACATAAAGTACCAAAAGTAAAAGCACTACAATGTTTAAAATGGCTAAAGTGGTTAATGTATGTTTCATAATGTAATAATGTATATCTGTAAAGTAACTTGTAACTAAAGTTTTCAAATAATTGTAGTGGAGTAAAAGTACAATATTTGCCTCTGAGATGTAGTGGAGTAGAAGTAAAAGTATAGACAATTGGAAATACTCCAGTAAAGTAAAAGTACCTCAACATTGTACTTTAGTACAGTACTTGAGTAAATGTACTTAGTTACTTTACACCACTGTCACTGACCACCACAATATGTTATTGATCTACTATAGGGGTGCAACAGTTAATCAAACTAATCGATTTAATTGATTATGAAAAAGATAATTGATAATTTCATAAAATAATTTATCCCAAGTTTGGGCATGTCATTATAGGCGAAAAAGTCAGCTATTTTCACTAGTTTTCGCATGACACTGAGTAGTTACTCGATTAAAAAAAAGTAATTGATAGAAAAGTCGCTAAGAAAATAATTGATAGCCGCAGCCCTAATCTGCTATTATTTTGTCAATACCTTACCCCCCTCTTTCTCAGGTCAGCCGCTGTACGAGACAGCCAGGGCTGATCTTATAGGGTCAGCTCCGGCATTCCTCCGTGTAGGCTTTTGTTTTGTTTGCGCCGGCTCTAAACTCAAGTCCACGTCCAAGGCTATAGGGAGAGAGAGAGAGAGAGAGAGAGAGAGAGAGATAGTGGAACCAAACAAGACGTTGGTGGCGGGGTAACCCGAGAGCGCTGACCTGGGCAGCGGCTTGTATCGGCTGGAGATCTCCCTGTAACGGCAGCTCAAGAGGACCAACCTAGGGGTTATCAGGCTTGACCCCTGACCTCTGTTCAGCCCCCACCCCCTCCCTCCCCAGATTCCTGGACACCTCTCATGTGCCATGTACACAGACTCTGTATGTTTGACTAGCACTCACAGGCAGTCCCTTCACACTGTGTGTGTGTGTGTGTGTGTGTGTGTGTGTGTGTGTGTGTGTGTGTGTGTGTGTGTGTGTGTGTGTGTGTGTGTGTGTGTGTGTGTGTGTGTGTGTGTGTGTGTGTGTGTGTGTGTGTGTGTGTGTGTGTGTGTGTGTGTGTGTGTGTGTGTGTGTGTGTGTGTGCGTGCGTGCGTGCGTGCGTGCGTGCGTGCGTGCGTGCGTGCGTGCGTGCGCGTGCATTTAGTGAGCTTCAACCATTTAAACCCTCTATATACTGTGTTGACTGGAGTCCACCAGGTAGGTGTAGAGGGAAAAGGAGGGGGCCCAGCTGCTTGTAGATCTGCTACTTTAGCCGAATTGTTCACCCCAGAATAGGGACGCTTATGTGGTTAAATGGTAGATTAACTGCATCCCGGAGGTGTGTGCGTGTGTTTGCTCATGGGGGATAGCGTCTTCGTTTGCATAGGGCTGTCCTTAAGTAAAGACGCTCTTCGCCGACTATAATAGTCATAGGAATTTCTTATAATTTAATTTAATCAACAAATGTGTAAAATAGTGTTTGCTGTATAATAATTGCAGAGAGCAGCCATTTCAGGCTGGTGAGGTTGAGAAATTCTAATGTTGATTTCACAATGACTACTGGCTTACTGACAGTTGTAGACTGGCACAGTGAAAGGGGTTATATCTAGAGATGGCAAGACATGTGCATGGGCCATAAGAAAAAGAAAGAAAGAAAACGACCAAACCAACCGATTAATTGACAAGGAGGGAGACAGCCCTATAGAGCACCGAAGTCTGACGTAATTTACGCATCCTACCTGGGTCGCGTTTTTTTCCCCCCATAGACGTGTTTAATATCACGTCAAATAAGAACTGTGTTCCAAAAATAAACAAATGACCCCGGCGGTTTTACTTTTATGGATATGAAGCATCAACTGACGGTGAGAAAACGCTAATGTTACTTCCGCCGAATTAGTAACATTTTCGCCAGAAACGGACTGTTTCGAATATGACTGACTGACTATCATAAACGATACAGAGCCACCTCCTTGACAATATCGCCGAGACAGTTTGTTTATTTTTGGACCACAATTCTTATATGAGACGATTCTATGATGACCCAATGTTATTCTCCATAGAGAAATTACTTTACGACCCTGGGGATGAACGAGTGACGTCAGGACTTATGTACTCTATAGTGCATGCATTAGTTCAAGCAAGGTGATAGCATCCACAGATTGCAATTTGTCTGTCGGGTGAACAATTTTACTTTTCAGGATTCAAATTCAAAGCTTGCAGATGTGCTACTTTTGATGCTATTGTGTGACGCTGTGTAAAAATAAGACGTTTCTCCCCGACAGCGACAAATTGAAAACGTGTGTGTGTTTGTGCACACGTCAGATGTTTTGCGGGGTGATAACGGCCCACACTGAATAGGGGTGGCTTTTCTCCATCTCTCTCTGGCCGCTGGCTGGCCGGTCTCTGACGCTGTCCAGCTCCTCACAGTGGAGGAGACTGATGTTGCTGATGATGTATTTAGGAGCTCCGAGGAGAGGCGTCTGACATTCCGCAGATTCTATCTCCTGTAGACAGCAGCGAAAAGCCTCTTCCCCCTAACCTTTGAATCCGTCTCCCATTTCCTCCCCTCTGTGTTTAGATTGGGTTTTATGTCGTCTAATTCGCACTTTATGATCACTTTTTACGGGAAGAGGCACGGTGTCTTCTGCTTATTTTACCAGCGACCCGTTCTGACCTCTCCCGCGCTAGCTGGCCGACTTAGGGAGTTTTTGCCTGTTTCTCTCTCACACTCTCTGTCTCTCTCTCCAAGTTTCACACACAGCGTACAAAGGCTCACACAAATACACACACAGATACACATCACACACACACACACACACACACACCAGGCCATCTGAGTACACAGTAATACACGCACACATGCACACACGCACGTGCACCCACTCACGCACTCGCGCGTGCGCACGCACGCACACACACACACACACACACACACACACAGAAGGCTCCGAATACATACATCAAAACACTCACAGGCCCTACTCTTTCCCAACATACACTCAACATGTAAACACGCACGCACGCACACGCACACACACCCACACACATGCTCAAGACTCCGAATGCATGTACACCAAAACAGCCACAGGCCCCGCTCTTTCCCAACATACATCCAACATGTAATGGCGTGTGTGTGTGTGTGTGTGTGTGTGTGTGTGTGTGTGTGTGTGTGTACACGCGTGCAGAGACCCCAGGAGATTTGGGCACAGATTCACATGGAGGCCTGTCAGAATGTTGATGCTAACTGTTAGCGTTGAGCCGCGATGTGACTTTAAAAGGGAAGCATGTGTTTGGAACGGTCAGAAATGATGAGGTGATGTGGACATGCAGATGCACTCAGCCCCTCCATCTCCCTCTCTCTCTCTCTCTCTCTCTCTCTCTCTTGCTCTCTCTCTCTCTCTCTCTTCTCTCACTCTGTCTTCCTCTGTCCTCTTTCGCTTTCTCTCTTCCCATCTCTCTCTCCCTCTCTCTCTCTCTTTATGCCCCCTGTCTCGCTCTTTATGTGCCCTGTCTCGCTGTCTCTCTCTTCTCTATTCCCCTCTCTCTCTCTCTCTCTCTCTCTCTCTCTCTCTCTCTCTCTCTCTCTCTCTCTCTCTCTCTCTCTCTCTCTCTCTCTCTCTCTCTCCCAATCTGTATCCCTTTCTCGTCCCCCCACCCTCTCCCCTCAATTCTGTCTCCCTGTCCCTGAGAGAGGTACAGCTCTCCTCTCCTCTCCTCTCCTCTCCTCTCCTCTCCTCTCCTCTCCTCTCCTCTCCTCTCCGTCTCTCTTCTCCTCTCGCTGTCTCTGTCTCGCTGTTCCTCTCCCTCCTTCTCTCCTTCCCTTGCTCCCTAACCCCCCCCCTCCCTCCCTCCCTCTCTCTCTCTCTCTCTCTGCCTGTGGCCCAGGATATGAATGGCCGAGATAAGAATGCAGAGTATTTTTGGCTGCGGATGTCGTAAGTCCTGGATTGTAAACAGACAGGCCTGTTATGAGCAGGCCGCAAGAGGAGCGCTGACGCCTAGACATTTGACATTTATTTGTCATTATGTGTTGTACCTGTAGCCCTTTATACAGAGAAAGACACGTTGAATTGTTAAGGCCCTTAAGGTGAGGAGCTCCTAATACAGAGACAGTGAGATTGAACATGTCAGTAGAGGACATGCTTAAACACTTTGGGGGCTTAAGGTACATCACACTAAACATCAATACGGAGATGGACTGACTGTATCACCTCTTCTACATGTCAACCTGGCTCAGAAGCGATGCACATAAGGAGTGGTTCTTATGACTTTATGCCTCGCAGTGTCCAGAGAGTCCAGTGTCCTTCAGTGTCACTGCCAGTGTTGATTTCGTCGACTAAAACTATGACGAAAAATATTCGTCGACTACTTTTTTCACTGACAAAAACGAAATAAAAACTAAGCTACGATGACTAAAACTTTGATTGAATATATTGGCAATTTCGTCAACAAATAAAAACTAGACTAAAATGTTAGTGAGGGACGAGTGGAGAAGAGATCCAGTAGAACTAAGAAGACATTTTATGTTTGGTTGCGCTCGGGTGTTGTGCTCTGAAAATAGCAGATCTACAAGCTCACAACGCGTCGCGCTGCGACGCGTTGTGAGCTTGTAGATCGGCTATTTTCAGCATGCAACCAAGTGTAAAATCAGCCATTACGACGCCATCAAGGCACCGCCAAAATACATTTTAGTCGACTATATTTAGTTGACTAAAAATAGACTAACAGTAAAACATATCGGATGACTAAAATATGACTAAATGGAAATGTATTCAAGAGACTAGGACTAAAACTGAATACAAATGTGTCACTGCTCAAGGGTACTTTGAATAAGAATCTACAAATCTACTTTATTGTCACATCATAGGTTTACAGGTGCAAGCTCCATCGCTTTAGTTTTGTTTGCGGAAAGAAAAAGAAAGAAAAGAAGAAAGGGGGAGGGGGCTGACAGGAAATGCATGGAGAAATAAATCAACCGGTAAATACCCTCAAAGGAGGGCATAAATCTAAGATATCAACATAGGCTATATACGGTATACACGGCTTAAACCAGCAGGCGTACAGTACACATACATGAGGGCTCTATTCTGGAGAAAGTCAGAGCACCCATGGCAAAGTGGGTTGGATTCATAGAGCACCTAAGTCTGACATCAGTGCCGCTAGAGGGCGCTATGCCCCTGTGTCACGGCGTAATTTTTTGTATTGGAATACTCATAGGGGAATTTTTGATCGCATCATATAGGAACTGTGTTCCAAAAATAAACAAACCACCCTGGCGATTAACTGACGATGAAAAAGTACGCAGTGGTTTGTTTTTTTCCGGAACACAGTTCTTGTATGAGGCGATCTAAGATTTGCCTCTGGGAATTCCAAAACAAAACATAATGCTGTGACCCAAGGGTAGTGGGAGTGACGTCAGGAACCTTCGGTACTCTATATAAGAACTAAAGAACTGACGGCCCCGCCCCCACCTATTCATTTCAATGAAGGTTGCTCACCCAGCGTATGAAGCACCCGGAAAGTACACTCTTCTTCCGGAATTGGCTCCAACGTTGGAGCCAATAGAGCAGAGCGCACTAGCGTTTCAGACGATAGAAGCATGCACAGCATAGAATTATAAATGCGGAAGTCTTGCCATACCAGATTTGGCCACCAGAACACGACACTGATTTTTCTTGGCAACAAAAAAATAGATGATCTTACAAGCTCACGACCGTAGACTGTAAAGCTCACAACATGTCGTGATGTGAGCTTGTCGATTGGCTATTGTCACCGTACAATGCAGACACCGTTGTATGATGAAGCATAAATCAGGCTGAAAAGAGATGAGAATCCTTTCTCAGTTAATCCCTCTTCACAAAACCAGTTCATAATCGCAGAATAAACTATGTGGGTGGATGTCGGATAGACAGACAGACAGACCAAACAACCTTTATTGATCCCGCGGCGGAAATTCAGTTATCAATGGCAGTACGGCGTAGTAGAGGAAGGAACAAAGCATCAGGGCTTGAGGGATCATTGAGTTCAGTGTGACCTTAAGGCCTAGAGGTCAGTGACCTCCTGGTACCTGGAAAATTAGTGATCACACTGGGTTTCAGGGGTGTCACTCAGCATATACTGGCTGGTTGACTGAGAATGCTTCATTTAGAGCCCGACTGATATCGGTTTGGCCGATATGTCAACTGTTATTTGACTTATTTTACAACAGTATCGGCAAATATGCGGGCCTGTGTGTCATGATCTTTAAACATTTTCAATGTGTATTTAATTTGTACTTATAAGTAATAATTTCTGTAATGGATACTTCAATCAAATCTAAGTTGATAAAACTACAAAAGGTTGCGTTTTTAATTTAAACCTTTTTCAAAACATTGGTTAAAACATCAGTAATCGGTGGTCTAGGACATTGGTTCTCAAAGTGGGGTCCGGGAACCCGCAAGGGTCCTTCCAGGGGGTCCCCAGCAAAAGGTTTTAACACAGCATCTACTATTTTAGGAAGATTTTTAATCGTTTAGATTTATTTCATTACACAAATCTTTTCTGGGGGTCCTTGGCACAAAACATTCTCAGATAGGGGGTCCGCGGCCAAATATATATAGCTTACATTTGGGGGTCCTTGACAAAGTTTGAGAACCACTGGTCTAGGACTCTCCAAAATCGGGAATCGGTGTCGGGACCCCAAAAATCCGAGCAGCTGCATCTAGCAGGCATTCCTCCGCTGTACAAGCTGTCATCCACCACCTCTTAAACCGGACAAGGGTATTGCGAGCAGCACGCCCGGGCCCCAAGCCCCACTTAACGGGGGGCTTTGCGCTTTACGAAGACAGCCCAGTGCCGGGTGGACAGGCTTCTAGCAAGACACACCCCATGGATCATTTTTAATGACATTACTGACAAGGAATCGGGCTACGTGCAGCTATAGACGGCCAAGGCTCTGTTGTAATCACGTGGTTTTGCCATCGATATGACGTCGGGATTATGCCGGAACTCGCACCAGTGGAATGTTTTCGAGTGCGTGGTGGAGGGGATTTCAACTGACTCAGTTGAAATGTTATTGTTATCATTGTTACCACTTCCTCTTTCTCATTATAATGCACTTTTCCCCCCATAATCATTGACTGTGTGGGCTGTTCATACTGAGTTAATTTAATATTTTGACGTCTTTTTATTTCCTTTGTTAGTTCCTCATAATTGTGGAAATATTTCTTTGTATTTCCCCTGAAACCGTTTAGAAGCAGATCATCAGGAATCGAGAGGGTTTATTTGTCACTATTAAGTCATATACAGGGACAGACAGTGAAGTGACACTGGATTGAAAAAGAACAAGAAAAATATGAATTATTTTTAGCTTAAAAGGTACAGGCAAGGACACACACTCTAACCCAGTGGTTCTCAAACTTTTTCATGTCAAGGAGCCCCACGTTGACACGTATTAGCCTGCGGACCCCCATTTGAAAAGATATGCCAGGGACCCCCATAAGAGAAGATTTTTACGGCTCTAGCAGTGATTCTCAACCATTTTAATGTCAAGGACCCCCAGTTTGACATGCATTAGGCTACGGACCCCCATTTAATGGCATTTCTATCTCTGGGTCCCCAATTCATATTGTAAAATCAATCTCAATTTAACTCTGAGAGTGTACAAATGGAACCAAATGGACCCGTTAGGGTCCACTTGGTTCCATTTGTACACTCTCAGAGTTACAGACCCATAAGGGTCCATTTGGTTCCTAACTATTCATCATTTAGCTGGGGACCCCCTGGAACTCCCTCAAGGACCCCTGGGGGTCCCCGGACCCCACTTTGAGAACCAATGCTCTAACTTTCTGTAATAAACATTAGGAGCAATGGGTGATGTGCAAAATGTCGGGGATAATTTACTATCATATTTATAGAAGGTATATATATATATATATATACAGTACTGTGCGTACATCTGTGCATCAAGTGCACTTATCTCTGTACATTAGTGCATTATTTTATTACTGTAATCAACGAGTGTTCAAATTGAGTTTGGAAACTTGTTTTCATACCATGAAATTGTTATTGTCTTTTCTTTGCAATTGTGTTTTCCCATAAAATGGGAAAGCAAAGTATCATTAGAGCAGTGGTGGAACAAGTACTGAAATGTTTTACTTAAGTAAAAGTATCAATACTGCAATATAGAAGTACTCTGTTACAAGTAAAAGTCAGGAATTCAAAATCTACTTGAGTAAAAGTACAAAAGTATTGGTATCAAAATGTACTTAACGTACCAAAAGTACAAAAATGTTTGAAAATAGCCGATCTACAAGCTCACAACACGTCGCGATGTGACGCGTTGTGAGCTTGTAGATCTGCTATTTTCAAATAGCCTATGTATAAAATAGGGCTAAAGTGGTTAATGTATGCTTTATGTAATAATTTATATTTGCAAAGTAACTAGTAACTAATGTTTTCAAAAAATTGTAGTGGAGTAAAAGTACAATATTTGGCTCTGAGATGTAGTGGAGTAGAAGTAAAAGTATTGGAAATTGGATATACTCAAGTAAAGTACAAATACCTCAAAATTGTATATAAGTACAGTACTTAGTAAATGTATTTTGTTACTTTCCACCACTGCATTAGAGTGAGGGAAAAAACCCTTTGTCTTGGACATTGTTTGTTTTGCTTCGGATGATGATTCACAAACCGTCGGGCCGGCACAACGCATGCAAGCCTGCTGTGGTCAGATCCATTCTCTTACACACACATTTCTCTTGAATCTGTGATGTCCTTCCAGGGAAACGGACGCCTGTAGCATGGCCGTGTTTACAGAAGTGGTCATCGGTGGCTGGGAGAGATACGCAATCAGTGGTGTAAAGTAACTAAGTACTTTTACTCAAGTACTGTACTTAAGTACAATTTTGAGTTACTTTTTACTTTACTGGAGTATTTTCCTATAATAAATAATTTTACTTCTACTCCACTACATCTCAGAGGCAAATATTGTACTTTTACTCCACTACAATTATTTGAAAACTTTAGTTACTAGTAACTTTGCAGATATAAATTATATTATAAAACATGCATTAACCACTTTATCCCTATTTTAAACCTAGGCTATTTGAAAATAGTCAATCTACAAGCTGAGCTTGTAGATCTGCTATTTTCAAACATTTTAATACTTTTACTTTTGGTACTTTAAGTACATTTTGATGCCAATACTTTTGTACTTTTACTCAAGTAAGATTTTGAACACAGGCCTTTTTACTTGTAACAGAACATTTGTATGTTGTGTTATTGCTACTTTTACCTAAGTAAAATATCTGACTACTTCTTCCACCACCGTACGCAACCATGTCGGAGGAGTGACGACAAAAGCTACCGTCATACACGCTCCCCTCCCTGACCGCTTCCTTCCCCTTTTGGTAGAGCCATTTTAACACCGCACAGAAATTAGTCATTTTGTTGAAACCACGCCAAGACACTGAGCATGTGTTGCTGCCTACACACCCGACTAGGGCTGCAACTATTCCGCTTTTTTTCTTAGCAATTACTCCATTGCTTACCTTTTCAATTAATTGAATAATTAAGAGCTACGAGAACAAAAATAGCGACAATAGCCAATCGACAACTCAAACTGGGGGTCCTTGAAATTAACCACTTGAACCCCATGCATCCATATTCTAGGGGGAACATTACGACAAAATAGCAGATGTGAGCTTGTAGATCTATAATTTTAAAAAATAACTATTTCTGGCATCTGCCACTTGATTTAAGGTGACTTGATTGATTGACATCAACAACCTGTCAGCTCAAACCCACAATACAATGCTTTGTTTTCAAGAGTGTTGCGCACAAACGTCAGTAGCATTACAAAGTTATAATATATAAAAAACCCTACCAATTCCACCCCCCCCCTATTTCCCATTCCAAGTGTGTTGTCTTGTATGTAACGGCAGCGCCACTATTCCAAAGCCCCCTCAGGTCATTTTGTTTTACTATTTTCAGCAATGGGATGATATTCCCAATGTGTAGATCTTGTTGAGCTGGTCATTTTAAAAGTAGTTCTCTAAGTCAAAGAAGTGTGTGGCACCCCTGGTGTAGAGGGTTTAAGTGGTTACACAGGCTGAGAATCATTGCAGTACAGTACTTATGTAGCAGCAATGCTACACAGCATGAATAAATCAAACCAAATCAAGTTTATGTAGGACAGAGCACATTTAAAGACAACTTTCGTTGTAGCATAGTGCTGTACAACAGTGGTCTTTGGGGGGGTCTCCCAGGGAGTCTCCAGCAAAAGTAGTTAACCTAGCATCACACTCATCTTAATAACTACTTTATCCATTTATATGTTGGCTATTTTTGAGAATTATTGGAAACTTTGGAATATTTTCTTCTGGTCGTCCTTGTAACACAACCTTTTCAGATGAAAAAAAAATACAATATTTTGCCTCTGAGATATAGTGGAGTAGAAGTATAAAGTATTGAAAAATGGAAACGCTCAAATAAAGTAAAAAATACCTTAAATTTGCACTTCAAGTACAGTACTTCTGTACTTCAGTACATGTACTTAATAAGAACAGTGTTGGGTACATGTCCTTAGTTTTCCAACACTGCCGTACAACATGAGTAGAATTGATACACGCTGGGTAGCTGAGTCATTCAAGGCCATGGAACTCATTTAGCCATCCATACTGTGTCCTGTGAGCTTAGAGAGGCTGGGGGGGTAAATCTATAGGAATCCCATTAAGCGCTGAGAAAGTCTAGACTTGTACTACTTGGACCCAAAACACGGGTGTTTTATTACCCCTTCGGCTGCTCCATTTCTGCACAGAATAAACACTGATTCGGAAGGCTTAATCCCCCCCCCGCTGGAAATGTTAGCGTTTGTTGAAACCCAGAGTAAATCCTCTATTCCTTTAGTCCAGCTATGCGATCCCCGGTTCTGCTGTGACCCGCGGCCAGGAGCTTGGTGGGAAGAGCCGTAAGAGGCTCAGAGTGTGTGCGTGTGTGTGTGTGTGTGTGTGTGTGTGTGTGTGTGTGTGTGTGTGTGTGTGTGCGTGTGCGCGCACGAAATCAAACGAAGTAGGTTAGCGATCATCGCCGTAAGAGATTAAACCCAGAGATGAACCCTTGAGGGCATTGTAGGCTAATGTATACCGTTTATGTAAGACGAGAAGTATAAGGTTTAGCAGAGCATATTCTTTATTTAAGTGGTGCTCAGCCACTTCTACAAGTGACTTTGTGTGTATGTCTGTCTGTAGCACAAATGCCTGCTGCTGATTAGCAACTGATCACAACACAAACAGAACCTACAACTACAGTATGTATCTGTCTGTCTGTTTGCCTGTGTCCCCTTTATGCCCATATATGGAGATCCCTGATGTCATCAGCATATGCCTATATATGGGCATGTCCATAGGTTCTGGACAACCGCCATGTCTCGACGCCTGGCACTGCACACTCTTGAGTCCTCACCGATGCACCTGCCGGGTATGAAGCCGTTTTTTCCCATATATGGGCATGACCATATATGGGCATGACCATCTGAGCATAGCAGTCGGATCCACGGTTCTGGACAACGGGATCTCCTTATATTCCTATATATATGCGTATCGGTTGGATCGGTGGTTCTGGACAATCGCCTAACCGACCGGCTTGACACCAGGCATGTCACTCCCTCGGTTGTATAGTTCGTGAGAAACGTGAACTACGGACGGATACACAGACAGACAGAGATTTCGCTCATTTATAGTAGAATTTGCCATATAATACTACGACGCACACAGACACACACACGGGAAGGCACGCATGCTCGACCCACTCGCGCACGCACATGCACATGCACACACACACACACACACACACACACACACACACACACACACACACACACACACACACACAGGGTATGCTCACGCATGCACGCACAACGCACAACTGCAGCATGCCAATTTGATCTATAATTAACAGTATTTGCAACACCTGGGTGTGATTTGCTTCAAGTGGCGCTGGTGAAAAGCCTATTGGAATGAAAGGACTGGGTTCTAGTCCATATACTGTACTGTATAGCTCAATTAAATAAAACTGTATAGCTATAAAACAATAAAATTGTCCTTTCTACAGTCCAGTTATGATATGTGATATGAATCTTCAGTTTAGTTGCTGATACGTAGATGTATTTACACAGAAATGTCAGTGTACATGTACCACACACACACTACTGTAATTTAGGCTTATTATGAGTTGTGTGATGCTAATAACTTTGACCTTTATGGATAGATAAGGAGGCAAATGACTCCCACAGTCACCTTGTGTGGAGCAGACTAATGAGACATCCCAGGTGGAAGAGCTTTAATTACATTTACATGCGTAGTTAGACCATCACTCTTTCCAAGGTAAATTAACACAGTTCAAGTGGGTGAAATACTCTTTAATTATTTTACATAATATTCTACAAGCAGCACTTTTGGAAGAACTGCTGGAGTCGGAGGCAAAGCTCCGTGAATGCAGTGTTAAGTTTGTCGAAAAATGTTCAAAATGTTTTCACTAACGAAAACGAAATAAAAACTAAGCTATGATGACAAACTATGACTAAATGTATTGACAATTTCGTCAACAAAAAGGCTAGACGCTTGACTGTGCGTGGGAGTCATTCGAAATCTGGATGGAGGTCAGACCCAAAGACATGGCATCGGTTGGTCGGGCTCAAATAGAAACACTGTTGTGTGAGCCATCAAGTCGGCTAAGAGGGTGTTGTGTGGGTATAAGACCAAACACTTTGAGCTGGAAGTTTTCTGTCCTGGAGACCAGGCTGAGAGGTCGATGGGAACAACAAGCATTCCTGTGTTACCTCAGTAAGTAAATACTCGGAGCTAAAGCCAAGGTGGCAAGGGATTGTGTTCTGCTAAATCACTACAGCCTCATTGTCTCACTGTGTCACAGTCTGCTTGGAACACTAGACCAGCTCATGTACTGTAGGTTACTGGTAACCACTTAAACCCCTGTAGTCTCAGAGAACTGGACTTGAGTTACAACTGTGCATTGACAACTTTTCCCGTCTACGCCAAATCTCTTTGCCAAAAAATAGCCCATCTACAAGCTCACAATGCGTCGCAATGCGACGCAATGTGAGCTTGTAGATTGGCTATTTTTGGCTCATAATGTTCCCCGCCAGAATATGGACGCTGGGGTTCAAGTGGTTATAGCCAGTGGTTCTCAACCTAATTTATATTTAACCTTCTTTTTGTTTGCCTCACATGTCACTAGCACTTAAGTCTAAACCGTTCCAGTAATGTACCTCATGTACTTCACCTGCTGCTATCTTTTTGCACCTTATGTCTAATTGCTACATTGTTATGCTATGTATAATTGTACATACGGTATCTCTGTTTTCTCTTTTGACCTGAAAACAGTCATAGTTTTCCTGAAAACTACAACAAAAAGTAGTTTTTTTTCTCCACCCAATTGCATACACCTTTTAACCTGTGATGTGACAATAAAAGTGATTCGGATTCTAAAATTGTACAACCCCTCTATCTCTCTCTCTCTCTCTCTCTCTCTGCCCTCCTTCTCCGAAACGTCCCCTCTCTCTCATGGTCTTGTCACTGCTCGAGTGGTTATTAAAAAACCTGTCGCCCGCGGTCCCGAACGCACCCCGAGCTGACCCCGGGAACGGCGTGTACGTGAGACGTAGGGACCCAATCCTGTCTCAATCAAACAAATCACTGAGGCTGTCCCAGTGGCCCGGGCCCCACTTCTCCCAGTGCTGTCCCACTTAAAACGCCAGGGTCACTGGAAGCGCTCAATCCCACAGGGACCGTAATGGAACCGCTTTCGGAAGGAACACACTGAAAACACACCGAAACACGCCGAAAATAGCTGATCTGCAAGCTCACAAACAGTGATTGCACAGCGCAGATATGACAAATAACTTAAATAAATGACTGTGCAATGAATGGTACCAATAATCAAAATGAAAAATATGTATGTATGAAAAATTATGACAAAACATGCCATATACAGTATTTAACCCATTAAGACCTGAGGCCGATTCTACTTAATGTCTAATCTAAATCCTTGCAGTTTTCTGCAAAACGTATGTTGCTATATAGCCTATTAGTGGTGCTCAAACTTTTTCATGTCAAGGACCCTCAAAATTATGTATTTTGCCGCGGACCCCCATCTCAAAATATTTTGTTCCAGGGACCGCTAGAAGCAAAGATTTGAGTTAAAAATGTTCGCTTTACAAATATATATTCAAAGACTTGCACACCTTTTCACGATTTTTCCAAAATAGCAGATCTACAAGCTCATCGCATAGCACGGCACGAAGTGACACGCTATGAGCTTGTATATCTGCTATTTTTTAATAGCCAAAGTTTAAAATTAGAAAAAGTGCTCCTTGGAGCACAGGTCTCCGCCAGGTCAGGTAGGTTATTGTGGCCTCCTGGTGGCGCTATAATTGGCCAATGTGAAAAGGGTGCAATTTCTTCTTAGGACAGGACAGATCCGTGTTGATCACGTGACTATAGAGAAACTGTGTACCGATTTGCGTGATCTTTGGACAAAATCTGTAGGAGTAATAGCGAAATAATTGTTTTGCTGGGTGGGTAGATCGGTGGACCACGGCGGCTCTTGGGGGCCCCACAGGGGCACCCTGTCAAATGCTCATAATGGAGTCAAATGCACATATATATGGAGAGATCAACAAGCACCCATGTCATCAGACACAACAGAAACTGAATAGCCGCCCGAACTCTGGATGTGAGGACTGCCACACCTCTAGTTTAAAAAAATAGCAGAAATAACCCATCTTCAAGCTCACAATATACGCATTGCATTGTAGATCGTACGTTTCTGCAAACGTTTTAAATGGATGAATTGATGCAGATGAACGGAAACGATTCCGACCGTTTCTGCAAAAACAATCGGGTCATCATGTCCAATAATCGCGATTACGTAATAATTGTTATATTATTTCCACCTACACAAGGAGTTGCTGTCCCACTTAAAACGGAAGGGCTACTGGAAGTGTTCATCCCACAGGAGCTCTAATGAAACGCCTCCTTCAACCCCCAACCCCCCAACCCCCCCCCCCCCCCCTCTGCTACCACCCCCCCCCCACCCCCCACTTTCGTCTTCTTCCTCCTCCTCCTTCTTCTTCATCACACGTTTAGAAACAGCAGCGACATATGGTGTTCATTAGTTACCTCTACCAGGGTGGGGGTGGGGCGGGGCCACTAGTTGATTGGTATGGTGCTGTGTGTGGTGTGTGTGGAGGTGGGGGGGGGTGTTCTGGGCGTATGAGAGTGGCTGGGGGGGGGGGGGGGGGACTATTGGTGTGTGTGTGTGTGTGTGTGTGTGTGTGTGTGTGTGTGTGTGTGTGTGTGTGTGTGTGTGTGTGTGTGTGTGTGTGTGTGTGTGTGTGTGTGTGTGTGTGTGTGTGTGTGTGTGTGTGTGTGTGTGTGTGTGTGTGTGTGTGGGGGTCTCAGGGGGTATGTTGGGGGTTGCTATTAGTGTGTGTGTGTGTGTGTGTGTGTATGTGTGTGCCTTGACCTGATGAATGCGTCCAGAGGTCAAGTTCATGAGTTTGGCGTGCGTCGAAATCCGGGGCAGCTTATCTCTGTACGGACAACTCCATAAGACCCGCCCCTCTGCATTCGCTTTGACTGGATAGTAGTGTGTGTGTGTGTGTGTGTCCGTGCACACTCTCGTGAGGCTTGTGTTTGTGTGTGTGTGTGTGTGTGTGTGTGTGAGTGTGCATGGGGTGGAGGGGGGGTCCATCTGTCACAGAGTCCAGCATCCCAGAGCGTCTCCTGCCTGCCACCGCCAACACTAGTGGCAATTAAGTCTCCCTCTCCGGCGTGCGCGCGCACACACACACATACACACACACGCACACGCACATGCGTGCACACGCATACACACACATCCTTTTGGGTGACATTTAAGCCCATTTAGACCATCACTGCACAACAGATTAAGTTGATTGTGGGCGGATGCTGTAAACCGTGCGTGGTTGTGGGTGTGTGTGTGTTTGGGGGGGGGGGGGGGGTGTTGTAATTGTGTATGGGTGCACGCATGCTTGAGGGGGCGTGTACATGTTAAATGCATGGGTAAAAGTCACAGATAGATCCAGTTGCCATACATTCATCCATGGATGGTCGGTAAAAATGAGGATGATAAATATATAACATACAATACATTGATCACATCAATAGAAAGCAGCAAATCTATAAGTTAAAAAGAGGTTAAAATCCTATGGGAACACAGCATCGGAATAAAATACATTAAATAATTACCGTAGCTGACCCCCCCCCCCCTCCCCCCATGATAATGTCGTGTGATTAAAAAAAGACAGTTTCACAGTTTTGAGCGATCACTGCATGATGAATTTGGTCATAACTGTCGATTTTTTTGTCTTTAGTCGTTTATGCCAGTTGATTCCTCTCCATGCACTACTGTGTGTTGTCACTGCGAGTCAGTATCCTACTGGATAGGAGCCCCCACCGGGAGGACGTAGAACCTTCGTCCTACTCCTCCCGCCCTACACTCCCTGCAGACAGGTGCCGCCCCAGCCCGCAGGAGTACATGCAGTGACAAATAAAACCAAAATTATCAAATAAATCGATATGCCCGATTAAACGCTTAACCCAGTGTTATACTTTGTTGCACAATGGTGGCGTTATAATCATTCGTTAATCTCAAGTGAGGCAAGAGAGTGAAACAGTCGTGATATTGATTTGAAGTCATTACGGCTCTCTAGACGCTCTAGGGTTTGCCGTGTGGTTAGAAGGTCATCACAGGTTGCTCCACGCAGCGCTGCCTATCAGAATTACCGTGTCATTATGTCATTACATCCACTTACAGCGTGACATTTCGTTGGCCCACCAAGGATTCCTCCGTGGCTGCTTCTTTGTCACATTTCACAGGCAGGATATGTGTCATAATGATGTGGGAAGAGGGGGAAAAGGGTGAGCAGTGCATTGTTGGCCATCCTGTGGCTTGGCTGTCAACCGGACCGCAGTGTTTACAGTAATTCAAGGTTTGTTTGCGTGCGTGTGTGTGCGTGCGTGCGCTTGTGTGTATGCGTGCGTGTACGCGTGCGTGTACGTGTGAGGTTCCTCTTTATACCCGCCCAGTCTCTTAGTACACAGGTTCAAAGTGGGGGCCACGGGCCGATTGGAAAGGTGATGAAAGTGTGTGTGTGTGCGTGCATTAAGGGTGTGCCAAAATCTAGATATTGCGATATATCGCGATACTCCCTCTCGCGATAAGTAATCGATACACTGCCGGCAAATATCGATATATATATGTTTATTTATTTTTGTCACTTGTGTTTTGCGGTATTATATATATAGCTGGAACTCTTGGAACTCTTCCTAAATCTTGACTCTTAAGCAACGGTGATTTAGATCACTGTTAATTGTCAGAGCTGAGGCAGAGTAAGCACTCAAACGTGCAACACGCAAAGTTGCTGTTGTTGATGCTGTTTACTGATCTGCTTCAGCTGTTAGAGGTTAGTGTGACCTTAGTCAGTATCAAGAAACATAAATCACCTCAATACACAATAAAACAAAGAGAGAAAAATAGAAACATGAATTGACCAAAACAAAAACATTATGAACTTCTTAACTGATTTAATATTTTATAAAAAATGTACTTTAAAAAATAAACTTTTAATTCTGATGGCAGCTACAGTCAGTGTTTTACTGTTAGGAGGAGGCACTATGCATGCACATTTTTGTGCATTGTTCTAAGCCAGTTCGTTATGCACAAAAATATAATACAATTTTGGAAAATAAATGCATAATTTCATTTTTTTTTGCCATTTATGGGTATTCTTTAGATATGATGTTGATTACATTTCTTGCAATATATTGAGTATCACAGATATCATGCATCATGATATTATCGTTATCGTGGGCCAAATATCGCCACAGTTATCGTATCGTGAGCTACCCATATCGCCCCCCCCAGCGTGCATTCGTATGTGCATGGCAGTGTGTGCACGCACAACTAATCTCACAAACCGCTGGAAAGATCAGCAAACCAAATATCTTGTGCACACTGATAGTAGGCTGACTTAGTTTTCACATGTTGCTTTTTTTGTTGTTGAAATATTTAACTTTTAACTTTCTGATGGAGATCAATGGGGCTCAAATAGGTCTGAGATACTCCTCTATTTGAATGTAACCTAAGCTGAAACTGCCCGAATAGGGAGTTACTGTACCTGACATCAGAGCAGTGTCATAGTAGCACTGACGTCATAGATTGGCCTCCAAGTACTTTCTGTCTTCACCCGTGCAATAACCCGGGAACCATGTTGGAGGTAGAACTGAAATGATCCCGTAAAATAATAACAAGAAAGGTAACGGCTTGTATAAATGTACTTGTTTATATACCAGTGGTTCTCAAACCTTTTCATTTCAAGGACCCCCCAGTTTGATACGTATTAGGCCACGGACGCCCATAGCACCATTTGGTTCATTTCTACACTCACTGAGTTACAGACAGAGGGTCCATTCAGTTTCTAACAATGTTATTGATGAATGGGCTATTATTGACGCCCTTTGAGAACAAGCTGACAATCATCCGTGACCTCAGTACTATGGGCGTCAGTACTGTTGTGTGTGTCTGTCGGCGCCCAGCGTCGCCCAGGTCTGTGACAATAGTCTGTGACAGTTGCAGGTCACTTGTAGGTCTCTTTTGTACAGCGACGTCCCGGTCAGTGTTGCCAGATTCTGTGAGAGAAACGAGCAACCAGGTCTAGGAAAACCAGCCCAAAAGAAGCGACTATGGGCCACATGTGCACTTTAACATACACATCAGCTATTTGAAAATGGCAGATCTACAAGCTCACAATGCGTCGCGATGCGACGTGTTGTGAGCTGCATGTAGATCGGCTATTTTCAAATAAAATCTTGCGGGGAAATTATAATAAGCAGATCTGGCAACCCTGGTCCCGGTACACAACCTCGGCCTTGAGGGAGGTGTTGTTCCATGTCCATGCGTGTGGAGTAAACCCCGTGGAGACCTACACATCCGTACCGGGACCTAAGCCCACCGCAAACCCAGCCCACCGTACACCCCCAGGCACCGGTGTGTCTGGTGTGGTGGAAGCGCTGGGACACGGGGGTCACTACATTGAAGGCTTCACCACAGCCACACAAGTCAGGAGGCTATGCGGAGTACACCATAGCCAAGGAGGACTCCCTCCACAGACTGCCTGAAGCTTTAGATTTCACCCAGGGCACTGCTATAGCTATACGTACCGTACTTCACCACGTACAGAGCGCTGGTTCACAAAGCCCACGCCAAAGCCGGAGCGGAGCTACAGCGGAGGGGTGGGGGTATTACCTTGCCAGTTGTCCTGTGCCCTGGGCTTGAAGGTGTTGGGGACCGTAACCGGAAGACTCGCCCCAAAACATACTCGCCCCCATTCTTTTTCGCGGACCGCTCACCCCCATTGGTTCTTGTATTCTTGTATTTGTTTTACTGAGGTTAAGGTTAGGAATAAGGTTAGGTTTAGGCATAGTTTTACTGAGGTTACGTTTAGGAATAAGGTTAGGTTTAGGCATAGTTTTACTGAGGTTACGTTTAGGAATAAGGTTAGGTTTAGGCATAGTTTTACTGAGGTTACGTTTAGGAATAAGGTTAGGTTTAGGCATAGTTTTACTGAGGTTACGTTTAGGAATACCTGGTGGCGACTGTTACGAGGTTGCCGGATTTGACCCGGGACGAGCGTGTTTTGGGGCGAGCGTTCTTGTATTCTTGGGGACAGCAGGGACTCCCGAGGAAATGGAACTAGTGGTTCTGAACAGCGGAGCTCACCTGACCTTTAATCACGGAAAACAGGGCTATACCAGAAAAATCATGGACGCAACCGACGACCACGTCAACCATGTGTTGTCGTAGAGATGTTGGCGAACGTCATCCTCGGTGAGGACCTGCCAGTGTTAGCTCACGGAGGACGCAACACGGTGGTCGGCAGTAGAGGCTCTGTAGAGATCAATCCCAGAGACACGATGGTTAAGATGGTTGTATGCAGGGATGGAGGCTGGATGGCAAAAGTAGTTGCATCACAATAATTGTATCCATTTATACGTTGGTTATTAAAAAATAGCAGATCTACAAGCTCACAGCGCATCACTTCGTGCCGCGCTGCCAGCGTGTACATCTGCTATACATTTTTTTAATATATATATATATTGAAAATGTTTGGGAAATTTCGAATAATTTCGATTTTTTTTTTAACACAAATCTTCTCTTCTTGGGGTCCCTGGCACAAACACTTTTCAGATGGGGGTCCGCGGGCAAATACATATCAATTCAGGGGTCCTTGACATGAAAAGGGCTGAGAACCACTGCGCTAGACATGGCCACCCAGGCACACCTCGACGTCCGAGGTCCCAGGGCTGCTGCAGGGAAAGTGGTGCTGACCATGTGATCATGAGCTGTGGTGGACAAAGTACTCAACCACTTGAGTCCAAGTATAGATGCTCCTGGTCAAATGTTACTCAGCTCAAGTGAAAGATGCTCTGTCAAGTTTGTACTTGAGTTACTGGAGTACTTTTGCTTTTAAAAGTACTTAGGTATTCAAAAGTGTATGCTTTTAAAAATGCTTACAAATTACAAAGTATATTTTCTTATTATTCTCAATCTATTGCTGTATCTTATACATTTGGAAATGTTCCCCAAAAATGTGAAGATTTTCCAGAAAGTTTCCAAAAATATATGTAATTGTGAAAAGGACAGATCTACAAGTTCATAACGCGCTGCATCGCAATGCGTTGTGTAACAGAGTTAAATTAATACTGAGGATTTTACAGTGTAGATTGGGGTCGCAGAGAAGTAAAAAAAAAAGGGGGTCTGTGGGCGTGGCCTAATGCATATCAAACCGAGGGTCCTTGAAATTCTAAATATTGAAAATCACTGGTGTAATTTATTAGGGTATTATTACAATAGAAGTGCAAATAAGAAGAAATAAACAAGACGTGGTCTAATAACGGCATGGCTTCCCTTTGGGTGTTGCGTGCATGCGGGCTAACTCAACACATGGTTGTTTCAAGATGCTGCTGCAATGGTGATGGCCTCCGACCTGCCACTGTTCTGGTCTACACAGGAGACGTGGAGGGAGCCGTCTCTATTCATGGTCAGCACTGCATCAATGTTATGATTATCCTCCTCAGGCTCCAGGTCACGCAGGACAATCTTTGCAAGTCTCTGAGGCTGCTCTGTGATTCGCTGGTACAGCTCCAGGCAGAGGGAGGACAGTTGGCCCCGCCCGCTCAGGACGTGACGGCGGCGCGCGGGGAGGGGCGTGCCCGACGGGAGGAGCACGCTGAACACCTCGGCCCCCGATTCGTGCAGCTCCTTCACCAGAATGTCCGAGGCGCAAGCGTCCACGGTGACGGACTCCTCCTCCAGGGAGGGGCCATCTCTGCCGACCAATAGGCCTGCCTCGATGGCGGCGCCCACTGCGATGATCTCATCGGGAGGGGCGGAGCTTAGCAGCTCGACATCGGGTAAGAGGTCGCGGATCATCTGCTGGAGACGAGGGATCCTGGCCGAGCCGCCACAGAGAACCACCTTGTTGATGTCACCGGCGGAGAGGCCAGCCTGCTCCAGCAGGGTTCTGATTGGCTGAATGCTCTTGTTGAACAGCGACGAGCAGAGAAGCTCAAAGCGGGCTCTGGAGACGTTGCATTCGAAGTCCATGCCGTCATGCAGAGAGTCCACGAAACAGTTGGCAGAGCCCAGCGTGGACAGGGAGTGCTTGGCTCCGTCGGCGCCGTTCATCAGTTTCATCATAGCCCGAGCGTTGCCACTCACGTCCTGCTTAAATGATCTCTTGAACTCGGCGGCTAGGTGCTGTGCCAAGGCCTGTGTGAAGCTCTCTCCTCCGATGCTGTGGTCGGTGTGCGTGTCGAGTACCCGGAACATTCCGCCGTTCACTTGCAGCGCCGTCACATTCAGAGAAGTCCCGCCCAGCTTGTATACCAGCACATGGCTCTTGCCCGACGGGCAGTCCTGTCCGATGTCGTACGCCAGAAGAGCAGCGGCCGGTTCATGGATGAGTCTCAGCACGTGAAAGCCTGCGGCCTCCGCTGCTTCCCTCAGAGCATTCTTCTGCGCTTGCGCAAACTCAAAGGGAACGGTGATGACGGCCTCTGTGACATCCGAGCCCACGGCAGACTGAGCGGTTTCTTTCATTTTGTGGAAGATGAGCTTGGCGACCTCCTCCGGCGCGACATGTTTGGTTTTCCCTCCTGCTGTGATCTCATAATGCGGCGTCTCCCCTTTGTTAACCACTGGACATTTACTCTCTGCTTTGTGCTTCTGTGTCTCGGAGTCATCAAAGCTTCTGCCCAGCACCTGTTTAACTTTGACCACAGTGTTAGCAGTGTTGTGCACACGGCCCTGCTTCGCTGCAATGCCTACGATCTGTTCAGTGTCCCTGTATCCCACCACAGCTGGAGTCACC
The DNA here is from genome assembly GCF_963280865.1 of Gymnoscopelus braueri. Classification (NCBI taxonomy): domain Eukaryota; kingdom Metazoa; phylum Chordata; class Actinopteri; order Myctophiformes; family Myctophidae; genus Gymnoscopelus; species Gymnoscopelus braueri. The sequence continues at coordinate 32,022,921 of NC_137626.1, forward strand.
CTGTCACCTGCATCATTAGCAACTACATCAGCTCGGCCATCCTTGAATACCGCTACACACGCACACGTGTAGCCGAAGTGCACTCCAATCGCGGCCATTATTGAAGAAATAGATCTGCGGTTGCGTTCTGTATAGTAGTAGTAGTAGTAGTAGTTATAGTAGTAGTATAGGGCTTAAATAGTTAAAACAACTATAACCGTGTTGCCATGGTTGCCATGGAACTCCATATTTGGCCACCTCCATATTTGGGCAAGACTCACACAGAACTCCGATTTGGGCATGGCTGACATCATAGTGACGACATTGTGAGCATCGAGGCAGCTAGCTTAAGACCGGCCGCGCAGAGCACACAACTCTTGTTTTACGCAGTGATTGGTGACATTTCCGTGAGAAATGTATTGGACGGTCTACCTGAAAGGAGAATGCATGACATTCTATCATGCCTCTGTAGCAGTGGGACACAAGGTGTACTGCTTTGGCGGGTCTGGCGGGTTCGGCTGTGGTGCGTACAACCTGGATCTGATCATTCTGCGTGTCTTCAACACAGTGTCTTTGCGATGGGCGAATTTGCCCCCAGTGACGACTGGAGAATTAAAACATCCCTTTGAGGAGATTCCCCCGAATCGCCGGCGCCACACAGCTGTGCTGATAGAAGATATCATCTACATCTGGGGGGGACTGCCGTACCGCGTTGAGCTTTATGCGTTTGATGTCCACACCCACGGATGGTTTAAACCGGAGATTTCTGGGACTATTCCAGAGGCGAGGTGGGGCCACTCAGCTTGTGCCTTGGGGAAATTCATGTATATCCATGGAGGTTACAAAAGGGGAGGTGGATGCACTAATGACATCGACATGTTGGACACAACCACAATGGTCTGGTCTTTAATTAACACCAAAGGCATTCCACCACCTGCCTCATCAAGTCACTCTGCCACCATCATTGGGACACAGATGTTTGTATTTGGGGGCACAGAGCTTCAGGACAACAACAACATCAGAGTGTTTGACACAGAGACCAACTGCTGGCTCAGCACGCCTTCTGCACAGCTTCTTCCAGAAGGCCATTCAGCCTTTGCCTACAACGGAGAGCTGTACATATTTGCTAATGAAAAATGTAATTGGAAGTTAAATGACATACGGAAATTCAATCCAGAGACCTTCTCCTGGAGAAAGATTAAGCCCAAGGGGAAAGGGCCATGTTGGATATATTGCATGTGCTGTTGCATTTTGGGAGATCGCGTTGTCCTCTTTGGGGGATGCACATTTGACGACAAACTCTACATCTTAGACCTGAGTCCTAGTCTGAAGACGCTGTGCAAGCTAGCATTCATTCAGTACGGTCTGGATCAGTCGGCACTCCGACGACGTGACATCAGGTCTGAGCTGGCAGCCATGAAAGCGACATAAAAAGAAGACTGCCTAGAAAAAGATTTAAAAAACAACCGGCCCATCAACTCTATGTCAACGTTTCTCAATGCCGGGTCCGGGGACCACCAGCGGTTCAAAGGACCCTTTAACTGCCAGTATATACATTAATAAACTCACCCACCGCCAGCGATTTTTGTGTTTTATAAACTTTTCAAGTAGTCACAGAATATTTATCTCCAGTATGATCGATCCCCTGATGGTTGCTAATCACTGAGGGTTTCACTGTGTGGTTTCACAAATGTCAACAAGGTCATCGCGACCTCGTTGACATTTGTTGTCCGCCTTTTAAAATAGCATGTCTCGACCAAAAATACAAAAAAGTACACAGGAGCCGAGATACAGCATTTTTAAGTAATAAGTTAACCAGGAAGTTAATGGAGCAGTAAATCTTCGGATCGCGTTATCTCTGGTTCTGTGTGAAAAAACTTTAAGTCTAAAGTGTCAATGGCCATGTGGAGCAAGTACCAATTGACTCGAAAACGCGTCCATGGCAGTAAAAGAGTTGAAGGTCTGTAACTCTGTAGAAAAATAAGAAAATGGACCCGCAAGGTTTCGATGAACACTGAGGACTTTACACTGTACTTTGGGGTCCTACAGATAAAAAAAAAAGTAGCAAATGGGGGTCCGTGGTCTAATGCCTATCAAACTGGGGGTCCGTGAAATCAAAAGATGTTGAGAATTACTGAACTAAACCATACTGGAACCCCAGTGTACACTGTAAAATCCTCACTAATGATGAGATGGAACAATTTCTGTCTACTCACTCTGCGTCTCATTGGTGGGCTGTGGACAGTTCAGAAACCTGCCTACCAATGACATCATCGACGGGGATTCCAAGATAATTGAAATAGAAGCCGTAGTTATTGCGTTCATTTGAAAACAGAAAAAAATAGTTTGAAATCTTGTTTGAAATGACCAAACTTACCTACCGATGATGTCAATGGTAGGCAGGCTGCTCACAGCCCTCCTGTGAGAGACAAAAATACACAAAATTAGTGCTTTTCTTGTAAAGAGCCATTAGAGCGCATTATAGAGGACTAATTGTATGAAGATGGGTTGAAAGTGGCTGATATTATTATATTAATTATTATCAACATTTGTGACTACAGTACAATAGTTTTCAGTCTGAAACGGAAGAGCTTCTTTTGTGCAACCCGTCAGTTTCTGGTGTGACAAATATTAAAACTATAAACTAAACATGCTTTTGTGCCAACCACCAAAATGTCTCCGTAAATACTTTCTGTAGACTTTCTGTAGAACAATTAAAAAAGGAAATAATCGTCTCATTGTTGGCCAAGGACCCCCCTTTAGCTGAGAGAGAGAGAGAGAGAGAGAGAGACGAGAAAGAGACAAAGCAAAGACTCCTACTATACGTGTTGCATATATAACTGCATATAAACCACCCCCCCCCCTTTTTTGTTGTTGAGAAAGTCAAGTTAAATAGCCTCGTATAGGCTTTATTGCAACGCATTGTGTGAGCTTGGATATCAGCTAATTTGGACTAATGTTCGCCCCCCAGAATATGGATGCAGAGGTTCAAAAAGCGGAGTACTTCTTTCACCATTGCGCGTGTGTAGTCCCTGTCACTGCTGACCCCTACGGTTGGTCATGTGGGAGGGTGTAGAGTAGACAACCACGTGTCCTCCCTAAACCCTCAAGTTAGTCAGTACTGACTTTTAAACGGTCAATGTAAAATGACGATGTAGGCATTTAGCAGACGCTCTTATCCTGCTTATGCATATAGAATGCAGAGAGAACAGTGTGTAGCGCCTCAAGCAGTGATGTAAAGTAACTAAGTACATTTACTCAAGCACTGTACTACTTAAGTACAATTTTGAGGTATTTTTTACTTTATTGGAGTATTTCCAGTTTTCAGTACTTTTACTTCTACTCCACTACATCTCAGAGGCAAATATTGTACTTTTACTCCACTACAATTCTTTGAAAACTTTAGTTTCTAGTTACTTTTTAGACATTGATTATTATCGCAAAACAAACCACTTCAGCCCTAATTACATTTCGGCCATTTGAAAATAGCAGATCTACAAGCTCACAATGCGTCGCAATGCGACGCATTGTGAGCTTGTAGATCGGCTGTTTTCACAAGATTTTTTATACATTTTGAACTTGTGAAATGGGACATTATGCACAATGACTACTTTTACTTTTGTACTTTAAGTATATTTTGATACCAATACTTTTGTACCAATACTTTTGTACTTTAATTATGGACTTTGACTTGTCCTAGAGCATTTCTACATTGCAGTATTGATACTTTTACTTAAGTAAAATATGCGAGTACTTTTTCCACCACTGGCCTCAAGAAACTAGGACACCAGGTAGACAATGAACCTATTCACCTGTTTCCTAGGCTGTGTGTTTTCCACTTCCTGTCGATTTGATCCAATGAAATCCAATGAAACTGGTCAGATGACCAATGATATCCAATGAAATCGACAGGAAGTGGAAAACACAGCCTAGGAAACAGGTGAATAGAATCTGTCTGAACAACATGCTAATCTAAATAACGTTCTGTACATTGAAACTATAGGATACGTTGTTAGTTAAAGCCATACTTTATTATCCTTATCCTTATACAGTATCTTTACAAGCAAAAACAATTGATGCGTTCCAACTTTGGATGGTGCCAGCTGCACTGCAGCATCAGACAACATTCCTCTCTGCCATGTGTGTTTTTGTTGTCACTCTGTGATGGCACGCACTCGCACATCATGCCGAACGATGGCCTGTGTGTGTGTGTGTGTGTGTGTGTGTGAGTGTGAGTGTGAGTGTGAGAGAGAGAGAGCAGTGGTGGAATGTAACTAAATACGTTTACTCAGGAACTGTACTTGAGTACAATTTTGAGGTAATTTTACATTACTTGATTATTGTTATTATTTTTCTATACTTCTACCTTACTACACCTCAGAAGCAACTATTGTACTTTTTACTCCACTACAATTATGTGAAAACTTTAGTTACTTTGCGGATTTAGATTATTATTACAACACGTACATTAACTACTTAAGCCCTATTTTATATTTATACTCAAACATATGAGTAATTTTACTTTGGTACTTGTAAATGCATTTTCATGCCAATACTTTTGTACTTTAATTCAAGTTGATTTTGAATGCAGGCCTTTTTTACTTGTGGACAGAGTATTTCTTCCACCATCGAGAGAGAGAGAGAGTGAGAGAAAATAACACACACGATAGCGTCTCTGAGGAGAATGCAGGCGCTTCCTTTCATGTGTTGCCTTTTGTGTCGGAGGAAACCGCAGCGTGTTTGAGGTCTGCAGGAACCTAACAGACTCCAGCTGGGAGGTTGGATCGTGGCACACTGATGGAGCCACTCTCCTCAAGACAAATTGGATCTGTTTGATCCCGTGTCTCACCTCCGCTGCCTGCCTGTCTCTCCCGTAAGGCGAGAGGGCTCCGTGTGTGTGTGTGTGTGTGTGTGTGTGTGTGTGTGTGTGTGTGTGTGTGTGTGTGTGTGTGTGTGTGTGTGTGTGTGTGTGTGTGTGTGTGTGTGTGTGTGTGTGTGTGTGTGTGTGTGTTTTCTATACTTGTGAGGGCCAAATGCAGAGAAAATAGCAGTGGTGGAAAGTAACTGAGTACATACAGTATACTTAAGTACTGTACTTAAGAAGTACAATTTTGAGGTATTTGTACTTTACCTGAGTATTTACAAATTTCTGTACTTTTACTTCTACTCCACTACATCTCAGAGGCAAATATTGTACTTTTACTCCACTACAATTATTTGAACACTTTAGTTACTAGTTACTTTGCAGATATAAATGATTACATACAAAAAAATACATTAACCACTTTAGCCCTATTTCATACCTAGGCTATTTGAAAATAGCAGATCTACAAGCTCACTGCGACGGGTTGTGAGCTTGTAGATCTGCTATTTTCAAACCCTTTAGTACTTTTACTTTTGTTACTTTAAGTACATTTTGATACCAATACTTTTGTACTTTTATTCAAGTAAATTTAGAATTGCGGACTTTTACTTGTAACAGAATACTTCACTTCTTCCACCACTGCTTGTGAGGGCCAAATGCACCGAAAATAGCAGATCTACAAGCTCACAACGCGTCACAGCGAGACGCGTTGTGAGCTTGTTAGATCTGCTATTTTTGGCTTTACGTTTGCTGCTGATGTCCTCATAAGTATACAAATGTGTGTGTGTGTGTGTGTGTGTGTGTGTGTGTGTGTGTGTGTGTGTGTGTGTGTGTGTGTGTGTGTGTGTGTGTGTGTGTGTGTGTGTGTGTGTGTGTGTGTGTGTGTGTGTGTGTGTGTGTGTGTGTGTGTGTGTGTGTGTGTGTGTGTGTGTGTGTGAACATTGTACTGTAAGTTTGTTTGTACGGCATGCATGCATGTTTGTTTTCCGTGTGTGTATGCGTGTGTACACTGTAGGTTTGTGTGTGTGTGTTACCTGTACTGTTAGTTTGGAATTTGATGAATAATAATCTGTTATAAATAAATAAAATAATAATAAACATTAAAAAATACATTAAAACATCGGATTATGTGTGTTGGTGTTGGTAAAATGCAAATTAGACCCTTCTACTGTGTGTGTGTGAGACTGTGTTCTAGTGTGTGTGTGTGTGTATTTGTATGGCTGGGTGTGTGTGTGTGTGTGTGTGTGTGTGTGTGTGTGTGTGCATGTAGCATACACTTCATGTGTTCACTGGCAGATACAAAGCTACAGTCTATCATTCGGTTTCAATAGAAGCCAGCGACATGAAGATACAAAGCGATGCCCGACGTTTGTAGCTGCTACAAAATCCACAAAGCTACAATCCAAGTTGAGCTGGCTTCAACTCCAGATACTAAGCAGCAAAAGGAGCAAGTGTTGTACAAACATGTCTCCTTCTCTCTTCACATAATTCCTGCTTGAATTGGGAAGAAAAGTAATTGTTTCCGTCAGTGATGTACAGTACATGTACTCAAGTACTGTACTTAAGTAAAACATTTTGGTATTTGTACTTTACTTCAGTATTTTCAATTTCCAATACTTTTGCCTCCAGTCCGCTACATGTCAGAGGCAAATAATGTACTTTTACTCCACTACAATTAATTGAAAACTTAGTTACTTTGTAGATTTTGATTATTATTACAAAACACGCTAACCACTTCAGCCCTATATACATTTCGGCCATTTGAAAATAGCCGATCTACAAGCTCACAACGCGTCATACTTTTACTTTTTGTACTTTAATTACATTTTGAGCCAATACTTTTGTACTTTCACTCAAGTGTATTTTGAATTCCGGACTTTTACTTGTAACAGAGTATTTCTATATTGCAGTATTGATACTTTTACTTAAGTAAAACATTTTAGTACTTTTTCCACCACTGGTTTCCGTCAGCCAGCATGTTCTTTTTAACCGCAGGCTTTTATATTCTCTTTTATAGTCTTCTTGCTCGTCTGATGAATGCTTGATGCCAACGTGCGCGCTGATCAACACTTCAACAGCGACTTGGCGACAGATAAAGCTAGCGTCGCTTTTTAGCTTATCTTTTGTAGCCGCCGGTGTGAACACAGCATAAGGGGTCCATTTGGTTGCATTTGTACACTCTCTTGAGTTATACAATCACCCAGAACTTTACGGTGTAATGTATTTATAGGACACACCTCCTCAACCCTCTGTGATTCCTCCGCGTTCTCATGAAAACTGACCACAGCTTTGAGCCATAGATGTTTTTTTTCCCCCCCGCCACATTGGTTGTGGATTGTGGTCGAGAGTGGCTTTATTTTGTACTTTTTAAGAGCGGAACGTCACTCCCTCTGGTACGGCACGGTCTCCCAGACAATGGGGACCGTCGGTGTGAGAGGGACACGGACCGGAGCTAGCGGGACGCAAAGTTGTTGTTTTTTTTCCCCGGGCGGGGGTTTGTTTGGACGAGACTCGAACCCTAGTGCCGTCGAGGACACATGTGGTCCCCGGAGGCACGGCTAATGGGGATTGAACCACGCCGCCGCCGCCGCGTTCTCTGGGGTTCCGCTCACAACAGAGGGGCGTTTGATGCGGCTTTGATGGTACGAGGCGTGTGCTCCTTAACACATTTAGACCTGAGGCCGATTTTGAAAAACGCCTTCTAAATCCGAACCGAAGTTTTCTGAAAAACTCAACACTGTTACTAATTCAAAAGCATCAAAAGTAGCCGATCTACAAGCGTTTCGAGCTTGTAGATCTGCTACTTTCGATGCTTTTGTGCGACGCTTGTAGTATGATCAAGTATAGGGCGGCTCTGGGCTCTCCCTAGGCTGGCAGAGGGAGTGTAGCGCCCAGGATTACTTGGACAATTGGCACTTGGTGAAAAAAGTGGGGTTGCAAAATCGTGGGATAAAAATTCAGAGAAGAAGAAAAAGAAGGGGTGTTGATTTACGAAAAAACACAAAAAGTCAGAATATGGCGATGGGAGGTTTTTCTGCCCCGGCAGCAACGATACCTAAAATGACGCGGATTCTTTCCCCGGATTGAAAGGTATGACAACCTGTAGGCTTTCCGGGTCTGAATGGGTTAAAACATGTGGCCAGCGTGTGCCTTGAACTCCCGCTGAACTCCGAAGGCGCTCTGCGGTGTGGCGGAGGGCCCGGGCATGGCAGTGATTAGCGGCGGCGGAAAGGGGCCGAGTACATTTACTTAAAAGTACCGTACTTAAGTAAAAATCTTGAGGTACTTGTAGCTTTACTTGAGGAGCCTATGTCAATTGTTCAATACTTTATACCAGTGGTTCTCAAACGTTATCAATTTCAAGGAACCCCATTACTATGAGATTGGACAAATGGAACCAAATGGACCCTTAATTGTACACTCTCAGAGTTACAGACGCTACAGGGGTCCATTTGGATCCCCCTTAAGGAACCCTGAGGGTCCCTGAACCCCATTTTGAGAACCTATGCTTTATACTTATACTCCACCACTACACCTCAGAGGAAAATATTGTACTTTTTACTCCACTACAATTACTTGAAAACTGCAGTTACTTTAAATTATTATCAGAAAACAACACATTAGCCGCTTAGGCCCTATTTTATACTTAGTCTATTAAAATATAGCACATCTCCAAGCTCACATCACATGTGAGAATTTGACAAAAATGAATAAGGGAAATGCTGCATAATGAGTAATTACATTTTTGGTACGTTAAGTATATATATATTTTTTAACTTTTACTCAAATAAAATGTTGAATACAGGACTTTTATGTGTGACTGAGTATTTCTACATTGTGGTATTGCTCCTTTTACTTTCACAAGTAAAAAAAAAAGAAATCTGAGTACTTCTTCCACCACTGGTGATTAGCGGCCGTTGAGAGAGAGACTCCGATGAGAGCGGGGAAAGAGAAGCGTATGTTTACATCGCTGGTGGAGAGGGAGGGAAGGGGGGGGGGGGGGGGGGGTTCAGCTCTGAAGCTGAATGAGGTGATGTCTGAACTTTTGGGTTAGAACATGAGGTTTTTTTCTTCTTCTTTTTTTCGCGACATCAAGGAGATTCAAAGGTTTTTTCGGAGTCGTTTCCAGGCCCTGTTGCAGTAGCAGTAGCAGCAACAGCTGCAACTACACCAGGGTGAGGGGGTAAATAGAGGCTGCTAAGTTTAGAAAAAAGCCATTTTGTTAAAACTTGGGTTTTTACATTTCAGGCACTGGTTCACGGACATCAAAGTCATTCTCAGGATTCAATTTGTAAAAACAAAAACAAAAAAAAGAGTGGGGGACGTTTTCATAACCACCTAAGCCCTATGTACTTATTCTTACGAACAGTGGCAAAAATGGCCAATCTACACACTCACAATACAGCTTCGGCTATCTTAGCTATTTTTTAATGAAAAAAATGTCATGAAAAAGGTTGGACATTTTTTACAAATTTGCCAAAAATGGGTACGACAGGGTTACTGTGTTTAACATAGATTTTTTATTAAATTGTGAGATTGCGCCAGTGAACTACAAAGACTGACAGACGGGTGGGGGGGAGGGGGGTTACCAGCAAAATGCGTTGACATAGCATCAGGTTAACCAAAGTCGGGGCCAAGACATGGGACACTTGCAGTACAGCAGGAAAAGGCCCTGCATGGCATCTACACCAAGAATGCTACAAATGGCACTTGGGCGGACCACATCAGAAACATGGACCTCTATGGAGGCCTTCCACGGCTGGGCACTGTGTCAGGCACCTGGAATCTGACACTTTCGGAGCCAGCGCAAAGCACAGCTAGGAGGGGTAATGGCTAATGGGGTATGTGGCACACCACCTATGTAGACAACACTGTGGTGGGACAGCGGAGCTAGCAACGCTGCGAGACCCTAATGCTTTTATAGGAGGAAGCGGAGGGCAGCGATCCAGGAGTCCCCGAGTTGGTCAGCTAATCCGCACCATCGCGTCACATCATTAACCATTTATTACAACAAATGGAATACAGTTAAACTTGGCGTCAATGGCTCCGCTCTACAAGCTCTGAAAAATCTTTTGAAAATAGCCGATCTACAAGCTCACAATGCGTCGCGATGCAACGCATTGTGATCTTGTAGATCGGCTATTTTCAAAAGATTTTTCATACATTTTGAAGTTGTGAAATGGGACATTCTGCACAATGAGTACTTTTACTTTTTGTACTTTAAGTATATTTTGATGCCAATACTTTTGTACTTTTACTCAAGTACATTTAGAAAACTGGACTTCTACTTGTAACAGAGTATATCTACAGTACATTGCAGTATTGATACTTTTACTTAAGTAAAGAACTGTAGTACTTTTTCCACCACTGCTTGAGTCATGCAAACTTGAATGCATTTTAACCTTAAAGCCATAGAACATTGAATTCAGTTTAGAGCCAATGCACCAACCCGATTTCACACGACTTAGTATACATTGCACGGAGTGTCATTCCTTGCATAGACAACTGGAAAACCCAAAAATCTGTGCATAGCCGCCTCGCATCTCCCCTATTGACTAAACCATTTCGGAGGCGCGCAGTCTCAAGGGAACTGGAGCCACGTGAGCCACCGAGCGAGCTAAAGTGAGCGAGTTGCCGTCCCGAACGTTGCGACGTTCGCTTGAGCCTACTCAACGCCGTTTGAGTGTATGTACCGATAGGCACAGAATCGTAATTTTTTTTGTGGGGACTGCTCTGCTTCCGGGTTTTTCCGGGTTGCAACTGGTTATGCCCACCTCGTGTACATATGCACGGGATTTTCGGGTTTTCTAGGCGACTATGCATGGAATGACGTGCACTGGGTCCGTGCGATGTATACTAAATTCTGTGAGATGAAACGCGATGCTTCATTTATCAAACATAATTATCAAAATATAAATACCAGACAGTCTAGATTTCCCAAATGAAAATGCATGTATAGGCCTACAGTATTTAATTCAGTCTGACCAGAAGCTTGGATAAAACATCCCTACCACTCCGGTGATGAAGGGGGGATATCAAAAGCAGAGGTATGGCCTCTGCTCTCTCTCTCTCCATTCAACTCTCTCCTTTTTGTTTTCATTCATACCCGCCCCAGCCCGTAGGAATACATGCAGAGACAAATATCACCCTACCCCGCCCCCGGCTTCCCTCCCCCGAACGGAAACACGGGCCAATTGTGTCCGTCATAGACGCCCGTCAAAGCCTTCATTTATACTCTTAATCGATTTAACATAATCAGCTAATGAATCACTTAATCCAGCATGAGATTACGCTATCCATGGGCAGCAACCGCTATCAGCGCCACGGTTGTCTAATCGGAGTCACTCTGTGTCACTCAAAGCAACATATCGTCTCTGCAGGTGGAAATGTCCAAAACTGTTCATTTTCACGATTCAAATTCACCTGAAAAGACTGTGCCAGGGACCCCCCCCCCCCCCCCAAACAAGGTTCCTGTTAAAATGTTTTAAATGTATATATAGAAAAAACATTAAAGATTTGTTTATAAAATAGCCTAGCTAGCTAGTAGCTGTCTATTTTCAAAATGTCAAAGATCATAGAGGCCTCCTTGTCTGTTTGGAGGTCGTCCAATATCATAATTGCTTTCCTCCTCTCCATGTAGTATCACCACAACTTTTTATTATTCTACTATATCACATTATTGATAACATTTTTGCCATTCGTTGTTTGACAAATATTTAAGTGGTTAACGTGTGTGTGTGTGTGTGTGTGTGTGTGTGTGTGTGTGTGTGTGTGTGTGTGTGTGTGTGTGTGTGTGTGTGTGTGTGTGTGTGTGTGTGTGTGTGTGTGTGTGTGTGTGTGTGTGTGTGTGTGTGTGTGTGTGTGTGTGTGTGTGTGCTCTCATCTGGATGTCCTTAAATCACAAATCAGTTTAACCCATTAAGACCTAAAAAAATAATTATTCTAAATCCTAACAGTTTCTGAAAAACGTATGTTTCTATATCAGTGGTGCTCAAAGTTTTTCATGTCAAGGACCCCCAAAATGATATGTATTTTGCCACGGACCCCCAGAAGCAAAGATTTAAGTTGTTCGCTTTAAAATACATATAGATTTGCACACATTTTCATGATTTTTATAAAATAACTGATCTACAAGCTCATAGCGCGGGACAAAGTGACGTGCTTGTAGATCTGCTCTTTTATTAATCATTACACTCAAAAATCTAAAAATAAACCGATGTTTCCCGGTTTGAATGGGTTAATCTCTTTTTCTGATTGACTGTTATTCAACTAAGACAGCTGTTACACAGGAGGGAGTGTTGACATTGTTGAATAAGTTGATAAATATTATCTTTGGAAACGGGGAGGCTCGATGACAACCCCGAGACCAGTGATTTGTACGAGCAGCATGCTTAATGATATGATGACACAAACACAGTGGTGGGACAAGTACTCCCATTATGTTACTTAAAAGCAGTGGTGGAAAAAGTACTCAAATTCTTTACTTAAGTAAATGTACCAATATTGCATTATAGAAATACTCTGTTACAATTCAAAGTTCAGAGTTAAAAATTGACTTGAGTAAAAGTACAAAAGTATTGGCATCAAAATGTACTTAAAGTACCAAAAGTAAACGTACTAAACTATTTGAAAATAGCCTATGTATAAAGTAGGGCTAAAGTGGTTATGTTTAATTTATTTAACTAGTAACTATAAAGTTTTCAAATAATTGTATTGGAGTAAAAGTACAATATTTGACTATGAGATGTAGTGGAGTAGAAGTAAAAGTATTGGAAATACTCAAGTAAAATACAAATACCTCAAAATAGTACTTAAGTACAGTACTTAGTTACTTTCCACCACTGCTTAAAAGTAGCAATACCACAATATAAAAATACTTTTTCAAATGTTTCAAATCGTCGCTTTCAAGCAGAAATCTCCAGATTTTAACTGTTTGTGTTTTTTCCGTAAATTGACGTCCTACTTGATCATAGGCCTACTACAGCAGCGTCACAGAAAGGCATCAAAAGTAACAGATCTACAAACTCGAGCTTGTGGATATGCTACTTTTGATACTTTTGAATTTGAATCCTGAAAAGTAACAGTCTTGGACCTTTGGTTTCCGCCCGACAGAGACTAAATAAAAGGCATGTATTCAAAACTTTACTGGAGTGAAAGTACAAAAGTATTGGCGTCAAGAATAAGATACAGTATACTCACAGAACTAAAGTAAAAGTACTCAAATGATTCAAAACATTTTTTTAAATATAGCTGATCTACAAGCTCACATGTTACAGCGTGTATCCAAAATATAAAATAGTGAGTGAGTGGTTGATGTGTGTTTTGTATTAATATACTAAATCCACAAAGTTGTAACTAAAGTAGTAATTGTAGTGGAGTAAACAGTACAATATTTGCCTCTGAGATGTACGTAGTGGAGTAGAAGTATAAAGTGTAGAAAAAAAATCACATACACAACCCAAGTACAGTAAAAGTACCTGAAATTGTACAGCACTTGAGTAAATGTACTTTTTGTTTTACTTTCCACCTCTGCACAAACACTCATGTCTTTTTTGAGTCATATTCTGTTTAATTCAATGGAAAAGGCCGTGAGTCATAACTCTTGCCGTTGGATAACCTGACGGGGGTGGTTAGAAATGATCAACGGTAACCATGACTCAGCCCGTTTGTGGCCTGTACCACGTAGACCCAGAGGTTCTCAAACGTTTTCATGTCAAGGACCCCCAAATTGAAATGTATTTGGCTGCGGACCCCCATCTGAAAATATATTTGTGCCAGGGACCCCCCATACAAGATTTGTGTTCAAATGTTTCGAAAACATTCCATTTTTTTTTGCAAGATTTGTTTTGAAAATAGCAGATCTACAAACTCAGATCGGCTATTTTCAAATAGCCTATGTATACCGGGCTCAAGTGGTTAAACTGAATTCAATGCAAAATTAACTCATTTTGCATGGGAACCCCCTGGTACTTCCCCAAGGACCCCTGGGGGTCCCCGGACCCCCAGGGGTCCGGGGACATAGACCAGTGGTTCTCAAACATTTTCATGTCAAGTACCCCCAGATTTCTACGTAGCCACTGGCTTGTTTCAGTTGAGGTCCTCATTTGTTTCATGGAGACACTAAATGACAGACAGATATACACATGCAGAACACCATATAAACATTTTAAAGGTAAGAAAAACAAAAAAAAAGTACAAAATGATTTTTTTTTTTGTTAAAACACTTAAAAATATTCCACATTTTTCACAATTCTTTCAAGATGTATCTTTTTTTTTTTTAAATGGCCAACCTACAAGCTCACACCGCGAAGCTGTTCTAGAATAGCCTAAGTATAAAATAGGGTTAAAGTGGTTAAACTGATTTTGATGCTATATTAACGTTTTCGGTAAAAAGGCCTCCTTCAGGCTGTGGCTGCAGAGATGCCTGAAGAAGGTCTTTGACTGAAACCTTGCCTTTCCAATAAAAAAAAGTGTCTTTCTTTATTGAGCAAGTGAAGACGGTGTGCGGGTTCTTTTCTTTTATGTCGTTACAGCGTCTGCTCCGCCGGCCCCACCTGTCCCCGAGTTGACCAATCAGGTGTGCAAAAGACTTTCGTTTACCTCGGTGGTTCTCAACCAGTGGTCCGGGGACCACCAGTGGTCCTTGAGGGGGTTCCGGGTGGTCCCCAGCTAAATGATGGAGAGTTGGGAACCTTATCACTCTTGAGAGTGTGAAATGAAACCAAATTTGGTTTCATTTTACGCTCTCAAGAGTTAAATTGTTGTTAAACATCTGTATTACTTAATTTACAAGAGGTCTACACAATTAGAATGCAGAAGAATTGTTATTTTGATCAACGTTTGCCTATTATCTCTCCTATATCCTGTACCACATCAACACAGCATAGAATTGTGGACACAATCTTATCCAACGACAACAAAATATTCTTAAGTTATGGGTCTGAGAGGCTAAATCTCATCAAATGGTGGTCTGTGGCTCAAATGCCAAATAAATAATGGACCTTGATATGAAAGGGGTTGAAAACCGCTGGTTTACCTGATGCTATTTTAACACATTTTGCTGGTGACCCCCCTAGAACCCCCCCAAGGACCCCTGGGGGTCTCCGGAACCCAGTTTTGAGAACCACTGACGTACACACAGAATTTCTCGTGACGTCACAGGGTTCGACTCTGCCTCATGACTCGGATCGGAACTCACCGAACCAAATAGACATGCCATGAATAAATCACTTTTTTAAAACATCGTCATGGTGTTTGTGCTTTATTCGCAGTGGTTCTCAAAGTGGGGTCCAGGGACCCCCAGCGCAGGGATTCCCCCAGACCAGTTCGGTCTAGGCGCACCACCGAGATGGAATTATTAAGCGCTGAGACTAAACATCAGACTAAACGTTTAAAAGAAGGTCGTACATGACCTGTAAATGCTGTTCTTTTTTTAATTTTTTTAAAGGAGGAGTTCACCCAAAAAAGGATTTATTTTCTATCAATTGCACACCCCATGCAGCCTTGAATACATGGATTTATTTTGTTTTTTGTCGCATTCCTAAGCCAATAATTTGATGCCCGGGTATATTTCCGGTAGGAGACACAAAGAATCTACTTTGTGTCTCCTACCGGATACATTAGCCGGTAGGAGACAGGAATCTAATTATTGGCTTAGGAATGCAACAAAAACACAAATAAATCCATGGATTCAAGGCTTCATGGGGTGTGCAATTGACAGAAAGTAAGTCATTTTTGGGTGAACTACTCCTTTAAGAATGTTTATTTTTGACTGTTGAAATGGCGGTCCTAGAGGTCCCAAAATGGTTCAAAGATGGTTTAAAAATGCAATATTTGGTGTAGAGGGGGGAAAAAGGAGTGGGCCTAGTATAGAGCCCTGGGGGACACCGGTCACCTAAGTATACAGGGTTTAAGTGGTTTAGACATTTTTTTGTTTTCATTAAAGAGTACAGCAGTGAGTGAGGCACGGCGATGACAGGCAACATATGTCTCAAGCCGGATTGAATTCATTTCAGCGTCCGCAAATTAATTAAGTGTCGGAGTGTGAACCCCCCCCCCCCCCCTCCCCCAGTATATAAGCGGTTCAAAATTATTCGGCGAGGTGAATCTCATATCTTTCCCGCCCCGGCGGCCTGTGATACGAAACCCTGGAAGAAGAATGGGTGGCGGGCGGAGGGAACGTGGCGCGCTCTGCCCGGCAGACAGCTGGTTGGTCTGTCTGAGCCTCTCCACAGATTGGTTTTAGTGGTGCAGATTAAGCCGATTAGCCGCACGCCGCTAGCTCTGCTAACCTGTCACAGACACCACTGCCCCCACCGTGCCTTGCGAGGGTGTGTGGTGGCCTGCCTGCGCGTGTGTGCGTGCGTGTGCGTGTGCGTGCGTGTGTGTGTGTGTGTGTGTGTGTGCGTGTGTGTGTGTGTGACTCTATATTGTCTATGCCCTGTAACAGTGTGTGTGTGTGTGTGTGTGTGTGTGTGTGTGTGTGACTATATTGTCTATGCCCAGTAACATTGTGTGTGTGTGTGGAGGCGAGCCTGTGTGTTTATGTAGTTGACTCTATATTGTCTATGCCCTGTGTGTGTGTGTGTGTGTGTGTGTGTGTGTGTGTGTGTGCGTGTGCGTGTGCGTGTGTGTCTGTGTGTGTGTGTCAAGCCTGTGTACCTACGTGTATGCATGTGTGTCAAGCGTGCATGTGTGTGTTTGTGTCAAAGCCTGCGTACTTGCGTGCGCGTGTGTGTGTCAAGCAAGCCTGTGTGTGTGTGTCAAGCCTGCATGTGTGTGTGTGTGTGTGTGTGTGTGACACACACACACACACATGCACGCCTGCCTGCATGCGTGCGTGTGTGTGTGCGTGCGCGCGCTCCTCTTGTGTTCAAGTTTATGTGTGTGTACCAGGCTGATCTGCTCTTGCTCTCTCATAAACACAGTGTTCAGTGCTGCTCTGACGGGACGGTAATCTCATCACAGCGTCACATGAAACCCCGCTGTCCTCATGTGTCCCTGCTACGGCACATAAACACTCTTATTAAACCCTCACTCCAAAGAGGCAAAGGCAGTAAAGGAAAAAAAAATACAATCTTACGATAATTCTAAACCTATATATACTGTTCCAGTGGTGGAAAGTAACTAAGTACATTTACTCAAGTACTGTACTTAAGTACAATGTTGAGGTATTTGTACTTTACTTGAGTATGTCCAATTTCCAATACTTTTACTTCTACTCCACTACGTCTCAGAGGCTAATATTTTACTTTTAATTCACTAAAATTATTTGAAAACTTTAGTTACTAGTTACTTTGCAAATATGAATATATTACATTATAAGACATACTGTACATTAACCACTTTAGCCCTATTTTATACCTAGGCTATATGAAAATAGCAGATCTACAAGCTCACAACGCGTCGCATCGCGACTATTTTCTAACATTTCAGTACTTTTACTTTTGGTACTTTAAGTACATTTTGATATCAAAACTTTTCTACTTTTACTCAAGTAAATTTTGAACACCAGACTTTTGCTTGTAACAGAGTACTACATCGCAGTATTGATACTTTTACTTAAGTAAAACATTTGAGAACTTTTTCCACCACTGTACTGTTCCTACTGTTCCTAAGTTCAGCTAACTAGTTGAAGAAATCACTGATTGAGTCTTTATAACCCTGGCTTTTATGAAATATCCCATGACCATTAGTGTTTTATGGAAGATGATTTGAACATGTATTGTATGGCTAGTTTGATACATTGAAATGCTCTTTCATTTATTCTATTGCTGGTCTGACGACTTCTTCAGATGCTCTTTCATCTTAAAATAACTCATAACCGAAAACAGCCGATCTACAAGCTCACGCTGTGACGCGCTGTGAGCTTGTAGATCGTCTGTTATCGGTGCGTGACATGCTTCCATTGAAGGCTTCTATGGAACCCAAATGACTGAGAACTTTATATTTGCTTTATTTGTTTATTTCGATGGGACAGAGCATATTAATGAACAGTACATATAGTAATGTAGTGTAAATACACCGGATTCAGCAGTGATGCTAATTTTCATCCGCAGTCCACACACAAAAACATAGAACAGTGAACAATAAAATACATTACAAGACAACAGAGAGTACAGTAACAATTCATTACAATCAACACCATAAATAATACAATAAATTACAAAACACAGTTTCAAGCTATAAAAAAAAGGATCGATAAGCACACCTATCATAATAAGTGCAGTAATAATCACTAAAGTGCAGTGTTGTTTAATAATGGTTGCAAGCCTGGTTATCAAGCAACCATTTCTTTAGATTGTACTTCTTCTTTATGAATTCCCTCAGGGGAGGCGGGCACAGACCATGTAAGGTCTTGTATATAACACTAACCCGTTTAAAAGCCTTAAAAATGGCAAAACTCAAGAAACTGTGCTTCTGAAGGATGTTACAGTGGTGATATGAGTGAGGTTTCCTGTGTATCGCAACAACAAAGCAATTCAAAGGAAAAAGGGGAAAGGAGCATTCTTAGGTTATGTTCCTTTTTTTTTTTTTTTTTTTTTTTTTCCTCTAGAACTTGTTGTGGACTTTGCTGATTTTTTTTCTTTCTTTTTTCCACGTGGTGAAATGAACGGTGACTAAAGACCCATGAGGGAGGGAGGGAGGGTATGGGGAAAATTGAATGTTGTGTCGAACTGAACCAGCCTTGTACTCTGAACCAGCTGAGTGTTAAACGTTATGTGAATTGTATTGTAATGTCTGTTCCTGTACGTAAGAAAAAAAAGAAAAAGGCATGAGTCTTATTGTACCTGTAACTACATTTACTACATCCTGATACTAATGCTGAATACAAATCTTAAAAAAATAAAATAAAAAAAAGCAATTCAAGGTGCTTCACTCAAAACATTAAGAGCAAAAGACACATTACATAAGAACGTTTGAATACCATTAAATTTATTCAGGATTTAATACTTAAACCCTACACTTTGTTGACCCAGCGGTTTATAATTTGCCTCTCATGACATGCCCAGAAAAGGGACGCTAGGGTTCGTGTGGTTATGGGAATAGAAAATAAGAATAAACTCAAATAAAACAGATAAAATAAATAAAAGAATAAAGTTACATTGCAGTGCAATAAATTATAAAAGAAAATGAATCATGTGAAAGGCAGCAGGAGACAGACAAGTACTGTATTCAGCTTTGATTTAACGCATTCAATTCGGGAACGCATCTACATATGTGTTCTAAATCAGTTTTCTGAAAACCGTATGTTGCTATAATTCAGTGGTTCTCAAACTTTTTCATGTCAAGGACTCCCAAAATGATATGTATTTGGCCGTGGACCCCCACCTGAAAATATGCTGTTCCAGGGACCACCCCGGAAGCAAAGATTTGAGTTACAAATGTTGCAATTTTTTTTAATGATTTGCGCACATTTTCACGGTTTTTCAAAAATAGCAGATCTACAAGCTCATAGCGTGGCACTCTATGAGCTTGTGTATCTGCTATTTTTGAATGGCCAAAGTATAAATGAATGGCTATAGTTCCCGGATTAAATGGGTTAAAAAGAACTGAGAGTTGTAGCAGACAGGCCTGGAGTTTTCCAGATTCTGTGGTGCATAAAAAAACATGAAATTGAGCACTGCTTCTCTCTCCACATTGGTTGAGTTCTGACTCTGGGGACCAGTGTTGGGCAGTAATTATTTACCAAGTAATATATCGTTGCTGTCGGGCAGAAACCTCCTATCTCCATATTGTAACTTGTTGTGTTTTTTCGTAATTTAACGCCCAACTTGAGCAAAGCGTCAAAAGTAGCAGATCCACAAGCTGCGATTGATTTGACTGATTGATTGATTAAATACTCCATTAACAACATTACAGGTACTGCAGTACAGTTGAACGTTATGCTAAAAGGATAGCATTAAAAAAAAAGCCCCATTGGAGCTTGTTTCCGTTGTGGTCCAGTGTATTCAATTCATCAGTACATGGCGACATACTGTACAATACATACATAAAATACAATTACAGTAAAAGCTCAGTAGCAGCACCACATTTGTGTGGAGAAAATGTTCTATATTTCAACACAACAATGCATTGATATTAAAAAAAGAAAATGTACTTCGTAATCTTGTACTCTTGAATACTATTTTTACTTGAGTATATATACACACACGTATTGTCTGTGGTGGAAGTACATTTACTCAAGTACTGTACTTAAGTACAATTTTGAGGTATTTTTACTTTCTTCAGTGTTTACAATTTTCAATACTTTTACTTCTACTCAACTACATCTCAGAGAAAAATATTGTACTTTTACTCCACTATAATTATATGAAAGCTTGTAGATTGGCTAACTTGTGAAATGGGACATTCTGTACAATGAGTACTTTTACCTTTGGTACTTTAAGTATATTGTACTTTTACCCAAGTACATTTTGAATACGGGACTTTTAACAGAGTATATCTGCACTGCAGTATTGATACTTTTACTTAAGTAAAACGTGCAAGTACTTCTGCCATCGCTGCGTATGTATATACTTTGTCCAGGCCTGCTAAGGACAGACGGCGGGTCATAATGAGCTGGCGGTGACCTCTGGGTGACTGCCACACACCTCGCCGAGGGAGTCAGCCAGCGTGAAAGACACTTGTTAGCCGCGGCTCACAAGCTGTCCATTAGCCCATTAACACCGGGAAAGTATCTGTGTCATTTTAGATTTGAACCACTTCAACTGTTATTTTATACTTCATGCGCGCTATGAGCTTGTAGATCTGCTATTTTTTTTTAATCGTGAACATTTGTGACAAATCTTTCAATATGCATATTTTTAAAGCGAACTTTTTGCTTCTGGGTGTCCCTGGAACAACATATTTTGCGATGGGGGTCGGCTGCCGTCCTCAACATGAAAATGTTTGAGCACCACTGATATAGCAACATACGTTTTTTTCAGAAAGCTGTTAGGATTTAGAAGACATTTTTAGAATCGGGTCCTCGGGTCTTAATGGGTTAAGGGAATGTAAACAACAAACATTGATGTTTGTGTCCTAGTGGCAGGTGGCGTGCGCACACACACACACACACACACACACACACACACACACACACACACACACACACACACACACACACACACACACACACACACACACACACACACACACACACACACACAGCCATAGAATATGGGGCAGTGGTAGGAGATACAGGGCCGCATTAAGGCCCCTCAGGGCCGTGGAACTACACCAAATCAAAGGCCCCCCCTCAACATTAATCGGACAATATTGGGTGCGTTCACGCGCACGTGCGTTTGGTGCAAGTGCCACCGCCAGCACGATCGGTGCTGACACAGGCACTGGGCAGAGCCTTTCCAACTTCAGTCTATGCTATGACTACAGTGTCTATCATTACAAATTACATTTATTATTAAGGAGGTTACTTTATGGTCATTACAGTCGTAGCCTACTAGACATATGGTGATGAGATGGGTAACAAATGTTTCATATTTATTTTCTTATTCTTCATAAGAAATTAAACAATTCAAGTTTAGAATTGAGAAAACAATACTCAGCAGAGATGGTAAAAGTACTACTCACTTTCTTCACTTAAAGTAGAAGTAGCCTCAGATACATTTACTTATGTAAAAAGCGACTTTAGTAAAAGTACTCATTCAACTAATTACTCAAGTAAAAGTACAAAAGTACAGGCTCTGAAATGTACTTGAAAAGTTAAAGTAAAAAGACCTCTTGAAGTCTACCGCAGTGGTTCTCAACCTTTTTACCACCTCAGAAAATAATATTATGGCTCACCATTATGACCGACTGATGTTAAAATACAGTAGCGTAGACCTATACCCATCCTATTCAGCTATTTGCACAGTACAAATGTATTAAGAATATGTCATTTAGATTTTCACAGTGTACATTATGGTAGCACTAAGACAGACAGACAGACAGACAGAGATGACATTAACAACCGTGAGCTACATTATTCAAACACAGCACGTGAGATACAGTCTACTTCAAACAAACACACACACGCACACACATCTTCATTGTCAGGTTAACTCACCATGCTGCGCCGAGGTTCAAAGAGTTTAATGCACGGCACTTCCAAAGTTTGTACAATGTTTAAGTCACAGGAGCTGGTTTTCATATCGTAAATAATATGAACGTTGGCCCAAATCTTGCGTTTAATCCACATGGTTCTTGTTTATTTGTGTTGCGGTCACAGACCATGATAGCAGACTCATACTGGTTAACAGAAACAAACTTACCATAAAAGCGGAGGATTTCAAAATAAGAGCCGCTTGTAAAGATTAGTCGACAGTAGTTTTATTTTTTTGTCTACTTACAGGAAGTAGAAGTGACACATCAGTACCAGCAACGGTATGCAAGAGGTTTGCGTCTGTTCTGCCGCGCAACATTAAAAATAAAGCAACATATGTTTCTAAATATATATAATTCACACAGCAGGGCCCGAATATATACATTTTTATAAATAATAAGAAGAAGAATATATATAATATTATAATAAAATAATATAAGTTATTTATTTTCTTACAATAATATATATATTTTTAAATACATCATTCACACAGGGCCCCTGCAGGCTCAGGCCGTGGAACACAAGTTCCACTAAGTTCCGCGGTTAATGCGGCCCTGAGGAGATAGTACTCTGATTTATTTACTTTAAGTAAAAGTACCACAACATAAAAATGCTCTATTGCAAGTTTAAAAAAAAAAGTGTATTCAAGTATATTCTAAGTTTTACTACTCTACTACTACTCGCTATAAAAAATATACTGTACTCAAGTACCAAAATAAAAGTACAGAAATGTGTCAAACGTTTTTGAAAATAGCAGATCTACAAGCTCAGTAGATTGGCTAATTTTGTTATCTAAAAAACAGGGCTTGAATGGCTAATGTATGCTTTGTAAATAATAATCTAAATCTGCAAAGTAACTGAAGTTGTCAAATTTCTATAGTGGAGTAAAAACTACAATATTTGCCTCTGAGGTGGTGTAGAAGTATAAAGAATACAATATGAATTTAAATAAAAACATACTCAACTAAAAGTAAAAAAAAAGTGTAACTTAAAGCAGCACTATGTAACTTTTTTTAATGATATGTAATTTTATCCAATCTGTATGGTAGAGTATGTTAATTCAATATAACTTGCGGTGGTTGTATTTTGTCTCCCTGCTCTTCTATTGAGACAGTTACAGTAGGTCAAAGGTCATGTCTCACCTAGACACAGGCAGGATCTGTCAACGAATGTTGACCTCAAGGTCAAGATTAAATTGATCCCCTGAGCAAGCAGACAGGCTCAATTAGCTCAATGGTAAAAAAAAACGTCAGCACTTGAGCGGGAAACCGGGTTCAAATCCGGGGTAGAAGAGGAAAGTTACATATAGCGCAAGCTTTAAGTACTGCACTAAGTACAGTAACTTAAGTACAGTAAAGTCCTTAGTTACTCTCCGCCAGTGAGCGTAAACACAGATAGTTGTTTGTGTCCAGTGGCAGGTGGCAGACACGGCCAACATCTCCTCTGATTGAGTAGAGAGCGTCTCGGTGGGGTCGGCTGAGGACCTGACCTCCTTTTCCAGGTCGCAGCGAGCAGAGTAGACGGATGACGTGATCCAGTAATGTGTCATGGTCAGGCTCGTGTGATAGGCAACAGTCGCGATATACAAGGGGAGCAGAGGGTTGTATTTATTTGTTTATTTATGTATTTATTTATTTATTTGAAAAAGATAAGTACGGTAATTGATATTGCTTTGTTAACCCATTAAGACCTGAGGCAGATTCTACAAAATGTCTTCTAAATCTTAACAGTTTGTTGAAAAAAAACATATGTTGCTATATCAGTGGTTCTCACACTTTTTCATGTCAAGGACCCCCAAAAAATGTATTTGGCCGCGGACCCCCATCTCAAGATATGTTGTTCCAGGGACCCCCAGAAGCAAAGACTTGAGTTAAAAATTTCGCTTTAAAAAATATTAAAAAATAAATGAAAATAAATAATAAAATAAAAAATATAAGATTTGCACACATTTTCACGATTTTTCGGCATAGCGCGGCACTCGGTGCCGCGCTATGAGCTTGTATATCTGCTGTTTTTGAATAGCCAAAAGAAGAAAAAAAAATGACACAGATGCGTTTCCGGTCTTAATGGGTTAAAATAAGTGTTAAATAACCATATATTCTGATGGTAATCATTGATAAAGTGTTTGTTCGGTAACGGGGGTCTCCCTGTCTCTCCAGCTCTTTAATAAACAGAAAAAGCATTTTTTTCAGGTCGGGACACCAATTTTATCCAATCAGGAGAGAGAACTCATACAGGATACAGGATAAACACGTGAAATTGGAAGTGATGACACAAAGAACTGGGCAGACAAAATTGGAACTGCAACAATATCAAATTGAAGCTGATGAAGCTGAGACGATGGGTTGTCTCTCCTTATTGGTTGAACATAGACAACCCACCTGAAAATGTATTTTCTGTTTATTAAAGAGCTGGAGAGATGGGGGGGACTGCTGTTACTGAACAAACACTCTATAGCAATGAATAGCCTACTATCAGAATATAGAGCTTTAACCTTTTAACAAATCACTTTTTGTTTGGCCAAAAAATATCGCTTACCCTACCTTTAGTTTAATTTTTCTAAATGACTTGTTATCTGTTATATCGCAGATATTTTTTATATCACAAAATAAAATCTTCTAGCATAGTCTTTTGTTTATCTTTTCATGTTGGTATCACTGAGTTTTAATGCCAGTTTTCAAAGTGATGCACAAACTCAGGTTGAATATGATAATGCATCAATATATTGATTCTTGTTATTGGTGTAGATATGATGCAAAAAAAGGTTTCATAAGGTCATGAAAAACAGCACTTAAAAACACCATTGTTGTTAACTGCTTAAAACCTTTATCGTGGGGTCTATACTTAGTTGGTCCCCTCCATTTTTCCCGCTACACCAAATCTCTTCACCGAAAATAGAAAGAAAAAGTTAAAAGCAGATCAAATGAAACATCGGATTATACAAACAAGCAATCAAACAGCAAAACAATATTATAAACCACAGCAACAAGAAGGAAAATAAATAAATACATTTAATGAAAAATGAGCAAGGGTCAACCATTTGGCTATAAATCTGACAGACGGCAACTTTTTTTCCGTCAGGACGTCCAAAATAGAGTCTATAAAAGCTCTCTGACTTTGGGATAGAATTGTCCCGTTTTTTTAAAAAGTCTTCTGCAGGTCAATCCCCAGTCTCTGGAATGACGACAAACCGAACGCGGTATTTTGTTTTTGGAACTTTTAAGAGAATCTGATGAGCAGAACGGGTGTGTTGTACACAACAGATGTGGTATGCAACAAACGATACTCTCCCCTGGTTCCCTATGCATTGCATCAGCCGTCAGGGTCAGCAACAGTGCATGCAGCGCCCCTGGTGTATTATGGGTTTCAGAGTCTGTGGGCATTGTAGATCAGTGGTTAAACTTTGTTTGTGCCAAGGACCCCCAAATTGGTATATATATATTTGGCCGCGGACCCCCATCTGAAAATGTTTTGTGCCAGGGACCCCCAGAAGAGAATATTTGTGTTATTTGAGATAATCGCAATTATTTTTTGCATAATCCTTTCCATGTTGAAAAATGTTCAAACATTTTCCAAAAAATAACGGAAATAGCCGATCACAATGCGTCACTTCGTGACACGTTGTAAGCTTGCAGCTATTTACGCTATTTTTAATTTTTTTTAAAGTACAAAGTGATTAAATATGTCAGTAATTTGTCGTATCTGTCTAAAAGTCTTTAGTCTAAAAGGCAAACAGAATGTTTTTTTTTATTTATACGTTCCAATGTTCAATGCCGAAAACACAATTAAATCGTTAATTGCAGTTATTACAATTAATCGTCAACTTTAACGTTGCAATCGTGACAGCCCTAAGTAGGCCTATCAGTGGGCTCTGCTTATAATAATAAATACGAGCACACAGAGTGGGAAATAAAAAGCTGAGATTAAGGGCAAAAGGGTTGTGTTTGTCATTATGGAAGAACACAACGCACATAATTAATCCTTCAGAACTCTCCGCACACAATTAATCCTTCAGCACACTGACGCATTAATTAAAGCAGCGATCCTCAACCTTTTTAACCACTTTAAACCCTCTGGTCTTAGAGAAACAGACCTGAGTTACAAATGTACTCGGACCGCTTGTTTCCGTCTGTACACAGGGGTCTTCTTCTGGGACCCCTAGGGGGCCCCTCAGAGTTACTACAGGGGGACCGCCAAATCTTTGCGGGATAGGATACATTTTTACATGAACCACTTGAACCCTTGCGTCCCTATTCTGAGGAGAACGTTAGCCAAAAACAGCCGATCTACAAGCTCACAACGCCTCGCGCTGCGAGGCGTTGTGAGCTTGTAGATCGGCTGTTTTCGGCAAAGAGATTTGGTGTAATTGATGGTTTAAGTCGTTAAGTGTCTTAAAATACACATTAGCATGAACCCAACACGATGATAGTGCTAGCTGTCAAACAAGTCTATGAAGCTATCTATGAAATCTATGAAAAAGTTTAATCTGCGCCCCATTTTTTTGAATATGTAGTGGGGGGGGGGGGGGGGGACCCTGCTTCATCTCTCTCTTAGCTAAGGGGTCCTTGGGCTGAAAAACGTTGAAGACCCTTGGTCTATACCAAATAAATAGCCGTTATGCAAGCTAAAAAGGCGTCGCTATTTTGGGCGGATGTTCCCCCCATAATAGGCATGCTGAGGTTCAAGTGGTCAATTTCTAGAACCCTCAGTTTGATGAGATGTTGTATCCTTGAGACCCAAATCGACACTGTAAAGTCCAAGGACCCCCGGGGGGTCCGCAGACCCCACTTTGAGAAGCACTTAATTAAAGTGTCCCGGGCTGATCGCATCGGCGCAGGGGACGCTGCTTATCAGATTAATAGCCAGGACATTAAGCCATTAAACTCTTATCTTACACTAATCATCTCTACAGTATCATCACGTCTATCAAGGAATTCATTCATGGCCCATCAAGCTAAGTCCTGATTAGCAGCCTCAATGACGGCCCAATGACGGCTGATGGTCTGTCACAGAACCACTAAAAACAAGCGGAATGAATGCATTATAATTTATAATTCACTTATAAGTCATTATAACACTTTTATAAATGTTTTATAATTATGCATAACAACTTACAGTATAACAAGGTTTATGAAGTATTATAACTTGTAATAATGTAATTTATAAGTGCTAGTCATAATGCATTATAAACTCAGCAGAACAGCACATTATTACTACCAGGTAACACTACTTAAAGGTTGGGTCAATTATGCATCATAATCACATTTATAACGCATTATAATGCACGTATAAGGCTTCATAACAGTCGTTATAAATGTTTACTATTATGCATAACGACTTATAACAAAGACACTATAACTGACAAAGTTATGGTAGTTATAATGTGCTGTTCCACTGAGCTTATAATGCATTATGACCAGCACTAATTGACATACATGATTATAAGTTGACATACATGATTATAGACATTGTTACGTGTTATGATGCCTTATAAGCACAATGTAATGCATTATAAATGTGATTATAATGCATTATAGACCCGACCTTTAAGTAAAGTGTTACCAGATTACTTTCTTAGCGATTATTCTATTGATTGTGTTTTAGATTCATTGAATAGAGAAGTTTGTTTTTGTCATCTTTTTTATTGTTCGTACTGTATCAACAAATTGATGTGAAAAGATTTTTGCATTATCGACTAAATCAGTTAGTCTGATTAACCACTTTAGCCCTTTTATACTTTGTATTATAATGTGGCATGTTCTCCCAAAGTCGATTCTTTTATTACAATGGATTAGTCCATATATGGGCAAAAAAGGGGGCATGCCCATATATGGGCATATACTGATGACATCAGGAATCTCCATATATGGGCTTAAAAGGGACAAGGACTGACAAATACAGAGATCTCCATATATGGGCGTTGATTTACATACCGTAAAACACCTTGATTGAATATTCTCTGTTCAAACCTCCCCTCCCTTTTGTATGACATGGAAAAATGAGGAATCAAGAAAAATATGCTACTAGTAATACTATACAAGATTCACTTTGACAGCAAAGATGTGTTTTCATGAGAGCCGTGCAAATCTTCCTATAGGTCGATCTCGTCGTCAAACTCGTCCTCAACCCTGTCAACCCTCCTCCAATCAACCTTCCTCCACTCCTCCGCCACAGTCGTACTGCCGCACTCTGGCTCATCGTCGTCCTGGAAGTCAAAGCCCTGACCCTCCTCCTCTTCCTCGGAGGCCTGGCAAATGATTTCCTCTCTCTTGTTGCCAAATCTCTCGTTTGGTCGCAGCCCCTTTGGCTTGATCCCGTTTTCATCCGTTATCCTTCCACCATCTACCAGCTCGTCGTCAACCAGCTTATTCCCGTTCAACTCGTTCTGCTCGCTCATCGACCCCTCGTCTGACACTATCTCGCACTGCTTTGTTTCAGTCGTGCCCGCACCACTGTTTGGAGTAAACGCCTCTTCGTCGTTGGTGCTTGTCCAGTCAGAGTCGAGGCCCAGTCCGTCCATCACCCCCAGAATGTCTCCTAGTATAGACGGGCCAAGGTCCAGGTCCAGGTCCAAAGTGAAGGAAGACACAGAGTGCTGAATCGTGGCGCTTTCCGGGCTTCCAAGGTCCTCTGCTGCTTTTGGACTGTCATGGTTGACCGTCGTCAGAGAGTCGATGGCGCCTAGCATGTTCCCTGGAGCATTCTGGTCAGGACCTGCAGGGTCGTCACTCAACAGGAACGAGGTGTCGCCGAAGGCGTCCCCTCCCCTGCCGACGTGCATGGTGTGGCGGACGTCGACGGGGGCCGATATCATCGACTTGTGGAGTCGCATGACTGGATGACAACAGAAAAAAGACATCATAGTAAATTGTAATAGTGTACACTCAATCTGCTCGAACACGTATTCTCCTGCTGTTGTCTGATGTTTGGCACTCTCAAGGTTTGGGCGTAGCTCTTTATATGGTTATGGCTGAGTCATGGTGACATGAGCGTGACGTCAGAGGTTCACATCACGTGATGTCAGAGGTGACATCACGCTCATGTCACCATGAGTTCCCAACTCATCTACGCTCCAAATATGGAGTGTGTTGTCGAACCTCAATGTGTCGTCATGGCATCAGGCGTAAACAAATCAGTCAGCTCCATATACAGTATGGGCACAAAAGGGGGCATGCCCATATATGGGCATATACTGATGACATCAGGGATCTCCATATGTGGGCATAAAAGGGACACGGACTGACAGATGCAGAGATCTCCATATATGGAGATAAAAGAGACAATGACTAACAGATACGGATATCTCCATATATGGGCATCTCAGCATACCCATATATGGGCATATACTGATGACATCAGGTATATCCATATATGGGCATATCAGCATGCCCATATATGGGCATATACTGATGACATCAGGTATCTCCATATATGGGCATATCAGCATGCCCATAATATGGGCATGCTGATATGCCCATATATTATATGGGCATATACTGATGACATCAGGTATCTCCATATTTGGGCAAGGGATATCTCCATATATGGGCATATAATATATTATACCAACTAGAGTCTAGTTCTTCATCATGAGGTGAGGACCACAGATCTTTTGTGTAGCTTTGATGTCAGATGGCTTTCATAGTACGCAGAGCACATGAACCTAAATATCTCACTGTACATCTCTGCTGCACAGTCTCTCTCTCTCTTTCCGCTTTCCTCTTAGCCTACAGTTCAACTGTAGGGGGCTTTGTTCATTGTGGAAAACCTACACGAAACACAATTGAAAACTTGGCAACGCCGCGGACGATACAAAGTAACGTAATCTGGACCGGGCGCTTTAAACTCTATCTTGGGCTAAGGTGGGCTTTTGTAAAGCGCCGGACAATGCTCCGCTCTGTTGAAGGCACCGAGGTTGATTTTCAGCTTTTAAGTGAGGACACAGGATACCTGCCTTTTCTCCCGGTTTGGTTTGAGGACAAACTTTCTTTCTCGAGGCCTTTTTTTTTTTTTTTTTCACACGATAAGAGAACGCAACGTGACACGGAGGTCAATGCCCGGAGTTCCAGCTACAGTTAGCTCACATATATTTGACGACACTTTTCAGGGAAACTTTACGTTAAGTGGAGATAACCCAGGTGTTATGAAGTGGAGGTATCATATTCATATATCTGCCTCTGCACCGTGTCTCCATGTACAGATTCCGTACGTCCATCACTTTGAACATACAGTACTCATTGTATTCATCACGTATGAACATACTATACACTAATACCTTTGCAGCGAATTGATTGACCACTTAACCCATTAAGACCTGAGGCCGATTCTACCAACGCCTTCTAAATCAGTAGTTCTCAAGCATTTTCACGTCAAGGACCCGCAAAATGATATGCATTTGGCCGCGGACCCCCATTTGAAAATGATTGGTGCCAGGGACCCCCCAGAAGAGAAGATTTGTGTTAAAGACGGGGTGCCTTGATTTTCAGTGACCCCCACCCCCCCCCCCAAAAACATAATCATCAGGTATTATGGTTATACTAGGAGGAAGATTTTTTTCAAAAAAGTGTACAGAAAGTGTTAAAATTGTTTGTATGTGGACACGCCTCCAGTTCATTAAGTATACCTGGTTCTCACCTTAGCACCTCCTCCACCACCTTAGCACCACCCACCTGTCCTAGTCCTTCCTCCTCCTCATGCCCACACCTGTTGTGTTATGATAATGAGGGGGAGGGTATAATTTTACTGTCATTAAAGTGCTGTTTTTCTATTGGCACGTTTGACCCTCAAGGTTTCAGCCTCCAGGAAGAAACTCAAAATAGTCAGAGAAGACATAAAACACCACCAGGGGTATCAACCTCATAGACACATGAAAAACAGAAAAAGTGCAAAACCATGGCACCACCTCTTTAAAAAAAAAATCAAACACTTTAAACTTCAAAAGATGTAAAAGAAAATGGCAGATGGACAAGCTCGCAGCACGGCACAAGCTTGTACAGTATATCTGCTATTTTTGAAAACCCTATATATTATAAGGGACTGGGGGCCCCCAGGGGTCTATGCTTGGTCCTCTCTTTCTTTCCCTCAGCACCAAATCTTTTGCCAAAAAATTACAAGGCAAGCTCAGATCGGCTATTTTTGCTGAATGTTAACCTATTATGACATAATAAGGTTCATGTTGTTAATTGCACTGCTATTGCCTAGTCACATATTTGTACATATCATAATACAGTACATGAACGGTCTGCTGAATTTGCCCCCATTCCTGGGTTTCCGTCTATTCTTATTAGTTATCTGAGACGTAAGTGCTTCATGTTTTGAGGCTAAATGTTTCTGCTTTCTACAGTAGCTCTACCTGTATCGTGTTACTGGCCACTGTACTGAGCCAATACCTCAGGGATCAATACATTTATACTATATCTTAAAACTTTTTTTTCCTTTTACACAAGACCTTTTGAGATGCTAAGAGCTTGTAACGTGACACTGGGTCACCTACTGTATATTGTCAGTTCAAACATATTTGAACCACATAAGGGGATTTGGGGGGGACGGGACGTTAAGCTGGAGTTTCCACAAGTTAGGACACCAGATACATGCATTTTCGACTGTTTATTTTGAGCGCAAACTTTCTTTCCTTTTGAACCGGCGAGCTGACAACTCTTTGAACCTCTCAAAAGATCTCTCGGGCAATATACAGTTTTTCTCTCTCTCTCTCCCCAATGACTTCTTCCCCACAAAAAGGGGATTAAAATGTCGTATACATCAACCCCAGAGCCCGTTGCGCACCACACATCTAACCTGTAATTTGATCGGTGTAAATACATGCTGTGTTACCCAGCGCATGACTCAGATGTGGTTTTACTTTTGTTAACCACGCGGCCCCCCAAAGGCCCCTGCGTCTAAAATATAACCCCCTCCCCCCAGCCCCACCGCATAACCACAACCTTTGTGTTCCATCGCCATACGTCCTCCTCGACGGAGGAAAGAGAAAAAAAAACACTTGTTGATGTGTCCGCTAAATCCCCCGTCCCCGAGGGTTTCGGGCGACAGCGTCTACAAAGACCCCCCTATACACACACACGCACACACACACACACACGCACACGCACACGCACACGCGCACACACACACACACACAGACGTTTGCATTACTATACTTGTGAGGACATCAACATTTTATGACGACAGTAAATATTGTCTGAAAATTGCTGACGAACTGCCGAACAATTGCAGATTTACAAGCGTGACGTGTTGTGATCTTGTGAATCTGCAATTTTTCTCGAAACAACCCTGTGTGCAACTACTGTAAGTGTAAATCAGGCTTACAGTACCTCCATTCCCCTAAACCTAACTTCTAAATGCCTATTCCTAAACCAAACCCCAACCTGAATGTTTTATAGGCTCTATGCTGAGCGGCCATATTGGAAATAAATTGGGCCTCTTCCTTACTTCCTTCACAGGTCTTACCAATTATACTAATTAAGGCTCTGTTCCATTTAGTGTAGCATTGTGGTTCTCAAACTTTTTTAATTTCAAGGACCCCCATAACTCTGAGAAATGGAACCATAAGGGTCCATTTGGTTCCATGTGTACACACTCAGTTACAGTACACACCCGTAAGGGGCCATTTGGAACATGCACAATATCAGCACCCTGACTCCGTTTGACCAGAATGGAACAGAGATTTAATTAGTATCATTGATAAGACCTGTGAAGGAAGTAAGGAAGAGAGGCCCAATACCTTTCCAATATTGCTGCTGTGCATAGAGCCTATTGTAAGGCCTAAGGTTACAAAAATGCGGCGGCGAACATTACACATCAAACTATCAAACACCTCATACACGTGGAGGATTTTATTCGCTGTAAAAATGGACCTCGTTTCGAGAAGTAAATGTGTTGCTTTTACCCTGACAAAGTCTATCTCTCAAATTCTACTACTTGCAGGGATATTTGGACCTCACAAGTATAGTAATACAGACACACACACGCGCGCGCGCGCACACACACACACACACACACACACACACACACACACACACACACACACACACACACACACACACACACACACACACACACGCCCCCCACACCACCCCACTCCTTCTCCTTAAATCCTTTAACATAACATTCATACTACTCCACATATCAGTCAAACAAGGATTTTCTGCTGCAAGTCACTTGATCGTGGAGGCTCAAACAAAAGAGGCTATTCAAAAAAGAAAAAAAGAAGGAAAAAAAGAAAAAAGGAAAGAAAAAGCAACGCCAGGCCGCTAACGCGGATGTTTGTTTACGCAGGTTAGCCTGCCGCGGTGCTCCAGAAACCCTGTTGGAGAGAAAGGCAGCAGCAGCGGCCGCCGCGCATCAAATATTGAGCAGCTCCTTTAGCCGGAGTTTGTTTTTGCACCACAGACGATGTTAAAAAGTGTCCTTGCTGACCTCAAGTTGTGGGGGCTTTGTTCTCTGAGCTACACAGACACACACACACACACACACACACACACACACACACACACACACACACACACGCACACGCACACACAGCTTGTCAGAGCTGGAAGAGCCACAACACTGGAGCATCTGGACACATGCATGCACACACACACACACACACACACACACACACACACACACACACACACACACACACACACACACACACACACACACACACATCTGGACAGACACACCATCTGGACAGACGCTAAAGTCCAGTCCCAGAGCTGTTCCATATGTCTAGCCACACGCCCTGAGCAACCTGATGACGTGTGGCTACACACACACACACACACACACACACACACACACACACACACACACACACACACACACACACACACACACACACACACACACACAGGACAGAGAAGCAAATACAAAGACAGAGAGACAGAGAGACAGACAGACAGACAGACAGACAGACAGACAGACAGACAGACAGACAGACAGACAGACAGACAGACGGCCAGACGGCCAGACAGACAGACAGACGGCCATTGTGTAGCTATACTCTCAGCTGTATCTTACAGTTCTTCTTTTCCTCTGTATCGGTACCTTAACTGCTGTGCTGCCTCATGGCGACTGAATTTCCTCCCGCGGGATCAATAAAGGTCTATCAGCCTCCCTGTTGACAGGTGCTGCCCCAGCCCGTAGGATTACATAATAATTATCACCCCCCACCCCCCGGCTTCCCTCCTCGGAACACGGGCCAATTGTGTTTGCATACAGTACACTCGATGAAGCCGGATGCACCACAGTGGATTTGAACCCCCAGACTCTGTGGTGGTGTGCAGGCACCACCCGAGCGCCCCTTAAACCAACATTACTCCCCAAAAGGCATATTGTGACTTCTTAACCAAACGTCAAACGGTGACTTGAAGGGGTTACCCTTCCAGTCAAACGGTGCCTTCCTGGGGCACTTCCGCACAACAGGAATGCGGAAGTGCAGTTCTCAGACCCCCAAAAAAATGTTAAAAACGACGGAGGCGTATTCTTGCAAATATTTGGAACATTTTGAATAGTCTTGTTGTTTTGTTTTTTTTACATGAATCATCTCTTCTGGGGATCCCTGGCACTAAACATTTTCAGATGGGGGTCCGTGGCCAAATATATACCAATTCAGGGGGTTCTTTGCGCGTAAAGGCCACGGCAAGTGCTAAGGTGGAGTCTTCAGATTACGGCGTAAGTTTGGGAGTGAGTGCAGTTCTAATTGCAACGGGGAGTTCATTCCATAGTTTGGGAGCCAGAAGGGAGAAGAGTTTGGGACATGTGGAGCGTTGTCCCGGATGTTTTAGCGGAGGTTCTGACAGCTTCCGTGTGTTAGCTGATCTGAGTGAGTGGGAGGGGTGTCCACTGATGCTGCCAAAGTGCCCTTAAGCAAGTCAGTGACATCCATAAATGTTGTTCCAGGGGTGTTGCACTGCTGTTGACCCTGACAGCTGATGTAATGCAGGGGAGTGTGTCATCTGCTGTGTACAACACCCGTTCTGCTCATCAGATTCTCCTAAAAAGTTCCAAAAAAACAAATACCAAGTTTGCTTTGTCGTCATCCATGGTCTGCTGCATGCGGCCAGACACTGGAACGACCTGCAAAAGACTTTAAAAAACTTGACAATTCTTGTATTCTAAAGTCATCTTTTAAAGACCCTGTTTTGGACTTCCTGACGGAGAAATGTTCACTGTCTGTCAGACACATGGTTGACCCTTGCTTGTTACATTAACACATTGAGTGCCAAAACGGTTTTGCAAATACACCCGTCGAGTGCCATAACCGTAGATCTACGTGTTACATTTTTATTACTATTTTTCCACATGGGGTGCTCTAACGCAACTTAGGAATGATCCGCGGACCCTGTAAAATGGAATGGACGGATGTGAATCCAGTCCAAAAAGCGTACCTCCCGTCCACTGCAATGATAGGAACTTGAGAAAAAGGTCCCTATCTCCATATCTTTTTACTGTGGTGAAAACGAGCCATTTTCGACTCACGGTCACACGGATCGCGTTAGAAATATTATTGTTCCAGTCGCTAGTCGGCACCCTCGACCATCGCGCACGCACCCTTTGTTTACATTCGGAACCTTGTCATGGCGTCTACAGCTCTAAACAGATCAGCATAGACGGTAAGAAGCGCTGGCACTGGATGTACCCTGTTTTAAAAAACATCTGGTAGTCCGGTGGATTGGTACGAAATTTTAGGTGAATCGTTCACTTTTTCATAAAAGCGTGGAACTTGGTACACTAACTTGTACAGTTTGGGGCTCTGAACATTTTCAGATATGGAGCCATCGCAAAAACGCTCCCTAGCCTTGGCAGCCATTTTACTTTCCGCCATAACCACATTATGTATTTTGCATCATATCTCCTAAACCAAACATGATAATACAGGATAGGTGATGTCTACACCTATGTTTTGATGGTTAAGGATTACAGTGATACCATTTAAAACAGAGGTTCTCAAACTGTGGGTTAGGACCCCAAATGGAGTCACAGGAAAGTGGCAGTGGCTACATTAACAGAACAAAATTAAATGTGAATCCTTCCAATTGAGTCTGTTTTTGTTTTGTTTTTGAAAAGCATACAATTATTATAATGGTTCTGGCAACAGATATAGGCTATATACTATAGGCTATAATCATATGAGATAAAACAACATAAAATGAGCCAAAATTACAATGGAATAACACAGAAATGAATACATTGTGATTGTACAATTATCTAGCCAGTCACACAAGCAACGCAACTAATTAGATCTCCCCTTGTAAAGGGTATTTGAGCAACCGAGTTAGCAGACATAACTCAGACCCTGGTTTTTGATGGTTTTATTATACTAATCAGTAGTCAAGTAGAGTCAGGTTATAAACCTAAAAAAGTAAACACAAACAACAACGCGACGACAAATTACTGACATGAAATATACACACAAAACTATAAGACAGAATATACACACAAAACTATAAGCCATACCGGAAATATATATATTTATTGTCGTGTAAATACGCTATCAATTCTTACCGTCAGTCTCTCGGAGCTCGCAATGGAAAATGACGAACGCAGCAATAACACCCTGGTAACTAGTAACACTGGTGCAGGCGTAGAACACTTCCCCCTGATAGTGAGCATCCACTCCATTTATATCGGTTTGGTCTACCCAAGTGTGTGTAACCTTCCGTTGATTAATCATGTGACTTGTGTAAACACAGGCTTTAGCACTGTTCTAAACAGCCCCGGCTCCTCATCTGACCTAATCAATCAACATGCCCTCATGTGACACTCAGGTGACATGTGTAAAGTCCACTGCTGTGCTGTGGCTTTTAGAATTTGTATATATTTGTACCTTCGGATTACAACTTCAGTTTATAACTCCAAATAAGCAGTATTAATCTTCATAGAAGCATGTATCAACTCCTAGAATAATAGCTCGGCCTATCACTCCGGTATAAGATTCTAAATAAGCAGGAAATACACATATTAATAATCACAATAATAACCGCAAACTTCAGGCGCTGGAATGCCCTGGATAATTCTACAGTGATCTTTAAGATCACAATGCATCTTGATGTGACCTGTGAGCTTGCAGATCGACTTCTTTTTATACCTGGTGTTTCATCAGGATGAGGGACAATTATTTTGCCCAAAATGGGCCCAAGATAGTGCCCATCTGTTCCCTACGTTTCCAAAGTTCTATGTTTCCTGGCTGCTATGCCCAGCTCTATATACAGTAGCACATGAGAAATATGTTACCGAGCTCTCATATGACATGGGCTATTGTGGTAACTTATTAGAGGGTTTTTCTCAATTTCTCCACACTCCACATCAATGGAGAGAAAGATTCTCAGAAATTGCCCTCCATGCATTCCTAAAGGGGTAACTAGACTTCTACTGTACCTTACTAAGCGCCATACAGTCTCCACCCCCCACTCACACATCCCTGCTCCTGGGGTACCAATGCACCTCTATCACACCACACCTCACTACCCCACCAATCCGCCCCTCGGCCTGGGCTCTGTCCGGAGTCAGAGCCACAGCCACCCCTCTATGATATAGCGCACCAGATAATGTATGTTAGCAAGCACATATAATTTGAACCAACTTCTGTCCAAACATAATTGTACATAATATTAACTTCAGAAAATAAGATAGGCTGTTTGTATGTTTGGGAATGTTCCAGGAACATGGCACGCAGTTGAACACAGGGCCCTTGGAGAAAGAGTACCCAACAACCTTTTAAAAAGTTAACTCTATGTGTGTTAACAGAATAGAAAGCCGTGGAACAGTAGGAGTGCTCTACTAACTGAGCTACCTGGACATAAACAACGTTATTGAATTGACCATTACCTAAAAGTTTTATACTTTTATGAAAACGTTAACGATTCTCAGACAAAACCACCGGACTACCTCACAACATCACTGAATTGACCATTCATTATTCACCTTAATAGTTTATGATGTTGTACATGATATCATTGTAATCATTGACCATCAAAATATAGGTGTAGACATCACCTATTCTGTATTATCATGTTTGGTTCAGGAGTTATGATGCAAAATACATTATTTGGTTATGGTGGAAAATGGCCACCAGGGGGCGTTTTTGCAATGGCTCCCATATCTGAAAATGTTCAGGGCCCCAAACTGTATTACGATTTTTGTCTCAATCCACCGGACTATGGCACTAAATGTGTTTTAGCTGTTTGCATTGCTTTTTTTTAATTTAATTTAATTTGCTTTTGACTTGGAGGATGATTTTTATTTAAAATGTTTCCTGCCTGTCAGGATTTGTGTGCGTGTGCGTGTGCGTGTGCGCGTGCACGTGCGTGTGCTTGTGTGTGTGTGTGTGTGTGTGTGTGTGTGTGTGTGTGTGTGTGTGTGCGTGTTCGTGTGTGTGTGTGTGCGCACACACTCGTCTGTCAGGAGTGAGTGAGGTTTTATTGTTTTACTCCTCCCATGTCTGGCTTGGCCCCGCCCTGACAATCTCCTGTCATTAGTCTCCTACACACCCTGCACTACTAATCATCTCACCTATCAGAGTGGACTCTTCGCACCTGCACACCATTCTGCTGATCACCCAGCTGTTACTTAAGCCCCGCTCTTCAGTTTGGAACATGCCAGATTGTGTTCCTGTGTCATGTGTTAAGTGCCGTTCACAACAAGCTCGATAACCATAATCTTACAATGAATGCACCGAATATTTGTACGTACGTATGAATGTATGTACGTATGTCTGTAATCCACGTATCTCGAGAACCGCTAGACCGTCCGACTTCACATTCGACACACACGTCGCAGACGACCCGAGGGAGTGCAGTGCCCGGCGCCGATTCGGTCGGACAGGCGGTCTGTCCAGAACCACCAGAAAAGGCTCTGGCCGTGGCCCAAATGAGCCAATTGATTACCATGGCAACCCCAGCCTTAGCTTGATGGCAAATTCCCCACACCTGCCGAATTCCCCACACCTGCCATTTGATTAGTCCACTTTTCAGTCGGTTTGCACTCTTCAGACATTCTCCACAGATGTTTACCACTGCACAAGGATTTTCCACAACTTCCGATCCCCCCATATGCCCATATATGGGCAGGCCCATGTATGCCCATATACTGATAACATCAGGGATCTCCATTTATGGGCATGAAAGTCCGGGCATTTGGTTCCATTTGTATACTGTCAGGCGTTAAGGGGGGGCGTCAAATTTAAACGTTTGAGAAACCCTAAGAGACCAGTTGATCCAGCCAATGCCAGGAAAATGCCCCCCTACAGCATAACGGAGCCGTCCTCACTGTTGGAGTCAAGCATTCAGGTCAGTGTACAGTTACACCACACATGCACTCATCTGATCGTGATCATTTTTGT
Source organism: Gymnoscopelus braueri (assembly GCF_963280865.1). NCBI lineage: Eukaryota > Metazoa > Chordata > Actinopteri > Myctophiformes > Myctophidae > Gymnoscopelus > Gymnoscopelus braueri. The sequence goes on from NC_137626.1 coordinate 32,062,191, forward strand.
CGCCACATGTCTGTAGATCTGAGCCTATGTTTTTTTTTTGTGCAATACTGAACTTTTACATGTGCATTTTGTCTTTGTAATGAGGGCTTTATTCACTGCAAACCCCACTATGACATCTCTCTCTATGTAGTTGTTGACAGACTATTGTTGCTGACACAGCCTGATCACATCCGCCTTTAAGATGCTCAGATCAGTGCAAAAGAGTTGCTCTTCTGTTCCTTACACATTGTACTAATGCACTGGCATCACTGTTAGCGAATGTGAGCGTTTTTGACCACAATTCCCAGCCCTAAATGCAGATGTCGCTTTCATCACTGTTCCCAGTGAAACACTAGCCAGTTGATCGGTCTGTGTGAATGAAGCTGTTGCCCATCCGTTGCCCCAATAGGGGACCTTCTTTCAAATTCACTTAGATCTTTTCCGTTTGCCATCTTGATCCAGAATCGAGGTCAACTGGGTCTGCTCAGCATTTTTATACATGCCACCAGAGCATGTTATAGAGCAGTGGTTTTCAACCTTTTTCATATCGAGGTCCATTATGTATTCGGCATTTGAGCCACGGACCCCCGTTTGATGAGACCCAAAATTTTGAATATTGTGTTGTCGTTGGATAAGATTTTGTCCACAATTCCAATGCTGTATTGATGTTGGTACCATAGGAGAGACAACAGGCAAACGTTGACCAAAATAACAATTCTTCTACATTCTCTAATTGTAATAATAATAATAATAATACATTTTATTTGTAACACACTTTATATTTGAAACAAATCTCAAAGTTAAACAGTTGTGTCGACTTCTTGTAAATTAAGTAATGCAGATGTTTAACAATAATTTAACTCTTAAGAGCGTAAAATTAAACCAAATGGACCCGTAAGGGTCCATTTGGTTTGGTTGTATTGACAATTTTTTTGGGCTATTCAAAAATAGCAGATCTACAAGCTCGTAGTGCACCGAGTGCTGCGCTACGAGCTTGTAGATCTGCTATTTTTGAAAAATCGAGAACATTTGTACCACTGATATAGAAACAGAGATTTTTCAGAAAACTGTTGCAGGGATTTAGGAGACATGTAGAATCGGCTTCAGGTCTTAATGGGTTAATTTATGAAAAAAAAGAATTCAAACTTATACAAGGTTTCTGCTCGACAGTGTCTATAATACACACATATATGAACACATGTACAGTATATTATTTATACATGTGCATGCATAGTTAAAGGCCCAATATGAGTGCAGCGTGTCAGCCCACGGCTGTTGTATTGACTCACATCAACTTGTCTGTAGATGGCTAGATAGATATAGATACCACCACTAATGGCATGTGACAGCTCGCATGGTTTTGGTATGCGTTTGTAATTCAATAATTGTTTCTCTGCACGGATTTAAGTGATTTACGCCTCATCTCTTTTCCACATGAGAAATGATACATTTGTGAAGCATTTCTGATCCCGATCCTGTAATTAGAGACATCGTACAATTACTGTGTAAATGACCTTACCAGGCAACATACGTTAACTTGAGCTCCTATTTATCAGCATCACAATGAAAACTCTTTTTGTCAAGGTTTCGACGAAAAAACACCATGATTTTTTTATTATAATTTTTTTAAATATTTACGCAGTGGTGTAAAGTAACTAAGTACATTTACTCAAGTACTGTACTTAAGTACAATTTTGAGGTACTTTTACTTTACTGGAGTATTTCCAATTGTCTATACTTTTACTTCTACTCGACTACATCTCAGAGGCAAAAATTTTACTTTTACTCCACTACAATTATTAGAAAACTTAAGTTACTAATTACTTTGCAGATATAAATTATTACATTATAAAACATACATGAACCACTTTAGCCCTTTTTTATACCCAGGCTATTTGAAAATAGCCGATCTACAAGCTCACAACGCGTCGCATCGCGACGCGTTGTGAGCTTGTAGATCTGCTATTTTCAAACATTTTAGTACTTTACATTTTTGATACCAATACTTTTGTACTTATACTCAAAGTACATTTTGAATTCCAGACTTTTACTTGTAACAGAGTATTTCTACATTGCAGTATTGATACTTTTACTTAAGTAAAACCACCACTGTATTTGACGTTACATTATAATTCAAATCTTAGTATTTTGGGGCCCACTTGCAGTATCCTCACGGTCCACCAGTGGGCCCCGGCCCAAAGGTTGGGAATCACTGAAGCAATAGGACGTTCACATAGAGGCGGGGGAAAAAAAAAAAATAATAATAATTCAAAAGGATTTATGAAACGCACACATGTAAACACGGCTCAATACAAGAGGTGCAGTCTATCTGTTCTCATTGACATTGTATTGACTTTGTGTCGCGACGTTAATGGAGGATGTGGCAGCAAGCAGGAGCGTTCGTTGTTTGGATAGATGTGTGTGTGTGTGTGTGTGTGTGTGTGTGTGCTTGTATTGCTGTACCAGATGTCCCCACAAGTATAGTAGAATTTGAGAAAGTAGATGTTGTGAGGGCCGTTTTCCTGGTCCTCACAAGAGAAAATGCTTATCTGATGGATAAAAAAGATTTTTAGACACGGGTTTAGAATTAGGAAAAGATTCAGGTTGGCTCGAGTCAGGACTAGACATTCAGAAGTTAGGTTTAGTGGTTAGGGTTGGAGTTTTATGCCTTATTCAAACATAGTTGTGCGCTGGTGTCGCGCACAGGAAAAAAACGTCGATCTACAAGCTGCCTGTAGATCGACAATATTTCGGTTTTATAGGCTTTAAGAAAAAAAATTACGAAAAAAGCAAATGGCGTTCATAAAATTGCCTTCCCAAAATGTTGTTGTCCTCACAAGTATGGTAATACAAACCTGTGTGTGTGTGCGCGTGTGTGTGCGTTCTCACTGAGATAAAGACCCCCTTCGTGCAGAGCAAGTCGCCTCAGGCCCGACAAAAGCCTCTAATGCAGATTTAGAATTTCAATCCTGTAGTCACAATTCTGCCGGCATTGACAGGTCAACAAGCATCCAGCAATCTGTTGTCCCTCTCAAGATCTGTGTTTTTTTCCCTTCTCTACTTAAATCGCTTACTACCTCGGAGGAGAGGAGGAACAGAGGAGGAAGAGAGGAGGTGGAGAGGAGAGGAGACGAGACGACAGGAGCAGTATTGATTTCGTCGACTAAAACTATGACAAACATTTTTCGTCGACTACCTTTTTTCATGGACGAAATTTTAAAAATAAATAAATAAGCTATAAGCGCGACGCGTTGTGAGCTTGTAGATCTGCTATTTTCGGCATGCAACTAAGTGTAAAATCAGCCATTACGACGCCATCAAGGCACCGCCAGAATACGTTTTGGTCGACTAAATCAACTGTAGACAGGAGGGGAGGAGAGGAGAGGAGAGGAGGATGGTGATGTGGTTGAAGGAGGTGGAATCAAATAAGGTGGCCGGAGATAAAAGGGGTTAACAACGAGGTGAAGGAGAGAGCGGAGTGATGTAGTGGAGAGAGGGAGAAGAAAACGAGAGGACGGCCGGGAGAGACGGCGGGCTAAGAGGATGAGGGGACATTAGGAAGGAGGTGACGTAAAGGAGAAGAGAGAGGGAGGAAGGAAGGAAGCGAAGGAGGAGACTAGTTGTTGGGAGAGATCGACCCCTTTACCTGAGTGGTCGTAGGTTCGATTCCCGCCAACTGCCAGTGTTCAAAGATTATTAGACAATTTGAGTTTTTTTTATTCATACTCAGTGATATAGATACAGGAAGGGTTGACCCTCGTTAATTTTATTAGCTGCAGCTGAGTTGCTTACATCACAGTGTACTTTAACTCTTTGACTGCCAGAGTATTTTCATAAAGTACTCCCCCAGTGCCAGCAATTTTCGTGTTTTTTTATTTTTATATTTTGAATTTTTCTCATGAAAATAATTTAAGGACACATAATTTAAAGACCCAGCACAAATCCGCCACTAGAGAGCAGCACATGACAGCTTGATCAGGTCGTTGGGTCTCTCTCACCCTTCTTGATAGATTAGACAGGGAAAAACATGAAAACGGATGTGACGTCGTCCCAGATTGTTTTGATCGGCCAAAATTACGATGTGATACACGACGGCGATGACTGATCGTCACCCAGACCATAGAAGATAGAAGAGAACCTGTCCGTTTGTCCGTTATACCGTGTGAAAACCCGTTTATTTACCTATTTTGGACGAAAATGACTGGGGAAAAAAATCAAAAACCGGAAACGGAATCCAGGTCATGAAACCGGATGCAGATGTCCGTGAAGTAAGTGGAACTCGAGAATAACATTGAATATTAAGCAGCATAGCGCAATCAGAGATTAAACAATGAACGCGCGTCCAGCGCATCGAACGCGTCGACGGCCAACTGGACAAAGTAGCACTTGACGCGTTATCGCGTCGTCCGCAGTCAAAGAGTTAAAGGAGTAGTTCACCCAAAAAAATATTTTCTATCAATTGCACACCCCATGAAGCCTTGAATCCATGGATTTATTTGTGTTTTTGTCGCATTCCTAAGCTAATAATTTGATTCCTGTCTCCTACCGGCTAATGTATCTGGTTGGAGACACAAAGTAGATTATTTGTGTCTCCTACCGGAAATACACCCGGGCATCAAATTATTGACTTAGGAATGCGCCAAAAACCAAAATAAATCCATTTATTCAAGGCTTCATGGGGTGTGCAATTGATAGAAAATATATAATTTTTTGGGTGAACTAGTCCTTTAAGGGTCAGCCTGCCATGTTTTTACCCTTTTGTAGTTTTTAAACCGGTACAGGAAAACAAACAACATGATTGGCCTACGGTTTCATTCCCTTTTAACAAAGCTGAGAGCCAGTATTGCCAGGTTCGCTTATTATGAGCGACTTTAGGCTTGTTTTTCTGTAAAGCCGCTTGCATTTCCTTTTTTTTGGCAGGGGGCTTTTTTCTAAAGTGGTACCCCCCTGTGTGTGAGATCATGCTGCCTAGTCGCTTAATTCTTTTGGGCTTGTTTTCTTAATTGTTTCTCTCACAAAATCTGGCAGCACTGGTTTCATTCCCCTTTAATCCAATAAGACTGGGAACGCATCTGTGTCATTTTAAGATTTCTTTGGCTATTCAAAAATAGCAGATGTACAAGCTCATAGCGCGGTGCCACGCTATGAGCTTATAGAGAGGAGAGAATTTTTGAAAAATCATGACAATTTGTGCAATTTGTCAGATTCTATAAATGTCGTCTTTTGATCAAACTTATGTTGCTATATCAGTGGTTCTCAAACCTTTTCATGTCAAGGACCCCCAAAATGATATGTACTTGGCCGCGGGCCCCCATCTCAAAATGTTCTGTTCCAGGGACCCCCAGAAGCAAAGATTTGAGTAACAAATGTTGGCTTTAAAAAATACATATTCAAAGTTTTGCACAAATTTTCAAGACTTTTTGAATAGCCAAAGAAATCTTAAAATGACACAGATACGTTCCCGGATTGAATGAGTTAACAAAGCTAAGAGCAGACGTTAGCATGGCGCTAGAAAAGTAGCATGCCGGCTTATTGAGCCACTTGTTTGTTGTGTTAATTGCGGCGGCCTTTGAAGTGGAACTAATCCATAATGCCACTAATAGTGGACAAGCTGCTTTTTAGGAGCTCTTTTTTAACCACAGCCCGGGTCATGTTTGTGTAGCAGGGTGGCCTAATTGTTAGAGAGGCTGCCCTGTAATGTACTTAATGTACACATTAAGTATACATTGACTGTACTATGCTTCTATTGAGCTCGGGACCACTAGAACATTTCAAACAATTCTCAAGGACCACCCCGCCCCAACTCCCCACAACAATATCTAATATATCTAATATATATATATATATATATATATATATATATATATATATATATATATATATATATATATATATATATATATATAAAAAAATATATATATATCATTATTTTTTAAAGAAAAACATGCATTATATTGTCTCTGTCGGGTCCAAAACTTTTCAGGATTCAGATAAAAAAATATCAAAAGTAGCAGATCTACAAGCTCAAACGATTCGTGCTGCGTTTCGAGCTTGTAGATCTGCTACATTTGCAATTTTTTTGTGACGCTGGAATATGGAGATAAGAGGTTTCTGCCACGATATACAGTATATAACATTAATTGTAGATAGCGATACCGCAACACCAAAATGTAAAGCTGCAAACCATAACGCAAAGCCTGACTTGTTTTAAGCTCCATGCAAGTCCATCCACTTGAGGTCCTACCCAACAAGATCTACATTTGTCAATAGAAGAGCAGGTAGAGTGGTAGACCAACTACAGCCGTTGCAGTTGTGTGAGGTACATTGTATTAATACTCTTAATTTACTCTTTAGTCTTTTTTTTTTTTTTTTTTTGTAAAAAAAAAGTTATGGATTTCTCCTTTAAGTTAAAAGGAGTAGTTCACCCACATTATTTATTTGTCTTTGTCGTATTCCTAAGCCAATAATTTGATGACCGGCATTGAGTCTCCTACCGGAGACTGGGTGAACTACTCCTTTAAGTTTAACTTTGATCTCCATCGAGGCTTAGGCATGGAGCAGTTGAGAGACGTCCCCAGGGGGGAAGTACACTTTTTATAATAACATCTTTCTTTTGAACCGTCTGCTTAATTGCTCCGTGTCTTAACGTATTAATGTTTTATGTTTTGTGTAAAGCACTTTGAATTGCCTTGTTGTTGAAGTACTGTACAAATAAACCTTAAAAGGACAACACGCAGAGCTGTTGAAAGATTTGCTTGATGAACTTGAGGGGAGATGAATCGTACGCTGTTGTTACGGGGCCATCGGGCCATCAAATGCTTTGATAGCAGGTGTCACAGGCAAATGGTGTAGTTTTTAAATCTTCAAACGGCATCAAAGATGTGGTTTAATTAATTACGTTTTGTTAGATTCTGTGCCAGTATCGGAAACGGCAAAGGATGACAGGCACTCAGGCAGAGTTGCACAATGGGGCTGACGAACTTAACCACTTTAGCCCTGTAGTATACACTGTACTTCGTTGACCGGGGTCCCCCAGGGGTCTGTACTTGGCCCCCCTCCCCTTTTTCCCTCTTCACCAAATGTCTTTGCCGAAAATAGCCAACCTACAAGCGTGTAGATCGGCCGTTTGGTCAATTGTTCGCCTAGTATGGCCTGCCCAGAATAGGGATTCATGTAGTTAAAGAAATGTAAATGCAAACATTGCATAGCAGCTGCCTCGTTTGTGCAGGCAGTCGGGGACTACTTTCTTGTGGAAAATACTCTTGTAATGAAATTGTTATTAACTGTATTTGTTTGTGCGTGTGAAATTGTTATTAACTGTATTTGTTTGTGCGTGCGAAATTGTTATTAACTGTATTTGTTTTTGTGTGCGAAATTGTTATTAACTGTGTTTGTGTGTGCGTGCGTCCGACAAGGGTATGCAATTCATTAACCCCGAACCCTACCTGAGGTTGACTTTTCATTGTCAGTGCATCTCTCTTCTTAGCTTGGTATCTCTCTCTAAACATAAACAGAGTGAAAAGGGCTATAATATGTGTTATATAGGCTATTATGCACATATATGAATACAGGGTGATTGACTGACTGATTGATTGACTATTTACATGACCATGTATTTGTACGTATTTGTCAAAAGAATCAATCTCAAAAAAGCCCCACAGCTTATTTCCAAGGCGTGCCTTTAGATTTTGACCTTCCCGTTGGTGTGCCTTGGGCATAAACAGTTTAAAATACACTAAATGTAAGAGATCAAGTCAGATAGCACATAGCAGACGGACAAAACAACCACATTTTACATGATGTAGAACATAATACAATAATATATTATATTATATCAGTGCAGGAAATCAAAGTGGTTTTGTAAAGATGCCATAGCCTATAGATCATTCCAGAATTGTAGGGGAAATATAGCCTCTACATCTAAAAAAGAAAAAGTATTTATTTCCCTACGGGATAGCCCTTTGAGACCCCCTCATTTTCGAGGGGCTCCCATAAAAACATGAACAACAGACAAAGATACATACAATACAAGTATACAGATACTGTACATTCATACGCAGATAGCTTGTTCCTCCTCTCTCACCCACCCCACCATCAGCTGTTAAACAACAGAAGAGAGAGATTTGTGCTTTATTTGTGACAGTGACTGACAGTAAAGACAGGAGAGAAAGAGAGAGAGAGAGAGAGATGATGACATACTGTACAGCAAAGAGCCTCAGGTCATGCGAACCGAGGCCAGCTGTAGAAGGGCTGTCTCCAGCCTTATTATTTATGTGGTATGTGCTCTCACCGGGTGAAGCCCACCCCGCACTGTGGGTTTTTTGACATGATTTATCTCCACCTGACACAGTTTTACAGTTCCGTTTCATCCTTCATCCAAGTCAAAGTATAACCAAGATGTTTCAGTCAAGAGAAACTGTCAGTAGGAGAGAGAGGCGATACTGAACAGTAGCCTACGTGCAGCGCCTCAGTCAGATCAGGAACTATAGATCAGTGGTTCTCAACCTGTGGGTCGGGGACCCATGTTTGGGTCGCAGACTAATTTTTATGGGTCGCGAGTAAATGTCCCCTTTTTTCGTTTCGTACATTTTATTTTATTTTAAATATATTTATATACATATATATTTTTTGTTTTTGTTCAAGTAAAAGTCAAGTATTTCATACATAAAATAAAAAAAACTAATGTCCATAAATAAATAAATAAAATGTTTAAGAAGTAGTTAAAATAGCAGATCCACAAAGCTCGCAACACGGTGCGAAGCGACTCGTGAGCTTGTAGATCGGCTATTTTAGGCTAAGAGGTTTGGTGTAGGGGGGGGGGGAAGCAGAGAAGTATTGAGGGTTTAAGTGATTAGCTGTCTGAAAATACATATTTACATGAATCCAAGTGCTGTCAAACAAGTCTATGAAGCTATCTATTAAATCTATGAAAAAGTTTAATCTGCGACACAATTTTATACAATGTTGTGGGGGTCCCTGGTTAATTTCTCTCGTCCTTGGTCTGAAAAACCTTGAAGACCCCTGCAGTATGGGATTTAGGCGGCAAAGAGCATAGCATTGAGGCCTTTTGACCCCCGCCTAGTAGGCCGAGAGTAATTCCCAGGTAGGCTGAGTGGGCGGCTGTATTCTCAGTCTGTTGTTAGACACTATTGGAGCTAATAGGCCTTTAGCCAGTCACACATGGTAAACACAGCACTTTGGAAGTGTCCTTAAGCTAAAGCACAAGACCTTCTCCATTGAGTAAGTCGCGGCAGCCAACTGCTCTCACTTCCATGATCTCAACAACAACGCAGGGTGACTTAAAGTTCTTGAAACGCATTAGAGCCGATTAAGCTCATCGGGGGTCTGGTGGTCGCGTCCGTCCGAACGTACTGTACCTCCCTGAGGCCATGAACGTGTTTTTCAAGGACGCGGCAGTTGTAGTTGTTGTTGTTTTGTTTTTTGTCAGTCTGTGTGTGATCTGTTAGTCGTGTTGACGGTAGGAATTCCAGGAAATGCTTCATTTTGTATTTCTCTGACACTGGTTTGCCTCGGTGAGATATGTAACATGATTAAAAAATCATGAAAACAAGTTATTTTTGGTTTGTTTATTTTGGGAGATTTTGCAGAAGAAACGTGAACTTAGGCCCATTAACCCTGGTCTCCGTATTGTGGGTATGTAATTACAGGTGAAGATTTTCTAAAATAAAATAAGAAAAATTAAGGAAAATAAACTATAAAAGGAAATAAAAAAAAAGACAAAATAGCTAAATATTCTCTACCGGCTCACTGTACAGCCTGTACATCCACTATTTTCAGTTAACCAAACAAGTGTGGAGAGATGGCTCCAAAGTGTCCGCTGTCCCGCTCCATTCCGCCTGGCTCCGTCTCCATTGACGTCTCTGTAGCCGCGACTGCCCCAGCGATATGAATGAAAATGAGATTATGGCTTATGGCGTGGCATTACCAGCCCCCATGGTCCTCCTCCTATTAATTCATTAAGACCGGGAACGCATCTGTGTGTCATTTTTTTAATTTCTTTGGCTATTCAAAAATAGCAGATATACAAGCTCATACTTTGTGCCGCGCTATGAGCTTGTAGATCTGCTATTTTTGAAAAATCGTGACAATTTGTGCAAATCATTGAATATATATATATATATATATATATATATATATATATATATTTTTTTTAAAGCGATCATTTGTAACTCAAATCTTTGCTTCTGGGCAGTCCCTGGAACAAAATATTTTGAGATGGGGGTCCGCGGCCAAATGCATATCATTTTGGGGGTCCTTGACATGAAAAAAAAAGAACCACTGATTATAGAGTGAACTGAACATAAGTGTTTTAAAAAAACTGTGAGGATTTAGAAGCCATTTGTTGAACCCCCCAGAAGCAAAGATTTCAGTTACAAATGTTCGCTTTAAAAAATATATATTCAAAGATTTGCACACATTCTCACGATTTTTCAAAAATAGCAGATCTACAAGCTCATGATCTTGTATATCTGCAATTTTTTTGAATAGCCAAAGAAATGACACAGATGGGTTCCAGGTCTAAATGGGTTAAGCCCCCCACGTTTCCCTCCCCTGTTCTGCCCTCTTTGCTCCAGAGACCCCCACCCCGACCAAAGCCCTCGCACCGCTCCCCACCTGGGGAGAACAATATCCTAAGTCCATCTTAGAGTGCTTCCCAAAGGATTTGGCTAACAGATGGTTCCTCAAATCCCCTGGTTTCCTCCCAGCTTGAACATGTGTTCTTGTGATCCTGACCCTAAAAAAGAAAGAAAATCCTAAAGAATGGAGATGTTGTGTTTTGCTTGGCTTGCTCGCATCCCGCCACTCTGTGTTCCCTTTGTAACCTTCGTAGCCCTGTTCAAAATGCACTGGTCTGGAGTGCAGTACAGTAGTTTATAATATATGGCAATACAGTAGTTTATAGTGTAGTACTGTAGTTTATAGTGTAGTACAGTAGTTTATAATATATGACAACACAGTAGTTTATAGTGTAGTACAGTAGTTTATAATATATGGCAATACAGTAGTTTATAGTGTAGTACAGTAGTTTATAATATATGGCAATACAGTAGTTTATAGTGTAGTACTGTAGTTTATAGTGTAGTACAGTAGTTTATGATATCTGGCAATACAGTAGTTTATAGTGTAGTACTGTAGTTTATAGTGTAGTACAGTAGTTTATAGTGTAGTACAGTAGTTTATGATATCTGGCAATACAGTAGTTTATAGTGTACTGTAGTACAGTAGTTTATAGTGTAGTACAGTAGTTTGTAGTGTAGTACTGTAGTTTATAGTGTAGTACTGTAGTTTATAGTGTAGTACAGTAGTTTATTATTTCTGGCAATACAGTAGTTTATAGTGTACTGTAGTACAGTAGTTTATAGTGTAGTACAGTAGTTTATAGTGTAGTACAATAGTTTATAATATATGACAACACAGTAGTTTATAATGTAGTACAGTAGTTTATAGTGTAGTACAATAGTTTATAATATATGACAACACAGTAGTTTATAGTATAATACAGTAGTTTATAGTGTAATACAGTAGTTTATAGTGTAGTACAGTAGTTTATATTGTAGTACAGTAGTTTATAGTGTAGTACAGTAGTGTAGTACAGTAGTTTATAGTGTAGTACAATAGTTTATAATATATGACAACACAGTAGTTTATAGTGTAATACCGTAGTTCATAGTGTAGTACGGTAGTTTATAGTGTAATACAGTAGTTTATAGTGTAGAACAGTAGTTTATAGTATAGTGCAGAAGTTTGTAGTGTAGTACAGTGTTTCATAGTGTAGAACAGTAAAGTAGTGTATCGTTTAGTACAGATTGTAGTGTAGTACTGTAGTTTGTTGAATAGTATAGGAGTGTAATACAGTATTTTATAGTGTACTTTGTCATACAGTAGCTTGGTACTATACAGTAGTCCGTACTGTAGTACTGTAGTTTGGAGCCTGGGGGTATAAAAGGCAGTTGAACGTTGAGTTACTGTAGTCAGAGAGTGTACAGTATGTATAACCCGTATCCCAATCTTGACACCTTGTTTTTGCACAGTAGATGCTAGTTATGCTAGTCAGATGTTTTTGTTGTTTTGATTTGTTTTCGTTTGACCACAAATGTTAGGAATGCTATTTAGAATAGCATGCTGTTTAGACAGATGTTAGGTTTAATGTTTACCTCGTATCAGTTTCTGCGAGGCATTAAATTGTTTTCTTTGCACTCTACTTATGTAACTATTTACCCTGTTGTTTGTTGACTAGAGTTCATGACATTTACTCCGATTTCGCACTTTGCGCTGTCGCTTTGGATAAGGGCGTCCGCTAAATCCCTAAATTGTAAATCGTATGTGGTTTTTTGGGGAAAGGAACGGCATTGACCATTATTTTGGAAAAGGAGGGATGTACCCCTCCTTCCCTCCCTTCTTTTCTTTCCCAAAAGTCGACGACAAAGAAGTGGACACAGGATGCCAAAATTTGCAATTCTGACCTTGGCATGTCCATGTGCTCATTTGACAACTGAGAAGAGAGTCATGCATAATCATATATTATGGCTATTGTCTGTGCAGTCAGGGAGTCAAGGGTTCATGATATCACGTTTTGAACTGTCTCCAGTCCCCCCCATCCCCCCATCCCCAATTCCCCCTCCACCCCCCGACACCATCACCACCTCCCTTTGTCTCCAATTATGATAATTTAAACTTCTGGCGTGGTGAAATTTGACTTTAGCTATAGACTCTTCTATACTGTCCCACCTTGGAATGTTCTGGAAAGGCACAAAGGAACTTTGTTCATTGACGTTCTATTGCAAAAAAAATGAAAAAAAATAATCATTACTCTTTTCTGATGAAAAGGAAATGTAACTGTGGGAGTTGGAACAGCAGCATTTTAACACTCAAGCTGAGACGTACACTAAGTAGACATTGCTGCATTTTAGAGAGGCAGTACATTTGCTGGATTCAAACTCAGGTCTCCTTTATGGGAAACCAAATATCTACTACTCGCCTAAAGAGGAATCCCCTCTTGGCCAAGGTAAATGCAAATGACTGCATTTACTGTACTGTATGTAATGCCTTTTGTCGAAAGCGCAGTACAATGTATTTCACATTCACCCATACATTTACACAGTGGTGGGGGAGGAAACATGCAAGGCACCAACCTGCTCATCGGGCAGCAGTTATAGGGTTCAGTGTCTTGCTCAAGGACACTTTTTTTTTGGTGACCAAATTTGTATTTTATTTTTTTAATTTTTATTTTTTTTGTCAGAGCAGCAACCCATTTCATAAAACCGTTTGGCTTACAGTGTAAGGACATACACATTGCATCCACATGCAGTCAGGAGGAGCCCGGGATCGAACCGGGCACTTTCCCATTCAAGATGGCCACTCTTGAGCCACCGTCCCCCCGGGGAATCTTAACCTTCATGTTCCTGCTACATCCACTTCCCTTTGGCGAAACCCAATCCCGGACGAGGCCCCAGTGTAGTCACGTGGATTCGAACTCGGGTCTCCTGCATATAGGCAACCAAACAGCCACCGCTCAGCCAAAGGGGAATCGCCCTCTGCCCAGGCTTCTGGTCATCAGACAGGGCTACTTTTTTTCAATAGCCCTGGACTATTATAAGTAAAATGATTATACCCAGTATATTACTGAATAGTTTGAATAACCTTCCTGGAAAAGCGCTTCAAAGTGAAACGGAAATGGCTCAAAGGCACTAAGCCTCAAAATGAAATCTGTCACATACTTGCTAGGAAACAGGAATGATGTGTTTGTGTGTGTGTGTGTGTGTGTGTGTGTGTGTGTTTGTGTGTGCGCGCGCGCGCGCGTGCACATGCGCGTTCATACGTGCATACATGTGTGTGTGCGTGCATGTACTGTATGCATGGAAACGTGTCAGTGTGTATGCTGAATACACTGAATAGATATGGTTGTGTGTGTGTGTGTGTGCTCGCATGTGTGTGGGCCACGTTCGTGCGTGCGCGCGTCTTGCGCACATATAGCGTTGCATTGTGTCTGTGTGTGTCCCCGGCCGTCTTAATGGGCAGCGATGAGGGACAAACACGCCAGGTTGTTGATGATAACTGGGTCCAATGATGGCATTAGCCCTGCCACTCAAACGCACAAAACCCTGAAAGGCGGCCATTGTTCCCGCGGTGCGCTCGAGAGGCTAAAAGTTGGCATTGTGCGTGCTTTTCCAGGTCAGTTGATTCATATCCACGCCCCGCTGAAAAGATTTTTTAGCGAAACAAAACAAAAAAGAGAGGAGATAATTATTTGCTGGTCATCGTTTGGATGTGTGGAATATGTAATTGTGTCAGGGTGTTGATGGGGCATTGATGAAACTGGCATGCAGCATAATGGGCACCCCTCCGCACCCCCTCCGTGGCCAATTACTTAATTATCAGCACAACGAGAGATGCCACCCACCCATGCATACCCGAACAACGCTCGGCTTTTGTCACTCACTTACGGTTTCACAATGGGGTCGGTCGCTTCCTCCCTCATTCATTGTATGCTACATACAGTAGTTTTATATTTTTCATTTTAGGCATTTCCAGTAGCCGATTAATCTTGATAGCACAATAAACGTAATGTTGTGTTTCTGCCAATATGATATTGGTGACTATTAGTAAGTCTTAATGCCCAGACAATACTGTCATCAGTGGTGGATAAAGTACTAAAAGGTAAAAGTATCAATACTGCAATATAGAAGTACTCTGTTACAAGTAAAAGTCCGGAATTCAAAATGTACTTGAGTAAAAGTACAAAAGTATTGGTATGAAAATGTACTTAAAGTACCAAAAGTAAAAGTACTAAAATGTTTGAAAATAGCAGATCTACAAGCTCACAACGCGTCGCATCGCGACGCGTTGTGAGCTTGTAGATCGGCTATTTTCAAATAGCCTAGGTATAAAATAGGGCTAAAGTGGTTCAAGTATGTTTTGTAATGTAATAATTTATATCAGAAAAGTAACTAGTAACTAAAGTTATCAAATAATTGTAGTTGAGTAAAAGTACAATATTTGCCTCTGAGATGTAGTAGAGTAGAAGTAAAAGTATTGGAAATCGGAAATACTCAAGTAAAGTACAAATACCTCAAAATTTTACTTAAGTACAGTACTTAAGTAAATGTACTTAGTTACTTTACACCACTGACTGTCATCATCCTTACAGTTTCATGTATCCATTTATAACTCTGAGAGTGCGACTTACGCGTACATTAAATGTTAAATGTTATTTAACTCAGAGTGTATTAACGTAACCAAATTGTGGTTGCGTTAGTATACTCTGAGTTAAATAATAAATAAAAATCTTAGGATTTTGCTGTGTAGCATGACCGTGTCAGAGGCAAGTGGCAACACGAGAAATAGTGATCAAGAGTTGAGAAGGATATAAGGCTTTTTTATTTATAAAACCAAGACGCGGGTAGTGAATAGAAGAGGATGGTGGATGGGGGAGAGGGAGAGACAAGGATAGACTGAGAGGGAGAGAGAGATGGGGATACGGAAGGGGAAGGAGAAAAAGAGAGGGGGAGAAAAAGTGTGAGAGATAGAGAGGGAGATAGATATAGAGAGGGAGAGAGGGATGGGGATACGGAAGGGGAAGGACTAGGAGAAAAAGAGGGGGAGAAAGTATGGGAGAGAGAGAGATGGAGAGAGAAAACGTGAAAGGGGGAGGAGGGGACAGATAGAGAGGGGGAGAGATGGGGATAGGGAGCAGGAAGGAGAAAAAGAGTGAGAAAGAGAGAGAGTGAAAAAGTGAGAGAGAGAGAGAGAGAGAGGGGAGGAAGGGAGAGATAGAGAGAGATGGGGATAGGGAGCGGGAAGGAGAGAAAGAGAGAGAAAGAGACAGACCGAGAGATAGAAAGAGATAGAGAGAGGGACGATGGGGGGGACGATGGGGGGGGGTGGGGTGGCGCATCCCATCCCCTGCAAAGTACTTCACACCCAGAGAGAACTGGATGACTCCGGTGGAATCTGGTTATTATGAAGTCAGGAAGTGGAGCGTAGCGGAGGCCTGTCAACGGTGCGCCGCTCAAAAGCCCAGCCTCATCTCTGTCACTCTATCTATTATCATCGCACTATGAAAAGCGATACAGTGAAATCACCACCGTGAAGGAAGTGTTTAAGAGGGGGGTGGGGGGGAGGGGTGTGTGTGTAGGTCGCAGGTGTTCCAGGACTCCCCCCGCCACACACACACACACACACACTCATACTCACGCTCACACACACACACACACACACCTGCAAAGGCAGCGATGCACCCTTAACCCACTGTTTCTCAACGTGGGGTCCGGGGACCACACAGCGGTCCAAATGGAGCCTTATGGGTCCCGGGTGTATAATGTGTACTCTCTCAGAGTTAAATTAACACTGAGCGTTTTACAGTTACAGATTGGGGTCCCAGAGAGAAAATATTTTTCCGTGTTCTAATGCATAACACACTGGGGGTCCTTGAAATTAAAAAGGTTGAGAATCACTGAACTAGACTATACCGAAATACCGCATTTTTACACTGTAAAATCCTCAGTGCTTATTTAACTCCAAGAGCGTACAAATGGAACCAAATGGACCCTTCCTTAAGGGTCCATTGAGGGAGTCCATTTGGCTCCATCTGTACGCTCTCAGAGTTACAGACCAAGGGTCACATTTGGACCCCCTGGTGGTCCCCAAACCCGGCGTTGAGAACCAACGCCCTACCCCATCTTTTCAGCAGCACCTGTTAGTGAACCACAGCCCCCCCCCCCCCCCCTTCTACCCCTCTCGCTTCTTCTTCTTCTCGTCCGATGTTGGAACAACAGCCATTGTTGCCGGGCCTCGGCCCACCTATTGAAAGCAAAGATGGGTGGGGGACCCGTCATTAATAAAGGAGCCGGCTGTCAGCGGCATATGAGAGGCCGTTCGTCCTTTTTCTGTGATGTTTACGGACCCCACCCCGCGGTCCCTCCTCTTTCAGGTCAGGACAGTGGAGAAGAAGAGAAAAAAAGAAGAGAGGCCATAATGGAATTCAAACTATATTGACATCTTTGTCTTTCTGCCTTTTTTCTTTTTTTTTTTTCAATCGGACTAAAACCGGGGGAAGTGGGGGGGCTATACTGCCCTGCCAAGCCAAAGTGCAGTAACGTTTTTGGACACACCCACTTATTTGTGTATCCCAAAGGTCAAATTAGCCTTCGTGATTTTGGGGGATGAACAATTACCTCAAGAACAGATGTACATATATTGTAATATCACTTATATGCCGATATCTCATTTGGCTGACCAGCTGAATCACTTTTAAACCATTTTTTTCAGTGATTTTTTCCCCCCGTAGTTACTGCATTTTGGCTTGGCAGGGCAGTATACTTACCAGAACACAGAGTGAGGGCCTGCAGACAGTCTTCTAGATCTGATCCTCTCTGCTCTCAGGATGTGTATAATTTCCTGAGACTGGGATCAACTGGTGTTGCAGATATAACCTCACGTAACCAGGTGGATGGCAATCTGGGAACCCATCGTCAAATAAAAAGGAAAAAAAGCGCCCCCAGCGTTTTTCACTTTTGTATTTGACTCTGGGGGGGGGGGGTGATTAAATAGGCCGAAGATGACTGGAATCTGGCGTTTGGTCTCTGCCCTCAGCACTCCACTTCCGGTGGTGCGCCTATGTTTTCATTCCCACTAACGATATTTCTCCACGGAACACTGACACCATTTCTCCCAAAGAGCATGGATCGTTTTGGTTATAAGCCCACGTGTTTCTTTGATGAAAGAACAAGTTAAAATGTTACTAACTTTCCATGGGTTTTGTCAGCTCCGAGGACGCTATTGTTAAATGAGTTTGGGTTTGTTTCCAGTGGGAAGCGAACGCACAGATGTAAATCCCGCCCACTACATTTCATTGGGTAAAGCGCGGCCTGCTTCCTGATCTGAAGGCACGCCCACTTGTAGGCCAACGCTCACACGTTCTGAACGGGGCTCCCGACAGATTCAGTAGCGCAGCTCTGAATCTGTTCTTGAGTGATTAGGTGGACGGAAGCAAGAGCGTAAACAAGCACCCGTTCTTCTCCAAAATGATTTAAGAGCACCCTGTCTGCAATTTGCAACTGGACCTAGACAAGTCTTCTAGCTTGCTAGAGGAAATGACCAATGTTTTTCTGTAAATATACGTTTACTTTATAGTATAGATGATCTCTTGTATAGCTAGAGATCCCCCGCGCGGGAGAAATGACGTCTCGGAGGTACCGAGACTAGGGCGGACGATGATTTACAATTCTGTGCCTATCGGGACATAACTCGGACGGCGCTGAGTCGACGGAAGGTGACTTCGCAACGCTCGGCACGGTGGTTAAGCTCGCTTGGCGGTACCTCTCGTGGCTCAAGTCGCTATCAGGCGGCGCGCCTCCGTCGGTGAAACCGAGTGCACCTTTTACAACCTAATTGGTTTTCCAATCGTACTGTGACATATATAACCGGATACTAGTTGTGGATCAGGCGTGGCCTAGACCGCATCACACTAGTCTGTTCGAAATGTCCAAACCTGCCTATAGTACCAATGATGTTGTTGGTAGGCAATTAATAATCAGAGTGAGATTATCCATATCGTATTGCAGGAGTCTTCAACAGGGGGTCCTGAACCCCTAGGGGGTCCTCAGAGTTACTACAGGGGGACCGCCAAAGTGTTGTGTGATAGTATTTTTTTTTTACATTAACCACTTGAACCTGAACTGTGTGAGCTTGTAGATCGGCTATTTTCGGCAAAGTGGTTTGTTTTAGAGGGGAAAAGAAGCAAACCAAGTACAGAGCCAAAGGTCAAGTTGAAGGTTTAAGTGGTTAAATGTCTGAAATAAACAAAAAAACATGAATTCACACAACACAGATAGTCCATGAAGCTACCTCTGAAATCTATGAAAAAGTTTAATCTGCACTACAATGTTATACAATATGTAGCGGGGGTCCCTGCTTCATTTGTCTCACAGCTAAGGGGTCCTTGGCCTGAAAAACGTTGAAGACCCCTGTGCTATTGCATGCTCCCTCTCCCCCTCTCTCTCCCTCCGTTTGATGCGCTGTTCACAGAACTTTGACTTTCTTCAGTGTGGGTGGCCCTTAAGTCAAGGTCAAGGTCAAGGTTCACTTTATTTGTCTCCCATAGGAGAAATTTGTGTTGGAGTCAGGGGACTAAAAGCTGCAGTACAAAAAACCAACAGCACACAAAAAGACAGCTCATAAAGTGACACGCATGCAAACACTAAACAAAGTGAGGTAGTTACTGATATTCATCAAAGTTATCTATACTGATTGCCTTGCAGGCTGGCCTCTCTGTCCATGGTCAATGTGCAACAGCACAATACAAATACAATACTATACAGCATTGGTTCTCAAAGTGGGGTCTGGGGACCCCCAGGGGTCCTTGAGGGGGCACCAGAGGGTCCCCAACTACATTTGTATATTTTATACTTTAGCTCTTTAAAAAAAAGCAAAAATAGCAAATCTACAAGCTCATAGCGCGTAACTTCGTGCTGTGCTATGAGCTGCTATTTTTGAAAAATCTTGAACATTTGTGCAAATCTTCGAATATACATTTAAAAAAAAGATTTAACTCAAATCTTTGCTTCTGGAGGTTCCTGGCACACAATGTTTTTGAGATGGAGCTCTGCGGCCAAATACATATAATTTTGGGAGTCCTTTGAGAACCAACCACTGCTACAGCATGTCACACACACATACAATAAATCAGGCTTTTATAGTGTACTATGGAGGCGTTGCAGCAACCTGCCCGAAATAAAGCACCGCCAAGAGACGTTTACAGTACATTTCCCCCCCTTGCGAAGAAGAAGTTGTATGTTGACCTGCCGTTGACTCTGGGTGCATTTTAGGTTGTTCTTCTTTTGGTGTAGTTGTGTGTGCCCAGTAAGTGCCAGCGTGCCAGGCTAGGCAGCGCGCGGCGTGGAGCGAGGGAGGAGCGGTGGCCGGGGGAGTGCATGTGAGTGCAATGCATGTTCGGTGCATGTGCCAATAATTAGATGCAGTGTATTGTCTGCACAAGGGTCAGTGGGGAGAGATTTGGGGGCTTTACTGCTGCATGAGCGCGTCGATTCACCGCTGACGATGATAGGGAAACAGCGGGGGGCCACTCCAATGACGTGTGTGTGTGTGTGTGTGTGTGTGTGTGTGTGTGTGTGTGTGTGTGTGTGTGTGTGTGTGTGTGTGTGTGTGTGTGTGTGTGTGTGTGTGTGTGTGTGTGTGTGTGTGTGTGTGTGTGTGTGCCGCGCCAGTGTCCCTTTGCTACAGGAGTACATTTAAAGGAAGACCCTTAAGAGGACATGAACCCCCCCACCCACACACACACACATACAGAGTATTCCGCTCCCAGTAATATGCTCTTGTCATGCAATGCCCAGCTGACAGCATCACTGGAGTGCTGTGTTAGACACAGCAGGGGGGCACTGACGTCCCTCCAGCTCGCTCCCTAATTTACTGTGTGTGTGTGTGTGTGTGCTTTACTATACTTCTGAGGACCAAATGTCCCCTCAATTACAGTAGAATTTGAGAAATAGAAATTGTGAGGACAATTTGTCCTGGTCCTCGCCAGAGATGTTTTATGGTAAAAGATTAAAAAAAAAGACAGGCATTTAGAGGAGAAGTTTAATGGTTGGAGTTATGCCTGATTTATTACTTAGGCACACCGAAAACAGCAGATCTACTAGCTCACAACGCGTCGGGTTAGGGTTAAAATGACAAAAAAGGTACGAAAATTCAATCCCCATCCTAAAACGTTGATGTCCTCACAAGTATAGTATAATACAACCGTGTGTGTGTGTCGTGTTGATCTAAAAGATGGAGACAGAGAACTAGAAGGCAAACTACTACTACTACATTTGGCACTGTAGTGTGTGTGTGTGTGTGTGTGTGTGTGTGTGTGTGTGTGTGTGTGTGTGTGTGTGTGTGTGTGTGTGTGTGTGTGTGTGTGTGTGTGTGTGTGTGTGTGTGTGTGTGTGTGTGTGTGTGTGTGTGTGTGTGTGTGTGTGTTCGTGTGTGTGTGTGTGTGTGTGTGTGTGTGTGTGTGTGTGTGTGTGCTGTACGTACGTACGTACGCACACACGCGCTTGAACCCTCTCTCAACCCTTTACAACGCTATGAGCGGGCGAGCCGAGCGCTGCGTTGCGTGTGTGCACGGCGTGTGTGCGTGATGCGTGTGTGTGTGTGTGTGTGTGTGTGTGCTCACACACGATATCCCAATGCACTCTGACTCCCGTGGGACTTGCTATTGTCGTCGTCGCCCCCCAGCATCGGCTTTATGGATGCCGTTATAGCGGGCGATGTCCTTAGATGGCTTCTCTCTCTATCTCACACACACTCACACACACTCACACACGCACACACACGTTCTCTCTCTCACTCGCTCATTTTGCTGAATGATGGAGACGGGTGGGGGGCTGCAGCATCTGTTAAGATTCACTGGCCTCCTCCTAAGGCACACCCTCTATACTATAGACCCTCTGTAGCAGTGATTCTCATGATGAGTGATTTCATTTCCCCTTTGATATGCGTTATTAGGCCACGGACCCCCATTTTTTACCCTCATTTTTATCTATGGCAGTGGTTCTCAACCTTTTCAGGCCGTGATCCCCCCACAATAATCATATTTGAACTGGGGAGCCCCCACCCTGACAAACACTTGGAATTGTTAGGGTATTCCAATGAGGTATTCCATTTAGTTTGATACAGCCATTAATTTGCATACAGCCATTGACCATTACCATGTGCACGGAACAGCGAAGCCTGTTTTTCGCTTTCGCCATAATTAGCGTTTTTGTGTTGGCTGGCTCCCGGGTTGCCAAATCATGTGCGCATATCCCCCCCACGGGTATGGTAAATGGTGCATTTATATATTAAATATATAATTATATTTATATATTGTGCATTACATTCACCCATTCACACACACATTCATACACCGATGGCGGAGGAAACCATGCAAGGCACCAACCCACTCATTGGGAGCAGCTTTTATAGTATAGTTTGTTTACTTTTGATGCAGTAATGGTCTTTAATTCTTTCTTTTCTTTGTATTTATGTTTAAAAAGGTCTTACAAGTCCTTACATAGTCACTTCACTGTCTTCTGGGGACCTGCTGACCTCTCAGAGGTTACTGATGCAAAAAGGGACCTGGACCTGACATTGAAAAAACACTGCTCTAAATCAATAGGACACTGTGGTAGAGGTTTGGGTTGTGTGTAGTTACCTAGTCATGATATAACTACTCCAACTGGTGAGATATATTGCTTCGTAGGAGTCGCTAGTGCAAGAGGCTCTATGCACAACAGCCGTTTTGGAGAGAAATTGGGCCTCTTCTTACTTCCTTCACAGGTGTTACCAATGATACTAATGAAGGCTTTGTTATTCTGGTCAAACAGAGTCTGGGTGCTGATGTTGTGCATTTTAAAAGGTGTGTAACTCTGAGAGTGTACAAATGGAACCAAATGGACCCATAAGGGTCCATTTGGTTCCATTTGTTTTGGGGGTTCCATTTGTTATGGGGGTCCTTGAAATTAAAAGTTTGAGAACCACTGTGCTACTTGAAATAGAACAAAGCCTTCATTAGTATCATTGGCAAAACCTGTGAAGGAAGTAAGTAGAGGCCCAATTTCTTTCCAATATGGCTGCTGCGCATAGAGCCTAGTGACAGAGATCGCCCTCCCTACCCTGCCCCGGCTTTCCTCTTGCGAACACAGCCTGTTGAATTCATCGGAACACCCAGGCCAGGCCAGATGCACCGGCATTTATTAATCTTCCAAAACCTTCATATTTTGGAATATGTTTATTGGGGTTTAGCACTCCACTGAGAGTCCCACTGTTGAAGAGGTGCAGCCTCTTTTTTTCCAAAGCATTATTCATCTTTATCATCATGGTCTCTCAGGTCCTCTGTTTTCACCATTACCCTTTACTGTGTGAACTGATTTATTTTCACTCTTTTTCTTGGTGTTGATAAAGACAGTGTTTTGCACATTTGGTTCTTTTAATGACGCAATCCGCACTTGTGTGATTTCTCACCAGCGTTGTGATGTTAACATCCCGGATCAAAGGGGCTGTTTACTGTAACGCAAGGAATGCACACAGCCCAGACAATGCAGGGACTGTCCTTTGTCCGTCACTTTATTGTCACCCTGCGTGCTACGCTTGTTTAATACATTGTCCCGTCAATCGCGTATATGGAAATTGGCTCGTTCTCTCCCCCCGGAGCACAATGATGAATTCGGCTTGAATGAGGAGAGAATGCCGCGTTGCCAGGAACTTTTTTAATTCTTTTGTTCTGTCTCCATGAAGAGCATGAGGAATAATAACGGCGCGAGAACGAAGTGATGTTTTAAATGCATCTGGTCTGGTCGGTCGCTGCCTACAAAGCAGAGCCAAGGGAAAACACCCCTCTTGCACGCACGCACGCATGCACGCGCGCGCACACACACACACACGTTATTACTATACTTGTGAGGACATCAACATTTTAGGGTGGCAATGTTATAATTGACTTTTTTGACCTTTTTCAACCATAACCCTACAGCCTGAGTTGTACTTAAAGCGGTACTTTGTAACTTTTCTTTTTTAATGAATAAAATGTAAAATTTGTCCAATCTGTATGGTAGAGTATGTTAATACAATATAACTCATACAATTGGGGTGGTTGTATTTGGTCTCCCTGCTCTTCTGTTGAGACATTTAGATCGTGTCAAAGGTCATGTCTGCACCTAGACACAGGATCTGACGCGAATTTTGGCGTTCAATTAAATTTATCCCCTGAGCAAGCAGGCCGGCTCTATTTGTCCGATGGTAAAAAAAATCAGCACTTGCGTAGGAAACCGGGTTCAAATCCGGGCTAAAAGAGGAAAGTTAAATAGTGCAGCTTTAATTGTATGTCATGCATAAAGAATATTGCAAATCTACAACCTCACAAGGTGTCGCAGCGTGATGCGTTGTGAGCTTGTAGATCTATTCTTTTTGGCACGTGTCACCGGCGCGCAACTAAATCAGGCATATGTAACTCTAACCCTATCTAACCCTTAAACCTAAACTCTAAATGTCTAATCTTAACACTGACCCAAACCTGAATATTAAATTAAAACTCTTGTGAGGAACAGGAAAATGTGGCCCTCACAAGTATACCAATTCCAACACACACACACACACACACACACACACACACACACACACACACACACACACACACACACACACACACACACACACACACACACACACACAGTCCCCTTTTTACCCCTTCGCCAAACTGTCCCCGCTGCAAGGCTGCCAATTCTTTCATGCTGCAGCTCTGTAATAAATGGCGCGATAATAGGCGTGACCGCCGTCCATTGTTTCGGCCGAGGGTGAAGTGTTTAAAATGAATTTTAACTGGCGCAGGGGCCTGAGAATACATCTCCTGTTTATTATTGTCCACGTCGGGCCATGGACAACGCCCCGAGTCCCCTCGCATGATAATAATAATAATAATAATCGTTAAAAAAAAGAGAGAGAGAGAGAAGGGGGATAGGGTACGATGCCAAAATCCCAGGGCAATCTCTCGCAGAGCCTGAATGGCAGACAAAGGATTTCACACAATCCTGGGGCTGTTAGCTATGCATGCTTCTCAGTTGCCCCGGCTGGGAACCGAGGGCATGCTGGACGGTTTGACTGCCCAGCACCTTAATATCTACATTCCCATGAAGATACAACATCTGCTCTGTGGAAATGACCTTATTACCTGTTCTGTGTCCACGCTGGCCCGGTGTCTGCACTGAAGATCTGTATGACTGGCTGGCTGGCTGGCTGAATGTCCATATGACTGGTTGGCTGAATAAATGACTCCCTATATTACTGACCTACTGAATGTTTGCCGGTATGACTGACTGACGCTATAGACCAATAAATACATCAGTCTGGCCTATATATTGGCCATCATTTCTGTTTATGAAAAATAATATTGCTTGGAAGTGGGTTCTTATTTTATCTACAGTACAGTATCAAAAAAGTTCATTTGTGTTTATTTAAATGTATTCAATGTTCTCAAATTGAACCTATCATCAACAAATGTCTTGTGCACATTGTCACTAGGCTAACAAATCCCACGTATTTTTGTTCATGTATATCTACTTTTTTTTCGGTTTTAATGGGTTAAATGACCTTGAAACGAGGCAGAATCGAGTACCGTTCAGAGTTTGAGTAGCAAGTTCCTCATTTGTGCAGGCGTCGACTGCTTTCTTGTAATGACATTGTTATTAACTGTTTTAATTGGGTCTATGATTTTCAATTTGTCATGTTGCCATTATTTGGTAAGCAATAAGCCACAATATTTAAAGACGGGGTGCCGTGATTTTCAGTGATTTTTTTCCCCCCCCTAAAACATAATCATCAGGTATTATGGTTATACTAGGAGGAAGATTTTTTTCAAAAAAGTGTACAGAAATTGTTAAAATTATGTTTTTATGTTTTTTTAAGCCTCCAGTTCATTAAGTATACCTGTTTCTCACCTTAGCACCTCCTCCACCACCTTAGCACCACCCACCTGTCCTAGTCCCTCCTCCTCCTCATGCCCACACCTGTTGTGTTATGATAATGAGGGGGATTGGCACGTTTGACCCTCAAGGTTTCAGCCTCCAGGTAGAAACTCAAAATAGTCAGAGAAGACATAAAACACCATAAAAACACCACCAGGGGGCTTAATGAAGTTTTATCAACCTCATAGACACATGAAAAACAGAAAAGGTGCAAAACCATGGCACCACCTCTTTAACTTTTTTATCACATACAATGCAAGCCAAAGGGACTCGGACTGTCCAAATTTGGGCACAATCCCTCTCTGTGAGTCTAGCATCTATAAGGAAGTGAAGCTTGTAGCCAAATACATATTAATTTGGGGGTCCAAGTTTGAGAACCACTGGTTTACAGCATTCACCGTACTGTTTTATGGATGTATTGGTGTTCGCCAATTTTCTTTTTAATAGGATGGCAGGGGAAGAGGAGCGCTCGTTAGATTTTTCACTCGACGTCCTGCAAGGTTACGTATACATGCAAGGTTTTTAAATGCAAGCCCCCAGAACCGAGAGGGAGCAGTGATGCGCATTGGACATGGTGGCCAATCATAGGTACTGCAGCTTATTACGGCTGGGGCCAGACACATTAACGAGCGAAAACGGTTTCGACCAATGGGCTCGACCTACGAGCTTGCGCACGGAGGTGGCACTACTGCGCATGCGAGACGACGCGTAGAGTGACGCAAAACACGTCACATAAGCCCCAAATAGGCCCCGCCCGTCACATTTCCCAACCCGGAAGAAGGGGTGAAAAGGGAGTATGTGCTGGGTGAGCAACTCCATACAAGTGAATGGGCTGGGATTTTTGTTACCTCTCTATTTTTCTAACTCTATGGTTAAATGACTCGAGTACCGTTTAGAGTTTGAGTAGTAAGTTCCTTGTTTGTGCAGGCGTCCGACTTCTTGTGACATTATTCATGTAGTGACATTGCTATTAATTGCTGTTTTAATTGGGATACGTCTAAATGTTCATGTTGCCATATTTTGGTAAGCAATAAGCCACAAGAGGCTGTTCTGTATAGTGGTTTTAGAACAATTAACGCCCCGTAGCTCTATTAAAATCATGCAATGCTGTGTAAACCACGGCATGTTGGGACTTTATCATGTATCATACTGCTGTTGTTGGGGCAGAAACCTCTTATCTCCATATTCTAACTTCTTGTGTTTTTTTCGCCCCACTTGATTATACTACAGTGTCACACAAAAGTAGCAAAAGTAGCAGATCCACAAGCTCGAAACTCTGAGCTTGTAGATCTGCTGCTTTTTGCTATTTTTGAATTTGCATCCAGGAAAGTTACAGTTTTGGACATATGAGTTCCAGCTGATGTCAGGAGCTGTTGCCTTATACATTTATTTAGAATTGTCCTAGTTTTGCCTCGTTACTGTTACCTCTCTTGTCTCACCTCCCTGTGATTATTAGTTTTCTACACCTGTGTCTTGTTAGTCTCCTAGCCAATCCCTGTGTTGATTGTCAGTTGTGTTCACCTGTGTTTGGTTCCCTGTGTGCGTACTTTATATATATAGACCCACAGTTCATACTGTTCCTTGCGAGATTAAAAATGTTGTCATGGTGTTCTGTTCCAGTTCTGTTCACCTATCAGTTTAATAAATCCTTGTGCGTTTGACCTGTTCTGCTCCTGCCTGTCTGTTCTGCATCTGGCTCCTACTTCTCACCTCACCTGCACGTGACACCTGAAGTGATGTAAAAATAGGAATAATGAGTTTCAAATGTTCCCGTCCCAGTGAGAACTCTGTGGCTGTGTTGATGTAACCCTTTTTAACACATTATACAAGAGTGTAAATGTGTGTAGCCTACTCCAAAAGTTTACAAATGTGACCAAAAGATGCAGATTTACGGGAACGTGTGCATTCTTTCAGAGTTAAGACCTGGTCTTAAATGAATATGTTTATTTTATTTTATTGTATTCTCCTGGGGGGGGGGGGGGAATACATTTTCTGCATTCGCCCAGCAGATGGCTTGCTCAGATGGCTCAGAATGAGCGCTCGGCGGGGAGCCGTCAGGAGTAAAAGTGTCTTTCCCACTTCGACACGTACAGTACAGTACAGTACATTAGATGGGTGAGCCGTGGATTGAACCGGTGACCCTCCGGTCACCAGATGGCCGGCCTCTCTCTACCCACTCGGCATACGGCCGCCCCCAACCCCCCCCCCCCCTAAAGATGAAGTACTGTACATTATTGTACATTATTTATCTATCTATTTTTCCCACGCTCGAGCCCTGCAGGTGGACGGAGCAGGGCAGCGCGGGGCCTTGTTATAATCCCCTGGGGGGTGGGGGGGGAAACCCTGTGTAACGTATAGGGGGCCTTGATGTGACCTGAAGCTTATCATTCAGTATCGCCATTGTACAGAAAACCCCGGGCAGCAGAAGGAGCGCGTACAGTATTTACCAGTGGTGGAAAGTATATTTACTCAAGTACAGTACTTAAGTAAAATTTGTAGGTATTTTTTTACTTTACTGGAGTATTTCCAATTTACAGTACTTTTACTTCTACTCCAGTACATCTCAGTATTGTACTTTTACTCCACCACAGTTATTTAAAAACTTTAGTGACTAGGTTGTGAGCATTGTGAGCTTGTAGATCTGCTATTTTCAAAAGATCTTTATACATTTTATACATATGATATCTTGTGAAACAGGACATTCTGCAGAATGAGTACTTTTACTTTTAGTACTTTATATAGTATATTTTGATGCCGATACTTTTGTACTTTTACTCAAGTAATTCCGGACTTTTACCTACAGTATAACAGAGTATTTCTAAATTGCAGTATTGATACTTTCACGTAAGTATGACATTTTAGTACTTTTTCCACCACTGGTATTTGCCGTTCATTAAAAAAAAGATGGTTTCAACAATCAGTCATTTCATTTAGAATAGGTGTCACTTCCCCCACAAATGGCTGGTTTGCAGAGTTTTTTTCTTTTTTTTGCGGGGGAAACTCCATTTATATTGGGCCTTTGCGGCGGTCATGCAGCTTGATGAAGACCTGCCATCTATTCCTCTCTCTCTCTCTCTAGAAACAGGCTGAGAGTTCAGCGCAGGGCCTGGGTCAAGCACAGTGCAACACAGCTACATGCAGTCATTATGATGTTTGTGCAGGGCTACATATGATAATTCCTACAGGCTCCAGAACAATACGGCTAATAACAGGGCTCCACGAGGTCATGGGAAAAACGCAGGGTCCTTGCCAATTAGAGCGTTTGATGGCGTTTAACCCTCACTTGGCCACGTTTTGAGCAGAGACACAGACACCATTAGGGACCCCTCTCCGAAGAGCACAGTGGGTTGGGTTTAACACCACACAGCTTTACGCTATAGGATTTGCAACCTTTTTTTAATTTATTTCAAGGACCCTCAGTTTGATTAAGCCATTAAAGGGATATTTCACTTTCAAAAAAACTTTGGGTCATTTTATCGTCTACTCAGGCTTTTGTGAGCCCCCCAGACCGTCATTAAGTTGCTTGATTCAGTATTTAGATATTTGGTATTCATTTTATCAGACACCCTTCCTATACAAACCCATTATAACTTCAAACTCCATTATTAGCATGTCAGATTCATCAAAAAAAATTCATCCTTGGTTTTGGTGACTCACCCTGCCCTCCTAATACGCGAGGGGGCTGTATTTTTTTCGATAACTTTTTTCATTTATTCTTAATATTCCTTTTGAAAAATGAAAAAAATTAAATACTAAATAATAATTAGACCAAACGTTTTTTGGAAAGTGAAATATCCTTTTAAGACCTGAGGCCGATTCTACAAATGTCTTCTAAACCGGTCGTTCTCAAACGTTTTCGTGCCGAGGACCGCCAAATTGATTATGTATTTGGCCGCGGACCCCGATCTGAAAATGGTTTGTGCCAGGGACCCCCAGAAGACCAGATTTGTGTTCTTCAAAATGAACACTTTCAAGATTTTTCTAAAATGTTCAGAAATTGCAGAAGTAAAAGCTCTGTGAGCTTGTATATCTGCTGTTTTTGAGAACCACCGTTCTAAACCAATGTTCTAAATTTTAAGTGTTTTCTGAAAAATTTCATGTTGCTATATATATATATATATATAGCTAAAATCTAAAATAACACAGATGCTTTCCGGGTTTTATGGGTTAAAAAAAATAATGTATATAATTTCTGTGACCCCAATCCCCACTTTTTCATCTCTGTGACCTCCGTGTTGTTTCAACCCAAATGGACCGTTCCATTCCTACACTCTTGAGTTCCAGACCCTTAACTCCTCAAGGACCCCCTGGGCAGTGGTAGAAAAAGTACTAAAATTCTTTACTTAAGTAAAAGCACCAATACTGCAGAATACTCTGTTACAAGTAAAAGTCCAGAATTCAAAATGTACTTGAGTAACAGGTACACAAGTATTGGCATCAAAATGTACTTAAAGTACCAAAAGTAAAAGTACTAAAATGTTTGAAAATAGCAGATCTACAAGCTCACAGCGCGTCACAGCGCGTCACAGCGCGTCACAGCACGTCGCATCGCGACGCGTTGTGAGCTTGTAGATCGGCTATTTTCAAACAGCCTAGGAATAAAATAGGGCTAAAGTGGTTAATATATGTTTTATAATGTAATAATTTATATCTGAAAAGTAACTTGTTACCGGATGTTTTCAAATAATTGTAGTGGAGTAAAAGTACAATATTTGCCTCTGAGATATAGTGGAATAGAAGTGAAAGTATTGTAAATACTCAAGTAAAGTACAAATACCTCAAAATTGTACTTAAGTACAGTACTTAAGTAAATGTACTTAGTTACTTTCCACCACTGCCCCCACGGGGGCTTCCGGTCGCCCGGACCCCTCATTGAGAAACATTGCTTCACACAAAAGGAACAGGCATGTGATTTTGGGAGGTTTGGATGGTGAAGCTTACACATTAAACGTCATACAGCTGATTGCGTCTATTCACCGTTTACGTTACATCTTAAATACATAATACATCTTGCTGTTGTAAAGGCCGCGGCAACACGTCTCACAATAGAGCAACATCCGTAAGCCCAAGGGCCCGTGCAGGATAACTCAGCATTCAAGGTAATAAATTCAACATTCAATGGTGGGCTTTGCTTTCATGCCGACAGGCAGTCATATTATTATTCCTTAGAGAGAGAGAGAGAGAGAGAGAGAGAGAGAGAGAGAGAGAGAGAGAATTTTAATTTAGATGTTTTTTTTCCTTTTTTTTAAAAACCAGCCTGTTAAAATAAACACATTATTGCGCTACTTATCCTAAAACATAAAGTCATAAGCCAAAAACAACAGCAGACATGTTTTTAATATATTCATTCCTTTTTAGATGAAATTCTGGTAGACAGAGGGAGGCATGCAGAGAGAGACAGAGAGAGATACGATAGGCCTATATACTGTGCACAGTATATCTCTCCTTCTCAAATTTGGTCTGCGGACCCCCAGGTATCCTTGAGGGGGGGTTCCGGGGGTGCCAGAAGCACCGTTCAGAAACTTGCCTACCAACAGCGTTGCATTGCTCATGGGACGGCCTTGCACGCCGTGCAGGAACCTAGAATAGATTTAAAACCACTTTAAATTCACACCTCAACAAAGTTTACAAAGGCTCCCGACTCACACCAGGTGGATTAACATAGGAATGAGCCTAGATGCATAACTGTCCATTGTGTGACCTGTAGTGTAGGTGTTAAGCGACGTGCGCGTCACGTCTTTAAAATACAGTGCAACCACGTTCCAATGCAGCATTGCAACACTGCCTACCAATGACATCATCAATGTGGATTTCAATCCAATAGAAACTACAGCCGTTCTCTTCCTGCAAAGTTAGCAGGCTGAAATAGAAGCCATTGTAGTTTTCATTATTAAAAAAAGTTTTAAATCTCGTTTGAAACGAGCAAACCTGCCTGCTGATGATGTCACTGAGGCATGTCTCTGGTCCATGCCCTCCTCTGAGAGCGACTAGACAGAAATGTTGCTATCTTATAATAAGCATTGGTGAGGACCAATTATATGAAGACAATGTTGAAAATGGGTGAAGTGCGTGGTCCTTTAAGCCCTATTTCTTTTTCCTGGCTATTTCCTTCTCTTATGGGGGACTCTGGCACAACATGTTTCAAATGGACGACGCATGCACGTGCGTGCAACGCATGCACGTGCGTGCAACGCATGCACGTGCGTGCAACGCAACGCATGCTTGTTTTTTTTTCGGGTTTGTTACTTTTTTGAGGGTTTTTGTGACCATAAAGGGATATTTCACTTTAAAAAAAAAAGTTGGGTCATTTTATCGTCTACTCAGGCTTTTGTGCGCCCCCCAGACCGTTTTTAAGTTGCTTGATTCAGTTTTAATATTTTTTTGGGAAAATGAAAAATATTTAATACAATAAAAAATTAAAAAAATATAAATGAAAAGACACGGCCCCCTCGCGTATTAGGAGGGCAGGGTGAGTCACCAGAAGCAAGGACGGGTGTTTTTGATGAATCTAACATGTTTAAAATGGAGTTTGAAGTTACAATGGGTTTGTATAGGAAGAGGGCGTGTCTGATAAAATGAAAATCAAATATCTAAATACTGAATCAAGCAACTTAAAACGGTCTGGGGGGCTCACGAAAGCCTGAGTAGACGATAAAATGACCCAAAGTTTTTTTTTTAAGTGAAATATCCCTTTAATTCGGTTCATTCGGTACAAAATAATTACTCCATGAAGTGTACAGTAGATGTCGGTGTTTTTTTGTCTTCTTTTTTCTTCATCCCAATGGAACTGAGTATGTTCAAACCCGGCTCCCTGGCGATATAGACTCGCACACATACAACAGAGAGAGCGAGAGAGAGAGAAAACTGAGAAACCACTACTGATTTTAATTCGAGGGTGTGATAAATATTGCCGGTCTGTCAGGATTTCCGTAGGGGGGGGGGGGGGGGCACGCATGACTTCACCCCCTCTCTCCCCCTAGTAAATGTCCACTCCGTGCCCCCATGTGTGTTGAGGGTCCCATAAGGGAGATAGATTATCTATTCAGTGTCCTCTTTAATGGGTCGTCTTTTCATGTTGTGTTTGTGCCCACGTTTGGAGGGCCGGCAATCAGGTCCATGTGACACGTCCATTAGTCGAGGGACACTTAAAAGCTTGTTGTTCTTCTCTTAACGGACCATTGCACTCCGGATTCATTTGTGTCACAAAATGTTCTTGAAAAAACCCACAACAAATGGATTCCTTTCCACGCACGCATGCACACACACACACACACACACGCACGCACGCACGCACGCACGCACGCACGCACGCACGCACGCACGCACGCACGCACGCGCGCAGGCACACGCACACGTACACGCACACACTCCAAACTTGAACTGAACATCTGTGAATTGAAGCAGGATGCCATTGTAGCTTGTGGTCATTTATTTGTCTGTACTCATTGGGGCGAATTTGGTATCTTTAGATTTATGAGGGTGGGTTCGTTGGCTCTCGCGTTAGACTTTCGGTCGTTTTTATTTGAGCGGCTCACGTGGCAAGCGTCGCACCATAAGACACGGCACGCTGATAACATCCCGATTGTAACTTTAACTCTGAGAGTGCGCAAATATGGAACGCGGGTCCGTTGTGGTTCCATTTGTGCACTCTCAGAGTTACACTTGGATGAATGAACACTGAGGATTTTACTGTCTACGGCTATTTCTGAGACAAAACCCTTTTGGGAGGGTTTAATCGGATCGGATCGGATCACTAAATATCATGTTTTAAGCTATCACGAACCCTTTTACAAACTAAAGAAGGAAATTACATACACATGAAAATGATACAATGGTCAGCTGTGGGTTATATTACTAACAGATTTAGCTCAAGAGTTTTTTGTTTAACCCATTAAGAGCGCAGTCACACCGAACTGGAATTGTACCTATGAGGTCGGATTCTGCCAGTGCTTTTCAATGGGAACGGAGCGGTTTTGTTGCCATTTGCGGATTTACGCAAAACGAAACGCTCCATTCCCATTGAAAAGCATTAGCAGAAACCACCCTCATAGGCAGAATTAATGTTCGGTGTGACGCATCCTAAGACCTGAGTCCGATTCTACTTGCTATGTCAGTGATGCTCAAACTTTTTCATGTCAAGGACCCCCAAAATTATATGTATTTGGCCGCCGACCCCCATCTCAAAATACGTTGTTCCAGGGACCCCCAGAAGCAAAGATTTGAGTTAAAAATGTTCACTCTAAAGAATATTTATATTCAAAGATTTACACAAATATTGATGATTTAAAAAAAATAACAGATCCACAACCTTGTATGAGCTTGTATATCTGCTATTTTTGAATAGCCAAAGTATAAAATAATGCTTTTTAGCTATAACACAAAATACACAGATGCTTAATGGGTTAATAATGAGCCGTGAATAAAAGGGAACGGTCTCTCTCGCCCCGACAGTGATGCAGGGCCTTTGATAAAGAGACCCTTCATTTTGAATTGCATGTCATATTGAGGCGTGAACGTGATACTTCACCCCGAGGGACAGACCGTCTGCTGTCTCCGACTATAAATACACTGTATAAACTTCATAAAAACACTTCAAGCACGAGTGGTGTGATAAGGAAGGTTTCAATAGCAACGGACGTTTCAAAGCCCAGTGGTGGACGAAGCACTCCGATTTTTTATTTAGGTAAAAGTAGCAATAGGCCTATACCACAGTGTAGAAATACTCTGTTCCATAACATTCTTTATGTGTCCTATATTCCAACGTTTTCTTGAGTAAAAGTACAAAATTATTGGCATCAACATGCAGTACTTAAAGTTAAAGTACTTATTTTGCAGACCAGGTCCATTTCACACTGTGTTTGTCACTTTATTGTTGCAGCTGGTAGGTGGGCTGATTTTGTGTTACTTTTATCATTCATTTATCAGTTCATGTATGTTTTGTATGAATATCTTAAGTCACTACTAACTAAAGCTGTCAAATTATTGTTGTGGAGCAAAAGGTACAATATTTGCCTCATGGGATGTAGTGGAATAGAAGTAAAAAGTACCAAAAGAAAAGAGGAAATACATTTAAAGTAAAGAAACACTTGGTTCTCAAAAATAGCAGATATACAAGCTCACAGCACATCACTTCGCGTCATGCTGCATATCTATTTCTGAACATTTTTGGTCTTAATGGGTTAAGTAACAATACTTGAGTAAATGTCCTTCGTTACTTTCCACCACTGTCAAAACCTAAGAGAGACAAACATGGCGCTTGGTTTCAACGAGGCCTGGAAAAGTTGAGTTAGGCAGCTTGCGGTGGCTATCTGCATACACCAGGTCATGGGAATGAGAGTGCATGTCAATCTCGCTTCTCAGTTATCTGTGTGATGCCGGTCGCGCGGTGCCTCGGTGGTCTGGTGGTCGGAGCCAAAGGTTTCGTAACAGTTCGGGGTGCAGGTTTTAATCCCCACCGTATGATGCGGGTGATGTTGTCAATCAACTGTCTAATATATATTTGTTTTATTTTATTATTATAATTCTTTATTATATCAGTACTTTGGCATACAGAGGCAAATTGTATATCCCCAAAAATATGTTAACCACTTTAAACGTCCAAACCTGGATTCCACCTAATCCATGTATTTTATTTTAACATGTATCTCTCTCATGTACATTGGCATTTCTGTTTTTCTTTTTTTTATCTTGAAAAAAAAAAATTACTTTTTGAATTGAATTTTCTCCTATGGTGGTTCTTGGCAAAAAACATTCTCAGATGGGGTGCTCGGCCAAATACATATTAATTTGGGGTCCTTGACATGAAAACGTTTGAGAACCACTGATTTATCATCATATTATGCACCCCTAAACCGGGGACTCGCTGAGCAGGGCGTTTTACGCTCACGTATGGTACTGTTACGAACCCTAACCACTTGAGTGTGATGTCATCCCCCCTCTCTTTGTGAAGTTTGACAGGAAATGGGGGACTTGCGGCAATGGTCCGCCGCCGGGCTCGGGAATCGAACCCGCGACTCACTGTCAAGCATCAGAGAGCCTACAGTATGTGATACACATCTTAAGCACTTGGCCATCGGTACCCCCCCCCCCCTCCCATCTGTTTTGTCTCTTTGTTCACTGCCCTACAGTATGTGAATAAAGCATAAAATGAACAATATGTATATCTTAAAAAGAAAAGAAAAAAACATGTGAGGCAAATACTTAGAATATACATGTTGTGATGTGTGTGTGTGTGTGTGTGTGTGTGTGTGTGTGTGTGTGTGTGTGTGTGTGTGCGTGCGCGCCGTGACCTTGACGTGAGCTGTGAGATCCCTGCGTTGTCCCTTTGCGTTTCATTCCCACGTTTCCATGTTTTGGCTTCCCCCCCAAGCTTTGCAATAACAGGACAATTTCACAGCAAACCGCTGTAAGCAGCGCTGTAATTTCCAATTACTGATTAGAAGAGACAAATAAAAAGTGAAGGGAGGCTGCAGCTGCCCGCATACCTCTGGTTAACCTTGACTTGTTTGCTGTGGATGGTCAAGTTGCAATCAAAATGGAGGCCGATAATGCGAGAGGAGGCCTTTCCCATGAGAAAGAAACGACAATATTTATTACATCCTTAAATTACAGTTGACGCTCGAGGTTAGGCACCCATCTTCTGTCAAACCCCCCCCCCCTCTCTCTCTCTTCATGTTCATTCTTTCTTTCTTGCTTTTCCCTTTAATTTTTTCTCTCTAAATGTTTTCATTCATGTTCACTCTTTCTTTCTTGCTTTTATTTATTTGTTTTTCTGCATCCCTCCCTCAATCCGAGTCAACAGTAGTGGTGCAAAGTAACTGAGTACATTTACTCAAGCACTGTACTTCATACTTTATAGGTCTACTCCAAATATCTCAGAGGCAAATACTGTACTTTTTTATTGAACTACAATTATTGCTTTGCAGATTTGGATTATTATTAAAAAAATTACAAAACATACATTAACAAATTAAGACCTATTTTGAACTTCATCTATTCGAAAATAGCCAATCTACATATTATTGTGCATAATGAGTACTTTTACTTTTGGTGCTTTAAGTACATTTTGATGCCAATACTTTTGTACTTTTACCAGTACAATTTCGAACACAAAATGACTTTAACTTGTAACAGAATAGCCCTATTTTTACATTGTGGTAATGCTACTTTTAAGTACAAAAAAAAAGTACTTCTTCGACCGCTCGCCCTCAATCACTCGCTCCTCGAGTCGCACACTCGTTCACCCTTTGCGCTCGGGCCTGTGCGAGTTTACGACACAGAACATACCGCTCATTGTGTCGGCGTGGGACGTACACCCCCGAAGCCACGAGAATGTGCACAATGCACTGTTAATGTTTTGGTAAATCACCCCCATCTTGCGATAATTGCCGGGGGGAAATGGGATATGGTGTTGTACACAAGCGAGGGAAATGGCTGCGGCTTGGCCACGCTTTGCTGTGGTGAATCTTTCATCGTTCCCCGTTGCCAAGAAGTGGGTTTCTACAAGATAATTCCTGTGACGTTGGCCCGGGCCAAAACAGTCCTGAGCTTAACCCAGAAAAACCGGGGAAAGCGTCCGTGTGGTTTTAGATTTGAGCTTATATATATATATAGCAACGTTTTTCAGAAAACTCTTTTTAGTTTTAGAATCGTGGTTCTCAAAAAATAGCAGATATACAAGCACTTAGGATTTAGAACAGTGGTTCTCAAAAGAAATAGCAGATATACAAGCTCACAGCGCGTCACTTCGTGCCGCGCTGCGAGCTTATACATCTGCTATTTTTTTTATTTTTTTTGAAAAATATTGAAAGTGTTTGAAAATTTTTAATAATTTAGGATTTTTAATAATTTAGGATTTTTTTTTAAACACAAATGTTCACTTCTGGGGGGTCCCTGACCCAAAACATTTTCAGATGGGGTGGGGGTCCGTGGCCAAACATATATCAATTTGGGGGTCCTTGGCACGAAAAAGTTTGAGTACTACTGATTTTTAGAAGGCATTTGTAGAATCGGTCCTCAGGTCTGAATGGCTTAAAGGCGGAAGGAAAAGGCTGTCGGATCTCGGGAGTGACTTGACTTGAACACAAACCCCCCCCCCCCCTCCCCCTCCCCCCGACACACACACACACACTCCCTGAAAAACAGTGTGTTTCACAGTAGGATACTGGGACCGTTTAGAGGCATGAGCATGAGAGGAGGATTTGTTTATTGTCAGTTTACACAGTGCAACATGTTCGCTCACACGCACTAGCAGCATCCCCGGGGTGACCGTCAGCGCTGCTGGGAGAAGTTTACTCCCATTTCTTTCCTTTCTTTCTTTTTTTTTTAACTTCAGTAAAAGTAGCAATACCACAGTATGGAAATACTCATGTCATAAAAGTAAACGTTTTCCTTTCACAAAAGGAAAATGCACCAATGCAGAAAGTAAAAGTACCGATAGAAAAGTATTGGCGTCGACATACTCACAGTATGTGTAATACATTACATAGATTAGAATTAGAATTGCAGATCTACAAGTTCAAAACCCGTCACGATGCGACGTGTTTTGAGGTTGTGGATCCTCTGTTTTGGCTACTTTTGTGTGACACTTAAGCGTGAAGCGCTAGGGCCTTCGTTCACGAAAAACGATATAAAACGTTGCAATATGGAGATAAGAGGTTTCTGTCTGACAGCAACAAGCATATATGACCAATTATTTCAGACTGCAGAGAACACCTACCGAGCCCACCTTTCAACACTTTTGAATCCATCTGTGTCATTTTAAGATTTATTTGGCAATTGAAAAATAGCAGATATACAAGCTCATAGCGCGGTACCGAGTGAGCTTGTAGATCTGCTATATTTATTTTAAATCGTGCAATATTTGCACAAATCTTTGAATATATATATATATATATATATATATATATATATATATATATATATATATATATATATATATATATATATATATATATATATATATAAGAAAAGTTGGAGCACCACTGATATAGCAACATACTGTTAGGATTTAGAAAACATTTTTTGATTATGTATTTGGCCGCGGACCCCCCATCTCCAATGTTTTGTTCCAGGGACCCCCCCCCCCCCCCCGAAGCAAATATTTGAGTTGCAAAATGTCCGCTTTAAAAAATATATATTCAAAGATTTGCACAAAATGTTCAAGATTTTTCAAAAATAGCAGATCTACAATCTTGTAGATCTGCTATTTTTTAATAGCCCAAAGAAAACATAAAAATGACACAGCACGCGTTCCCGGATTGAGTGGCTTAATATTACAGAAGAGATGCGTGATGCTTTCAATGAACACATCACGCAGGCTGCCAATGACATTGGCTGTACGCTATTCTAAGGCACGTTCGTATCATTTGAGGTTGGGGAGAGTCTCAAGTCTTATCAAGCCATAAGGCTCAAGTCCAACGGTATTTTTATTTGCGACAGTTTGGTATTTGATGTTAAAGAGTGAGACATTTTAGTGTTTGACAGATCAATTGTCGGGACTTGGGACACCCAGCTTGAAAACCGGGCTGATCCCAGGGACGTCTGGTCATCCTAAACCAGTTGTTTAGTGGTGTGCCATGGGCTTCTGTGACAACCACATTATTGCAATTTGTTTTTGTTTATTTGTTATATCAGTACTTAAACATTCATTTAATTGGTTAAACCTTTTATTTTGCATTAGTAAGTACAAATAAAAATACGTAATATTGTGCGGTGTGTCTTGAGATTTTGACCTTGCCCTTTGTGTCTTGGCAACAAAAAGTTTGAAAACCATTGTTCTAAGCACGCCTCACATACTGTATGCAATTAATCATAAAGGTCAGATTGCAAGTTCACCTGTAATGCAGGGCAGAACCATTGAGTTAAAAGTAATAGAGAGGGCACCGGAAATTCCCGCCCATCCACTATGGAGTTGCTCACCCAGCGCATACTCCCTTTTCACCCCTTCTTCCGGGTTGGGAAATGTGACGGGCGGGGCTTATTTGGGGCCTATGTGACGCGTTTTGTGTCACTCTGCGAGTCGTCTCACATGCGCAGTTGTGTCACCCCCGTGCGCAACCCCGTGCGCAAGCTTGTGAGTCGAGCCCATTGCTCGAAACCGTTTTCTCTCGTTCATGCCGTAATAGGCTGCAGTACCTATGAACGGCCACCATGTCCAATGCGCTTATCTGCTCCCTCTCGGTTCTGGGGGCTTGGGCAGAACGGGGCTGGGCGGGACTGTATGGATCTCAGTGTCGTGCTCAAATATTAGATATTAGCTATAGATGCAGCGTTCTAGCCGTGGCCAGCTGAAACGAATCGCGATAACATTTGAACCTGTTATTTTGTAATAACGACAGATTTTGCGTAAAATGCGCCAAAAGCTAAATGTGAGAAGTACTCACAAGTCATATTTAAGAAGGTTCACTTCATCTGTTTTCTTTTTGTTTTTGTCGATCACGGTTATGTATGTCTTGTCCAGGGCTCTTGGGTAGCTAGCGGTGTACATTTTTGTCGTACTTTTTAAGGGAACAGTTGTTAGTCTCTCAGCAGGGATACTCTCAGACCAGCAATGTTCTGGCTGCAGACTCTCTAACCTCCAGGCCATACTATCCTTTGACTTATTGTATTAAGCAGTTCTCAAAGTGGGGTCTGGGGGGCCCCCAGGGGTCCGTGAGGGGGTTCCAGGGGGTCCCCCAGCTAAATGATTGATAGTTAGGAACCAAATGGACCTTTATGGGTCTGTAACTCAGAGTGGACAAATGGAAAGTCCTTACATGCTGGGAACGTGAGGAATAAAATATACAAATCTTTGGCTGTTTTTTCATGGGTTGTTATGCACTGTAGCTGTCTAACGCCTCACTAACGCCCTGTCAACGACAATGTTAACAGACCATAAACAATATACTTTAGTGACTGGGTTTAGTACTGTATACGTACTTTCATTACTCACTGAAGTAGAGACATTTTTCAAATGATGAAAAACTGTTTTCCATAGTGGCAATGCTCTGTGTTATTTAACTTTTGTTTAAAAACTGCAATTTTCCTACTTTTTGTTTGTGCATGTGCTGTATTTCCTTTTAAATGGAGAGAATAAGAAACACAACTGTAACACATTATTTAATATTAAAACATAATTCTAATACTTTTATTATTTTTCAGTGCCTAAAAATGCAAATAAAAACAAAGAAAATGGTAAAAGAAGATACAAAGCGCAGCTCATACAAACGTTTGCGCAAACTGCTTTCTCGGAAATCGTCGCAAAGGTTCAATTTGTGTTAAATTAAAACTTTTCAGACCAATGTTAAAGAACAGAGACAATTGCCACCATGGAGAACAGTGTTTCATCACTTGAAACAAGTCTTAATATTAAAGAATATTAAGCCCAGTCACTGAAGTACAGTTGAGGACAAAACGTCTTTGGGCTGTTAACATTGGGCTGTTGGTGAGACAAAGACATAGATCTACTGTGATGTCATCCACAGTAATGGACAGAACCTTGTTAGCAGGAGGACACACCAGTCAGTATATTGATATAGCAGTTTCCTTTCCTCTTCTTCAAGGGACACTGTCCAGTTGTTGATGTGCATTTTATCAATGGCATCCCTATTTTCGGCATGACATTATAGACGAAAATGTTCCAAATGTTTTTGTCTTAAAGAAATATAATCTAACCTTTTTATAGCCGATCTACAAGTTCTCAACATGTCGCGCTGTGTTGTGAGCTTGTTATTTGTCATACAGCGAAGCATATAGGGCTCAAGTGGTTCATTATCAGTCTATAGAAAGAACTATTTACCATTTTATGGCTACGACTATTTTACAACGTTGTACTTTTCGCATTCTCAGATTTCACCCCAATGATATCACTGGGGCAAACATTGTTTGTTTTTTTGCTTCAATGAATGCTTCAATTGAGTTATACATACACACAGTGGTGGAAAGTAACTAAGTACATTTACTTAAGTACTGTACTTAAGTACAATTTTGAGGTATTTGTACTTTACTTGAGTATTTCTAATTTCCAATACTTTTACTTCTACTCCACTACATCTCGGATCCAAATATTGAACTTTTACTCCACTACAATTATTTGAAAACTTTAGTTACTTTGCAGATATAAATTATTACGTTATAAAACATACATTAACCACTTTAGCTCTATTTTATACCTAGGCTATTTGAAAATAGACGATCTACAAGTTCACAACGCGTCGCAACGCGTTGTGAGCTTGTAGATCGGCTATTTTTAAACATTTTAGTACTTTTACTTTTGGTACTTTAAGTACATTTTGATACCAATACATTTGTACTTTTACTCAAGCAAATTTTTAATTCAGGACTTTTACTTGTAAGGGACCAGTCGAAATTTACATAAGGGGGGGCATGGAGGAAAATAGGGGAGGGTCATGCCTTTCTAATTTTGGTCCAAGGGAGGGTCAGCTAATTTTACTTTGAATCCAAGGGAGGGTCATGCAATTTTGAATTGATAAAATAGTCCGTTTTTTATATACCTTTTTAGTACAGCAGAACAGTGGTCAATGACCCCTCTCCATTTCAAAGGATACAAAGAATTCAAATCAAGTAACACCTTGTCTATTTAGAATCAATGACGGTCGTTAACAAGCCATCAACGCACAGCGAGTGTGAACGACCCAGTCAAATCTATTCAGCGTCTTAACGATGGTGGTTGAACAATTAAAGGAGCTACACCATGAATTTAAAAAAAATATTTGATATTTAATATCATATGGTGTATGTCCCTCAAACCTTTTTCAAAAGGTTTGAGCCTAAATCATCACTCAGATATACTCATCCCAAGTCAATTGTCTCTGGCTTATACAGCACTTTCAGCTGCAATACCAAAACGTCCTCTTGGGCAGGGGGGGGCTACTGAGCAATTCTGTCTGTTAATAAAAAAAAATATTTAAAAAAACTATTTAAAAAAAAAAAAAATTGAAAAATTCTGCATAAAAAGAAGCATCTAAGAAAAATACAAAATCGAAAGAAAAACACTTTGAACATTTTTGAACAATTCCACCAAGTGTTTGAGGTGCCTGTTTCACCCACTTCCGGGGGGCGGAGCCAAAATCCGAGCCCGAAGTATTTGTTCGTAGACCCCCACTTAGGGGGGGTAGAAAAAGTTTCGGAGCGATTCGGGCACTTTTCATTTAACATTGGGTTTGCCATCAATAATGTTTGTGACATCATAAACATTTCCATTCTGAGATCGCCTGTTCAGACACGCCCATTCTGGAAATCCATGAAATGAGAAGGAATGACTGAATTTAAAAAAAAAACATTTTTTTGGGTACAAGAGACACTGGGGACCCCAAAAAATCAAGAAAAAAGTGATTTTCATGGTGTAGACCCTTTAAGCAAAACTTCAACAGGCGTTATTGGAGAGATGCATTATAAATAGGCCTACTATAACTGGATATTCATACTCATTTGAAGTAATTCTGTGCATGTGATTAATGTGGATCTATATGGACAGTTGTGTATAGATGCCTAGCTCCACAAGTAAAACCAGAAGCATCAGGCCATAATTGATAGCCTAATTTGTTTTATGTAGGCAACAGTGTAGTTGTAGTCACTGTAGTTGATAATTAAAAGGGAAGAGTGACAAAAGTTTTAAACTACTGGTTACCAAATATTCAACTTTCTTCAATCTGACCAGGATTCAATGGGTTTCCCACATGTAAGATGAGAACACTATCCATTCTGCTACCACTACTACAGATACACTGTGCATTTAGCAAGACTGACTACACTACAGCAATGTTCTAATCAATGTGGAAAGCAAAACATTGGACATATCAGTTTTAAATGTCATGTTGTATTTGATGGGGAGGGTTAGGGGTGTCAAGAATTTCACAATACGATACATGATGTTGGGCTTGATATCGATATGATATATTATTAATGTTCTTTTCTCATGTATCATCAACATTGGCCATCATCTTATAAATAACGTTATAAAGCAAGTTAGAAACAATTACAAAGTGCTTTGTACACACAAATAAATACATTTGTGCAAGCTTAATGGAGAAGTGAAGTTCTCACTAACTATAAACCCATTGTTTCAGAGGACAGATAGACACTAATATAACAAATATAATATAATATAAGACTGCATAACTATAAATTCCACAAACCTCATATTTTTGTCATCTGGACTTTACCAACCAAGTGCAGCCTAGTTATTTCCAACAGCTAAAAAAAATATATAATACCAGATACAGTATAATACAATCTTAGATTAGATGTAGGCCTATTTGAGAGTGCAGATGCATGTCACATTAACGAGCGTCAACGAGCATCAGCTGACACACAACACCTCCCCTCTGCAG
The DNA here is from genome assembly GCF_963280865.1 of Gymnoscopelus braueri. Taxonomy (NCBI): domain Eukaryota; kingdom Metazoa; phylum Chordata; class Actinopteri; order Myctophiformes; family Myctophidae; genus Gymnoscopelus; species Gymnoscopelus braueri. Next base: position 32,106,022 of record NC_137626.1, read on the forward strand.
TGCTTTAAACTGAAAGTGACTGACTGGAGTCTGTTTCATTTCTCTCCAAAATACCTTGAATATGATGGAGGACATGATTAATAATTACTATGATAATAAGCTTTACATTTCATATCATACAGTCAAAAATCCTAACTTTCACCGGCAAAAAAACAATAAAAAAAATATTACGATACAGTATGACATCATGACAATACCTATCATCACATTTTAATACCACGATAGGCTATATCGTGACACAATATATCGTGACACTTCTAGGCGGGGAGGGTTACTCTTTTTTTTGTAATCACTTGGGGAGGGTCATTGATTTTTTTTTTTTGTCAAAGGGAGGGTCATGGCATTTTAGATCAGGGCACATACATTTCCTCCATGCCCCCCCTTATGTAAATTTCGACTGGTCCCTAACAGACTACTTCTACATTGCAGTATTGATACTTTTACTTAAGTAAAACAGTTGAGTACTTTTTCCACCACTGCATACACATAACAACAACAGACATACATTGTATCACAGGGCAAACCTTTCCGCACAGGTTTGGCATCGTTTCAGGGCCACACAGAGGACTCAGTTTTACGGCCCACTAAAGGAACATTAGCCCTACACCACACATAATGGAGATAAAAAGCTGAAAAGCTATCCCAGCGTCTCTTTAACGCGTTCCGCACTGAACCCGTCGACCTCCGCGGCAAGGCAGGGTTTCACCCGTCGCCCCCTCTCGGACAAAGTAGCCAAACATATGTCGAGGCTAATTCAAGGTCAAACAAATGTGACCCGATAATCATCTTCCTCGTGCCCCCAGTGTCCGAGCTCCTAGCTCTGTTTAACGAGCTCCACACAGCACAGGCCCGTTCGGCCGCCGCTCAAAGGCCTTTATTGTTCAACTCACACAGCACTCAGTAAACCAGGGGAGCAGAGTTTAAAAAGGAACGAGCCCCAGATATCCCCCCACACTGATGACCCCGACGATAACCAGTCAAACGCCTCACTGTGCTCCCTCTTATTCAAGTCTGTTTGCTGCTGTGTTATCCTTCGGGGGGGGGGGGGGGGGAGGGGGGGATATTGTTATGCCCACAATGGCGTGTACTAACAAAAAAACACTAATGACAATACAGTGAGTATATTCAAAATCTCATTCACAAGGTGTGTTTTAAACCTGTAAAACACTTGACCGTTATTGTCTGTAAAAGGTGCTCTGTAGATAAAACGTAGCCTACAAAGGCACAGCAGCGCAGCCACGTGTTTAGTCCGTAGACGCCGACAAGCGCGCCAAGAGCTAATATGAAGCAAATTCCTGGCGTGATCCTCATTCCTGGAGGAATAAATTGTTTTCAGAGGGTCTTTTTTTTTAAAATACATATATATTGAGGTATGCAGCTGAAGCCCACGGCAGAATATTTAGCTGCGGGAACAAAGGCAAAAAAATACAATCAGAAAATGCTGTGCTGTGAACTTGCGCCCGGCGTGAAATCGGTGGAAGAAGTGGTAACACTTATCAAAGGCACGGTGTCAGCGGGAGGAGGGGGGGTGGGGTACGTGACACCTGATGCTCCGTGCAATTTTCACGCCGACTTGCATCCATCTGCGTTGGCAGCGAGAGCCTCGATAATAAGCGCTGATTTATTTTCTCAAAGTTGAAGGATCACAGGAGCCTAGCTGGCAGAGAAGAAGCGCCCCGGAAAACAGGGTCAAGTGAAATTTATTTATACAGAACTTTTTAGGCAGGTTCACCTCCGTGCGTGTTTTATAGAGAACAAAAAAAGGACACGGAATACCTATTCTGGGCACGTCGTAATGGGTGACATTTTGGTGAAAATAGGCGAGCATTTGCCGAAAATAGCCGCTCGCAAAACGATGCGTTATGAGTGGTCGTAGTTCTTGTGCTGCAAGTCTTTTGCAGATTGAGGAAGTTCAGACTGTAACCTTTCAAATGACATGTTATAAATTGAAATCTGAAAGTAGTTTAAGAAGATGTACTTTGAATGCTGTTAAACCTCAAATCCAGAAGTCTGTGTTATCTCACATCCTCCCACAGCAGTTTCTAGTTCTATTATACATATTTTGTGACCCTAAAACTGCCGTTTTTTATAATATTCAATATTTAAACTTGGGTACTTGTGCATATTTATACCTATTAATAGCTCATACAACACACACATCTCGGCCAGTTCAAGTGCTGAGTTCTGGGAAGCCAGATAAAACATTTTTTAAATTAAATTATACATTTTTTGTTATTATAATCAATTAAATCGCTTAGTTCAATTGACCCTGGCACCCCAAGTTGGGTGCCAGCGCTTCAGAGACGCGCCAACAGAGCTGAAGGTCCAGCTAAATTACTGATAGTAAGGAACCAAATGGACCCAAACCCTGAGGAAGACTATTCTGTCGAAACATTGGTTTCTTGTATATTTGAATAAATACGTTTTTGCATCGTGGTTTACGAGCTGTGAGGGCCTCCTCCTCCTTCTTAACCAAATGGGTCTTTATCACAGGTCTGTAACTCCGTAAGGGTCCATTTGGTGCCCTTCGTACGCTCTCAGAGTCGCTCTATTAAACGAAAGCGCTCGGCCGGGTCCCCAGCAGCGCCTCGGAGACGTGTGAACGGAGCTGAAGGCCGGGTTCGGGTCAGGTCAGGTAAAGTCACTTAGACTCCATTCAGCCCGCTGATAAAGGCCACAGTGTAAAAGGAGAAAGGCTATCAGATAGTAGGGGCCAGCCACCGTGGCAAGAAGTTAAGCTGTTTCAAAAGGCCTCCCGTATCCGTGCTCTCTGTTCCCGGCGTGAGAGAAACCCTACATCTTAACGGAGAGAGAGAGAGAGGAGGAGGAGGAGGGTGAGATGGCTTTTAAAAAGACGCCAGATTACGGCGTCGTATAGCGTATAGCCACCCCCCCCCCCCCCCATGTGATACACCCTTCTATTCTTCGCGGCGTTTGTCTCACTTTCAGTCCACTTTACAGGCACTCTCCCCCCCCCCCCTCTCTCTCTCTCTCTCTCTCTCTCTCTCTCCCGCCTCGCCTCGGCACGCCGGGGCCCTTTTTTTTCCGTGTGCGAGCTTGTCAGCGCCCGTCAATAGCCTTTGTCTGGGGTGGATTCAGACAAGATATGCTGTCCTTTTGACTCCCGTAGAGCCAACGTCACTCCACCCGGGGGAATTAGTTTCACCTGTCGCGCTATAGCCGAGCATGCTGGGATTGCTTCTGTTTTAAAAAAAAATCTACTTTTTTGAGAGGGGGGGATTTAAAAAGAAGGGTGGGAAGGGTTTCAGGTTCAGGTGGACTCGATGCCTACTTTCGTTTGGAGATATATACATGCTTCTATATGCCTCCTTTTTGACTGAGAATCTGAAACGTTGCAGAAACCGTGGAGTTCTGTGATTCTGTGTTTGTTTTTTTGGTTTTGTTTCCATTATAACCCGAATCAGGGAGGCACTTAAAAAAGAAAAAACGAATAAATAATGGGAAAATATCATCTATTTTCCCTATTTTTGAAGTCCTGGGTCCCCAGAACTCTGGGTTAGTCCTAGGCTAGTGTACCTTCTGAGCAGGACCCACATTAGGTTCTAAGAATCTTATCTGAACCCGAGCTGTGTAGCGCAACGGAAACAAATCCGGACCCTGTGAAATTCGTTGAGATGGCATTGTGGCACGGTTCACCAAGTTCTTGTAGTCGAAAAGGGGGCCAATAGTCTTTTCATCCACTCCCCTCACGTCTGAAGTCTCACTGTCTTGTGCTCTGTCGTACGCTAATGTATTTGTAAAGCCAGGGCTAAACTTTAAATGGTACCTCTGCGCAAAGCTCCCTTTTGAATTTGAGTTCCCCTTAATGAGTGATGGAAGAAAAGCAGAGCGCATCTCTCTCTCTCTCTCTCGTCCCGGAGTGTGGGGACGGGTTATGGATCGGACGGGTCGCTTTGATATTTCAAAGCACATACATCAATAATGCTGTCGTCTTTTCAAAGCCCCATATACATCAGCGGCGCTTTTCTCTCCCGACAACAAAACAAAAGTTGAAAGTGGTTAAGAGGTCCCCACCATTCTGTGTTATGATAATACCCTCCAGTTTGATCTGCAAATACTGCGCATCTGAGATATCCGCTGTCATTCAACGGTAAAGTGCTTCTCACAGAGGCACAGGGGGGAGTGAACAGGAAAGGTGATCTTTGCATCAAAGTGGTCTCTAAAATATGGGGTCTTTATCTTCTTTTTTTTCCCCCGCTGCCAATGTCTGAAGATGAGATGACTCCGTTCTCCTTGAAGTTTCTCATCTTGTCTGTACTGTTTTATTCTGTTTGTACTTTGTTGTACTCTACTGAACTGTACTCTATTGTACTTTGTTGTACTCTACTGAACTGTACTCTATTGTACTTTGTTGTACTCTACTGAACTGTACTTTATTGTACTTATTTGTACTCTACTGAACTGTACTTTATTGTACTCTATTGTCATCTACGGAACTGTACTCTATTGTACTTTATTGTACTCTACTGAACTGTACTTTATTGTACTTTATTGTCATCTACTGAACTGTACTCTATTGTACTTAAAGGACAACTTTGTTTTTTTTAGAACCAAGGTTTATGTTTTAGCTTGTAATTAGTAAGTATAAGTATAATAAGTAAATAAAAGATGAGTGTGAAAAATAGTTTTAGCAATTTTCGCGATCTTTTTTTCACAGTGGGCAGGGGCATTCGGGCAGGTGGATAAATACTGTATGTCTTTTTTACACAATAAAAAAGGTCCTGTGGTCCTTGATGGCCAGATGTGAGTTATTGGGAGCTAAGAGCTACTGTAAATAATAGTAAAGAAATCGCCGGGTTATTGTGTAAAAAAAGACATATTTAGCCACCTGCCCGAATGCCCCCGCCCACTGTAAAAAAAGATTGCGAAAATTGCTAAAACTATATAAAGCAGTAAATGAAAAATAATTAACACTCATCTTTAATTTACAAGCTAAAACATAAACCTTGGTTGTAAAAAAAACAAAGTTGTCCTTTAATTGTACTCTACGGAACTGTACTTTATTGTTCTTTACTGAACTGTACTCTACTCTATTGTACTTTAGTGTACTCTACTACTCTACTGATTATCATTAGCAGGAAATCCCTGCAGTAGTTCTGGAGCTATAGTAGGAATTCAAGGACACCATGTGCACTCCTAACAAAGTTCGGCTTCAAAACTTGAAGACCGGGGGTCATGAAGGTCGTCGTCCCGGTGCATTCACGTCCGTCAGGGGGCTAATCTTAGCAAAGACCGCGTCACCATCTCAGGTAGATTGAGATCTGGCGGGGCGGCGCTCGATCGGCTCCGTTAAAGAAATAAACGCAAGAAAGTGTAGCGCTGGCTGCTGATACGGAGAGAGGGCTGTTGGCAGCAGGCTCCGTGGCTTCCATGCCAGAGGCGAGCTTCATTTCATTAGCAGCTTGAATTAGTTATACCTGCCACCGGTCGCTCCGCCCGTTGTCAAACCAACCCCCAAGGACACGGCTAAATCTGTCGTCCGCCTGCCTGCCTGCCTGGCCTCTTTATGTGTGAACCGCCATGTCACATGTTCTGGAGCAAGTGGTTTCTCAAACTTTTTCATGTCAAGGTCCCCAAAATTAATATGTATTTGGCCAAGGAAAATGTATATTTATTATATATATATATATATTAAGCCATTAAGAAGACCTGAAGCCGATTCTACAAATGTCTTCTAAATCCCAACAGTATTCTGAAAAAAACATATGTTTCTATATCAGTGGTGCTCAAACTTTTTCATGTCGAGGACCCCCAAAATTACATGTATTTGGCCGCCGACCCCCATCTCAAAATATTTTGTTCCAGGGACCCCCCAGAAGCAAAGATTCGGGTTAAAAATGTTCGCTTTAAAACAATATATATTCAAAGATTTGCACACATTTTCACGATTTTTCAAAAATAGCAGATCTACAAGCTCATAGCTCAAAGCACTCGGTGCCGCGCTATGAGCTTGTAGATCTGCTATTTTTGAATAGCCAAAGTGTAAAATAATGCTTTTTAGCTCAAATCAAAAAGTGACACAGATGCGTTCCAGGTCTTAATGGATTAAGATATTTTTGGGTCTTTTCTGCCTGTATTTGGATAGTACAGTGGAGACTGACAGGAAACAGGGAGCGAGAGACAGAGAGTGACACGCAGCAAAGGTCGTCAGGCTCAGGAATCGAACCCACGCCTCGCTGTCAGGCTGCATCAGAGCCTATATGGCGCTCTTCCGCAGAAAATATTTCGTGCCAGGGACCCCCCCATACAAGATTTGTGTTAAGGTGTTTCAAAGATATTCCAAATTTTACACATTTCTTTTTTTTTTAAATAGACGACGTATATAAGGTTCAAGTGGTTCAAATGATTTTGATGCTTCATTTATTTTTGCTGGGGACCCCCTGGAACCCCCTTAAGGACCCCTGGGAGGGATCCCCGGACCCTAGTTTGAGCACCTTGGACGGAACGTGCAACATGTGTCTTCTGTCAAAGAGTTCTGTCTCCCAAAGTCACTGTATCCATTACAGGTCAAAGACATCACCTGAAGTTCACCGCTGTCGTGGTAATGCTTATCCTTTAACCACTTAAACCCTATATGCGTCTTTGACCGGTGTCCCCCAGGGATCTATACTTGGTCCCCTCTTTTCTTTTCTTTTTTCACCGGAAATAGACGATCTACAAGCTCAGTAAACTTATGGATCGATCTATCTTTGTTCAACAAAATAGTGAAAATAGTGGATCAAGGTAGGCTACTTAACTTTTCTATTCTGGATGAAAAAATTACCGTAAATAAATGAAACACTACTGACAACCTCTTCATGTTTTTTCTGATTTAGAAAAGCCATCAGACATACTGTACTGTAATGAACCACAAATGAATGATAATGAATGAGGAAAAGTCTTCATCGTTCATCATCGTTTATTAAACCTCTGCTATACTCACCTGTAATTATGATGGATAGAAGTGTCTTTGTCAACAACAATACCCATAACCTTTGGATGACAACAAATCAACACGATTGTTATGAATAACAAATTAATATTCATCATACACATCAGTTTGATCTGACCTTACAAGAAAATCACAAGCAATGAACAAACATTCTCTCTGCATGAAAAGACCATAATCAAACAAAGCACAAATATAATAACCAAACAATAAAACCATTGTCCTGAACACTAGTTTTTTTTTTGTTAAAATAGGGGTTAAATAGCTCTATATTCTCATAGTCCTCATTGATATAGGGTGTTTGTTCAGTAACAGGGGTCTCCATGTCTCTCCAGCTCTTTAGTGAATTTGCATTTTCAGGTCAGGATACCAATCTTATCCAATCAGGAGAGAGAACTCGACAGAGAACAGGACACAGATTAAACAAGTGAAATTGGAAGTGACGACACAAAGAAATGAGTAGACAAAATTGGAACTGGAACACTGTAAAATTGAAGGTGATACATGGATACTCTCTCCTGATTGGCTGAAATTTGGCCACCCACCTGAAAATGAATTTTCTGTTTAAAGAACTGGAGAGACAGGGAGACTCCTGTCACTGAACAAACACTCTAATGATTACTATCAGAATATAGAGCTTTAACCTTTTAACAAAACACATCACTTACCCTACCTTTAACACGGCGTATTGACTGTCTAAAACAGTGGTTCTCAAACATTTTCATGTCAAGGACCCCCCCAAATTGATAATTTGTTAGTCTGCGGACCCCCATTTGAAAAGATTTTGCCTGGGAGGACCCCCATAAGAGAAGATTTGTTAAGATTTTGTCAAGATGTTTTCGGAAACAGGCAATTGTTGAGCGGGCTATTTTCGAATTGCCCAAAAACATAAGAGAGGGCTGAAGTCTTTAAGCTGTTCCTCATTTTGCTGCAGAAGGACCCACGGGGGTCCCCGGACCCCACTTTGAGAACCAGTGGTCTAGAATGTTCCGCTCAGTTGCGTTGAATTTATTGTCCCACATGTGAAGTTTGTTGTGCAGCATGGCTCAATGCACACAAACAAACGCAACACAAATCACTGTACTTGTTAAAAGCAATTAAGAACAACATTTAGCAGTCGATCCATAAAAACAATACAATAAAAAAATACAATAATAAAACACTGTTTCCCAAACAATTGGTCGGGGGCCTTGTTTGGATCACAGACCCATTTTTTATGGGTCACGACACGAGTAAACATATCTTTTTCATTTTTCCTATATCTTTATTTATTTATCCTTATTTCAAAAGATTTTCAAAAAAAGAAATAGTGAAAAAATTATTTGATACAAAATTTAAGAAGTAGTAAAAATAGCAGTTCACAACGCGCCGCAAAGCGACAAGCTGTGAGCTTGTAGATCGGCTATTTTCACTAGTTTGGGTTCCGGGGGGGGGGGGGGGGACATCAAATTTCTCCTTGAGTCTCGAGCTAAAATATTTTTTAACTGCTGTGAGAATGAATAAATGGAGATACGACTAGAAGTGCTGATGTACTGTAGTATTTACATCTGATTTGTAGTATGTCATTCAGTTGCTATGACAAAGTAAAACGTAGCCAGGAGAGCTGTTGACATTCTGTTGGTTGGGATTATTGGCAAGTTTCCTTGTTGGGCAAATTATGTCCGTGAACGTGGACTGTTGTGAATACGTGGTATATGTATAATCTAGATCCTTGTTTACCCCATGTTAATGCCTCTATTCAGTCAACAACAAAACATGAGTTTTCTACATTGCAGAATCGATACTTTTACTTAAACATTTGAGTACTTTTTCCACCACTGACTGAATGTATCATTCACTGCTCCAGCCCAGCAGTTGAGTACAAAACCGCTGTGCTGGGGGGGCGGGGGGCCATGGACCCCCAATATCCACTTAAACGATCAAATCCATAAACCATGGCATCACTGAGGGCTCCTGTCGTCCTAGAGGGCCCTTGGCATCTCCCAAACTTTTCACCCCTGTTGCCGTGCACAAGGCATCCCACGACACCGAAACGCTGCACGTTTATCAAATTAATAGCGTGGCTTTTCCAAAGGGCCCAAGTAAGATCAATTTCCTGTTACCGCCCAACATGGGAGAATATCACACGCCGCAGCAGCAGCGCACAACGACAACACAAAAGCCTTTATGTTCAAAGTATGCGGTTATCACAAGGCCCACAACTAAAACAGCTTTGTTTTTAATGTCGAGGACGGAGGGGTACCGAACCTCAGAGCAGTGGGTGTACATAATTTATGTATAAATCAAGCCTGTTAACGTCCCCCTCTATACATGCCTCTCTTTAGAACGGCGTTGGAAAGTAAGCCGAGTACATTTACTCGAGTATTGTACTTTTAAGTGCAGTTTTGAGGAACTTTAACCTTACTTGAGTGTGTCCATTTTTCCAATACTGAATATGCTTCTACTCCACTACATATCAGCTTTTTACTCCAGTACAATTATTTGACAGTTTATTTTAGTAGTAGTTACTTTGCAGATTTTGATTATTATTACAAAACGTATGTGAACAAATTAAGCACTATATTATACTTTGTCTATCTAAGAAAAAAGATTTAGCAAACTTTTGAAAAACAAATTGTGAAATGGGATAGTACTTTTACTTTGGTACCGTCGTAAGCATAATTTAGACGTCAATACTTATACTCAAGTACATTTTTGAATACAGGACTTTCACTTGTAACAGAGTATTTTCATTTTGCGGTATTGCTACTTCTCACTTTTTATTTAAGTAAAAAGAAGGGAAAAAAAGAAAACCTCAGAGTACTTCTCCCACCATTGAGAATGTCTTATACAAGTGTTATTAATCAGCTCCTCTTTCTCACAGGCTCCTAGCTTCAGCTGGAGACAATGAGACAAATGAATACCAGCGCATGGTTCTTAAGAGCCGGGTCTGTTTGACATACACAACTCATCCATCATCCACTACATCTGCTGCCAGAGCGCTGCGGCTGCAGACCCCTATTTGTTGCTTGTAATGTTTAACCCATTCAAGCCGGGAACGCATTATGTGTTCTTTAACCATTATTTTATACTTTGGCTATTGAAAAATAGCAGATATACAAGCTCATAGTGCGGCACGAGTGCCGCGCTATGAGCTTGTATATCTGCATTTTTTTTTTAAAAATCGTGAATATTTGTGCAAATCTTTGAATATATATATTTTTTTAAAGCAAACATTTGTAACTCAAATCCTTGCTTCTGGGGATTCTACAAATGTCTATTAAATCCTAGTTCTTTAAAAAATAATATGTTGCTATATCAGTGGTGCTCAAACTTTTTCATGTCAAGGACCCCTAAAATGATATGTATTTGGCCGCAGACCCCCCCATCTCAAAATATGTTGCTCCAGGGACCCCCCCAGAAGCAAAGATTTGAGTTACAAATGTTTACTTGAAAAATATATATATTCAAAGATTCACACGATTTTTTCACGATTTTTCAAAAATAGCAGATCTACAAGATTTGCTATTTTTGAATAGCCAAAGAAATCTAAAAATGACACACGGATGCGTTCCCGGTCTCAACGGGTTAATGTTCGGTTAATCTAGGAGTTTCGGGGGGGGACTTATTCAAGTGTTGAAGTCATTTAGGAATCCCCTCCGGAGTCGGTCGGGATATATAAGAGCATCAAATGCCAAAGGCGTACAAGAAAAAAAGACAAAAAACAGGAATGTGACGTCGCCGATCAAGGCCCTTTAATCTGTCGCCGCAGCCATTTGAAGCTCCTGGGAATGAGAGTGACAGCTAAATGGCTGAGACATGAGTGTGAAAGAGAGCCAGCGCAGCAAATTCACACTCGCCTGCCTTCTTCGACTGTTCCCATTATTAAAGGGGCACGGCACCCTAGGGCCACTGTTTCCCAAACGGTGGGCCCGGGACCCATTTGTGGATCCATTTTGCGGGTCCATTTTCGTGGGTATTATAATTTTTCGATATTTTTTTGCAGATTTTTGGCCTTTATTTATATTTTTCATTATAGAGACAGACAGGAAACGGGGAGAGAGAGATGGGGAGAGACATGCAGCAAAGATCGTCGGGAACGGGACTCGAACCAGGCTATAATGGAGCCTCCTAGGTGCCCGGACCGCTATGCCAGCCATCCGGGCCAATTATTATTATTTTAAAAATATGTTCCCACAAAGATTCACTAATTTTCATGAGTTGAAAACAAATTCAAAACATTTTCAAAAACAAAAAATTATAATCAAAGAAATTCCCTAAATTAAAAAAACTGAAGTTTAAGAAGAAGTGAAAATAGAAGATCTGCAAGCTCGCAACGCGGCGCAAAGCGACGTGCTGTGAGCTTGTAGATCTGCTATTTTGACTAGTTTGGGTCCCGGGCAAACATCAGATTTCTCATTTGGGTCTTGAGCTAAAAAGTTTGGGAACAACTTCCCTAGGCTGATTTTGTAGTTTGTTTTCCAGTTCAGGTTAAAAAACTACAGCAGATTAAAAACATGGCGGACTAGTAAGCAACACAGTTGCACCAAACAAATTAATAATGGGTGTCTTTTCATAGGTGTGTCTAGAGCCAAGGGCATGCCAATGTGCAAGCATGACAGACAGTATTATTGACACACCTAAAATAATTAACACACCCATTATTCATTTGATTAGCTGCAGCTGTGTTGTTTACATCGCTGTGTCCTAATAGTGCAGTGATTATGCAGCTTGCCATGTTTTTCACCTGCTGTAGTTTATAACCTGAAGTGGAAAACTAACTTCAAAATCAGCCTAGGGTGTCATTTCTCTTTAAGCACAGGACAGATCTTTGTTACTTTCAAGAATAGCGGTACAAGAGTCAATCGAACTAATCGAGTTAATCGATTACAAAAAAAGAATCTACCTATTTTTACAATTTGTGCTGTTGTGCGACAAAGTCTAAAATAACACTTAAGTACCTCATCGATTCGTTGATTTATAAAATGTGCTTCTCAGTTATTCAATTAATCGAAAAATGTATCAACAGAATAATTGCTAACACAATAATTGGTAGTTGCAGCCCTACTTAACAACAATGTTTCCACACAGTTAAAAAAAGGTCCATGATAAAAAAAGTTAAAAAGAGTGGTTAAAATAATGTTTTTATTCTTTCAAATAAGTCCCGCATTGCAGCTTTAAAAGATGTACAGAAATGAAAACAAATCATGGCACCATTTAACCACTTTCAACCTTGCGTCCCTATTTCGAGGATGTCACCATAGCCGAAAATGTTTTTAAAAAATGTCCAAATTCACAAGAACGCAACGCGTCTGTCTGTCTGTCTGTCTGTCTGTCTGTCTGTCTGTCTCTCCTTCTCTCCCTCTCTCCCCCTCTCTCGCTCTCCCTCTCTCTCTCTCTGGTTGGCAGTGCTCTCATTGTGAGGTTAATGAGGACTTCAGGCTCCAGTAGGAGTTGTGTGCTGAGTTCAAGGCGTTCACGCAGAAGGGGGCTCAACCTCTCGCTCACAGCCCACAAAGCAGCAGGCCATGTAGTGCTTGACTACCATCACTCAACACACTGTGTTTTTGGATCACTAAGTACCTAAAAAAAAAAAAAAAAAAAAGGCAGGGGTGGAAGTATTTTAAAGGACAACTTCACCCATTTTCAACCTACGTTATCTTCATATAATTGGTCCTCGCTAATGCTCATACTATAATGTGGTTCTATTTGTCTACTCACTCTGTGTCTGTGTCTCTGATATTTTAACATGTTTTTTAAAATTAACCCATTGAGACCTGAAACGCATCTGTGTCATATATTTGATTTGAGCTAAAAAGCATTATTTTACACTTTGGCTATTCAAAAATAGTAGATATACAAGCTCATAGCGCGGCACCGAGTGCTTGTAGATCTGCTATTTTTGAAAAATCGTGAAAATGTGTGCAAATATTTGAATATATATTCTTTTAAAGCCAACATTTTTTACTCAAATCTTTGCTTCTGGGGGTCCCTGGAACAACATTTGAGATGGGGGTCGGCGACCAAATACATCATTTTGGGGGTCCTTGACATGAAAAAGTTTGTGCACCACTGATATAGAAACGTATTTTCAGAATACAGTTGGTATTTAGAAAACATTTGTAGTATCGGCTTCAGGTCTTAATAGTTAAAGTGCGAACAATGGCTTCTATCATAGCATGATAACTTTCCAGGAATAGAAATTACGGAGTTTCTATCAGCTGTGATTCCCCATCAATGATGTCACTTGGTAAATACAATTTATTTTGGCAGGCCTTGTCTTATACTTAGCTGTGTGCCAAAAATAGCTGATCTAGAAGCTCAGAGCTTGTAGATCCGCTATTTTCGGAGTGTGACACCCATGCACAGCCAAGCATAAATGTACTTGTCTTAGTTTGACTGGATCTCTTCGTCCACTAGTTCTCCCTAACATTTTCGTCTAGTTTTCATAGTTTTTGTCATCATAGCTAAGTTTTGATTTAGTTTGTCAGTGAAAACAGGTGGCGTAAAATAACTAAGTACATTTACTCAAGTACTGTACTTAAGTACACTTTTGAGGAACTTTACTGGAGTGTTTCCCATGTTCTGTACGTTTACTTCTACTCCACTACATCTCAGAGGCAAATATTGTACTTTTACTCCACTAATTATTTGAAAATGTTAGTTACTAGTTACTTTTCAGATATAAATGATGATATTATGAAACATACATTAGCCACACTAGCCCTATTTTATACATAGGCTATTTTCAAACATTTTGGTAATTTTACTTTTGGTACTTTAAGTACATTTTGATGCCAACACGTGTACTTTTATTCAAGTATATTTAGAATTCTGGACTTTTACTTGTAACAGAGTATTTCTATATTGCAGTATTGGTACTTTTACTTAAGTAAAGAATTTGAGTACTTTTTCCACCACTGCAGGTAGTCGACGAACATGTTTTGTCATAGTTTTAGTTAACACATCATAACCCATAACTTTTTATCAAAATGAACACTGCTTGGCACAATGTGGTATGGTTCCATTGTTTCGAGGATCGAACCTGTGACCTTTCTGTTACAAGGCTGTTTCTTTGCATTGATCATTGTATAAATACCGCCATTCTTCTTCATGTGTAATCGACTCAATAATCGATGCCGCTTGTCCACAAATCTATTTCCATGTGTGCTTATAGATCAGCTATTGTCGGCATGCAAATATTGCTCAACATATGTACGTAATGCTTAACACATGGGGTGCCATGTCCGGACCGTTTTTGAGAATCCAAACGAGGAGTGCCGAAAACGGTCCGGACCGTTTTTGACCCAATTAAAATTTTATACGTGGGGCCCACGTGGGGCGCTCTAACGAAACTTTGGGATAATCCAAGGAGTTTCTGAGAAGGAGAGGCCGGATGTGGATCCATGTCAAAAATCCTTCCGGTCGGCCTTTCCAATGTTAACTCCTTGACTAAAAGCTTAATATCTCCATTTCTTTTTAACGTGGTGGAAGCGAGCCGTTTTTGATCGGCGATCACTCTGCAATGGAGGATCGCGTTAGAAATATTATTGTTCCAGGCGTTAGTCGGGACCCTCTGCCGTCTCGCACGCACGCTTTGTTGTATGCACTTCCGTGTCGGGGCTTCTACAGCACGAAACGTATCAACGTAAGTGGATGGAAGAATAGCAGGCACTGAACGTATAATATTTTAATAAACCTCTGGCACCCAATGTGTTAACATTACTGAAAATATGGAGAAGGACCTTTTTTTGTCTGAATCACTGAAAAACAAACTTTTTGGACGTTGTCAATGTAAAAGACTCGGTGACGTGTGATAAAATATGATTTAAAGGGTTTGACCTTTCTACACGGAAGAAAGCAATATCCTGTATGTCATGTCAATTAACCTGCCCTACCCCTGATGAAGCCAGGACATCAACCCTTCCATCAAACCCAGGGAATAGCCATTGTGTTGATTGTACCACTGCTAGAACTGAGTTTAGTGCCAAAAATGAAACGATGCACTTTCAAAACAATTAAGAATTTCAAGCCAAACTATTAATAGCAAATGGAGAATGTACGGCAGAGGCTGGACATATTTCGGAAAGCAATTGTTACATGTTTCACTTAAGCGGGCAGTGCTGGAAAGTACATTTACTCAAGTACTGTACTTAAGTATAATTTTGAGGTATTTGTACAATCATTTTTATTGTACTCCACTACATCAGGTAAATATTTTACTTTTACTCCACTACAATTATTTGAAATCTTTAGTTACTATTTACTTTGTAGATTTTCATTATTATTAAAAAACATACATTAACGCCCTATATACATTTCGGCCATTTGAAAATAGCCGATCTACAAGCTCACAATGCGTCGCATTGCATTTAGCCAATGATCAAATAAAGTCAGCAGCCACCTGCGTCAATTGCCAGTTGGAAAATCATTATTTAGAACATACGTGTGGAACACGAACCAATCATCACAAAGCTCACACACCCCACACTTTGCAGAAAAGGCCTTTTCACACGCCCAGTAGAAAAAGCCTTTTTGCCAGCTGCATATAGAAGTTTTTCGGAAGGGAAAGGCCCACAAATTGGCGAATGATTGTTAGACTGCGGTCCCCACAGTCAAAAAGGTATCTTGTGGCATCCATGTTTGTTTATAGGCTATGTTATGTTTTTCAGGTTGCCAAGGTTACCCAGTATCCACATGGAGGTCAGTCCGGAGCCGTGTAGATCTCCATATTTGGGTAAGACTGACGTCACATTTTGTGAGGCGAGATTTCAGTCAGCTCGACTTAAAAGCTGATTACACGGAAAATGTGAGGAGCATTAGTCAAAGAGGAGAGCGTCATGCACTGAAAGGGAAGATAAACTTCATATTACAACTTAATATTCTGAAGACACCCAAGAAAAACTGCTGTGGCTCAGCTGGAGAAGAGAAGACAGTCAAGAGATGGAGAGGAAGCTCTGTGATGCTGAGCTGAAGAGGATCCAGCAATATGCAGTGGATGTAACTCTGGACCCCGATACAGCAAGTGCCGACCTCATCCTGTCGGGGGATGGAAAACAAGTGTTTGATGCAAACGTAACGATGAATCTCCCAGACAGCAAAGAGAGGTTCTCTCCGTGCGTCTGCGTTTTAGGAAAACAAAGCTTCTCCTCAGGAAGGTTTTACTACGAGGTTCAGGTTAAAGGGAAGACTGCGTGGGACCTAGGAGTGGTCAGAGAGTCCATCAACAGGAAGGGAAAAATCAATCTGTGTCCCAACAACGGTCACTGGGCTATAAGTTTGTGGAATGGAAACGAGTTCAATGCTGCTGCTGGCTCTCATGTCCCTCTCCCTGTAAGAGAGAATCTCCAGAAAGTGGGAGTGTTTGTGGATTATGAGGAGGGTCTGGTCTCCTTTTATGACGTGGAGGACAGAGTTCATCTCTACTCTTTCACTGGCTGCACCTTCACTGACAAACTCCATCCATTCTTCAGTCCTGGTGTTGAGGATGGCGGTACCAACTCTGCTCCTCTGGTCATCGTCTCTCCCATCGACATGGACGCTGATCTTGGCGGGGACGGAGGGAGCGTGTCCCCTCCAACTTCAAAAAGAAGGAAAACATCAAGTTGTCCCTACCAGTAAATTATTTTAGAAATACATTATGTATATTACGCCACGCCAATTTAGCCAATGATCCAATAAAGTCAGCAGCCACCTGCGTCAGTAGCCAGTTGGAAAATCGTATTTAGAACATTACGTTTGGAACAATTTTTTAATTTTATTTCAATGGGTACATTGAATATATTTAAACAGGTAAAAAGGTATGTAAACCTATGGCAGAGCAGATAAAGTAATGCTGAGGTTCTGAGGATGAACATTTTCTGCACTGGTGCATGCACGTGCACACATAGACATAAAAGGGGGCTTGAGCCCCTGCCCTTTTACCCGTTGGTAAAAAGGTGCCCTCTCCAGACCATGAATTATAGCCGATCTACAAGCTCACAACGCGTCCCAGCGCGACGAGTTGTGAGCTTGTAGATCGTCTATTTTCGGTACGCAATACAGCGCGCAACGAAGTATGTCCAATCGAAACCTAACCCTGCCGGGCGCACGCACTCACATGTCCATTGTCCATTCAATGAGGAGAGCAGATGCACACAGAGAAGCGCAGACAATCAGTGATCCGTCTTAATTTGAGACAGATACAGTAGGTATTTGTGGATTAAAAATAATTATACTGTTCATTTCCTCTCTCTCTCGCTCTTTATCTAATATAGCCTTAGATAAAGACTCTCGTAGATGTATTTTATCGATTTTACTATGTTTTATCTCTACGAGAGTCTTATCTACCTACCACCCCCCGATTGCCCTGGAATGTCAGCTCCAAAGACCGTACTTCTCCAAACATATACAAATGCTAAATATAAGGTGCTTACCCGCTTGCCCCAAATGTTAACTCGGTGTAAGGCGTATTTGTGCAATGTATTAGTCCATATCTTTCAATAAAGAAGTATTTTAATCCCGTCTGTGGCCAATTCTGTCGGTTCCCAATAGGCGGTGGTGACGGGGCGCATCCGGTGAAATCCGGAATTACACTCAATGTAAACAGGAAATAAACGAGGGGGGGAAATGGCGTTCAGCCACAGACGGGAACAAAACACTTCTTTATTGAAAAATATGGACTAATACATTACACAAACAGAACGGACACCGAGTTAACATTTGGGGCAAGCGGGTAAGCACCTTATATTTAGCATTTGTCCATGTTTGGAGAAGTACAGGCTTTGGAGCTGATATTCCAGGGTAATCTGGGGGGGTGGTAGATAAGACTCTCGTAGAGATAAAGGATATCAAAATCAATAAAATACATCTACGAGAGCCTTCAGTATTTAAGGCTACTTAAATACTTAATAACTGAAACTGCTAATTTTACATTGTTAACCAGCAATTTAAGGCTATACTGGATTGTTAGGGCAGGCTGGGTGGTTGTTGTGGCTGTTCTGGCAAAGATTGTTTTTTGTCAGTGACAGTAACTTTTGTATGAATATTGTTCATGTTTGTTTCAGTATAACCCTCGATTCATAGTGTTAATTTAAAATGAGATATTCCTCTATATCTGGTTAGAAATGTAATGTAATGTCCTGTAATGCCCTTTTGAAATTCCAGCCCCTGCCTCTCCAAATCCCTCTGCACGTCTCTGCACTGGTGCCATACATATGAGACTGCATATTAGACAAACGCATCATTAAAATATACCCACTTAACACGGCCAGATCTCCGCCCCTGTTTGAAGGTAGGCTACTTATAGCACATTCCCTCGCAAAGTAGCCAGTACTGATATCACGTTTCGCCATCCAAGGCTCCTGCCTGTGTTTGTGTTCTGTTCTCTATCAATTTCTTGAAGGTGTGCCACGTGGAAGAATTGATTTCTCTCTTTATCGTGATTCAATTTCACTTTTTCAGTTTTTGCGTGTGAATGTGTGTTTTTCCCCCACTCTCCACACCTGCAAACACATGGAGATGTTTTGGAATCCAAAAGTCATTTTCCTGGAATGAAAATATACTTTTCTTTCCCCCTCAGGTTCCCTCTTCACCAACACATATGGAGGCCAAAATCACAAATCACTGATAACTAATAAAAAATAACAAATGTATTTCTCGCCTGTCTTTAAAAAAAATAACGATTACGACTCCACAAAAGCAGAGATTCCTGCGCTCTTGAAACCTTCGACCTCCAACCGCGTAAAGTATAACACTGTCTCACTCCGAGGATTAAGGCAGGAGTCGTCGTGGATTAGTTATCTTACCTCAACGCTTGGCTTTTTTGCTTTAGAAAAGGATTCCATTTCAGCGTTTTTGTTTTCTCTGCGATGTGGGCCATAGGTGGGGGACCCTCCCTTATGCCGAGACCACCATACCTAACCCCAGCAGTGCATTCGTCAGAGCGAGTCACATTTCATACACCTACCTTCATACCGACATTTTCTCTGCGGAAAATAATATTGTGGCATCCGTTTGATCTCTTATAGGCGCTTAACCAAGCATGTTGGACTATTAATATAGCACCGAATGAGACACGTTTAAAGACACGTCATGAGGATGAATCCTGAACTTGGATTTGAGTGTCTAAATATTATCCTCAGAGGCTCCATTACATTTTATGTTTCATATTTTTCCACTTTTCCGCTGTGGTTAGGGGGTGGAGGGGGGGGGGGGCAATTAGAAAGGAGAGTTTTAAAAAAAATCATGCGCTTATTTCAATTCAAATTGAATTCATAACATTATTGTGCCGGTTTAACCACTTTAAATCTGGTGTCTTTATTTTATTATTGTCAACATACAGTATATATTTTTAAAGCCATTTTACAATAGACATTTTGCAACCAGAGGCTATGGATGTGTGCGGTTCTTTGGCATGACAGATATTAAAAACAATGCACTGCTGTCCGTCTGTCTGTCTGTCTGTCTGTCTGTCTGTCTGTCTGTCTGTCTGTCTCCGTCCGTCCATTTGTTCAGTACTTACAATGCATACATCCACACACATACATAAAGTAATTGAATCCGTACTAACAATGTTTACCGTTTACATGCATTACCATGTTAAAATGTATCTGTGATCATTATACTGGTGGTGATGGCTGGGACAAGCTGGGAAATACACAGTTAAATAAAATAAAAGTTAAATGAACTCTCTGAGTTATAACTCATAGTTGAACGAAGAACCCGCCAGTGTTTTACAGTGTGTTTAACACAGTGACATGGATCCATTCCCTGTCTGTTGTTTTGATGAGCTTGTGGGCTCAGCTCTCCCACTTAGAGGCAGATTAACCCCGTCAACCCCAATGCTGGGGGATGAAAGGAGCTCCCTTTTCACAGGCGTTGTTTGCACTCCGCCGCGCACCCAATCAATGGCTGGCGGCCAGATCAAACGCCAACCGCGGATTTCCTGCACCGCCCTAAAGGCTCCATTTAATAGACGGATCACCTGTGCGGGATGGGGGCTCCGTACCTCTGCTAAAAGGACACTAGAAGAAAGACCACGAGAGGCCCTGCGTATCGGTGGTGGAAAGTAACTTAGTACATTTACTCAGGTACTGCCCTAGAAAGACAAATTGTACTAAGTAAGAAGGCTTTTTTTTATGTTGACGTATTTATTTGTGTCAAAAGTCAAATCTGCCTTCATGATTTTGGCTGATAAACAATTTCCTCATGAACAGATATACAATTGATGCAATATTACTTATATACTGTATACCCATAACCCATTTGGCGGGCCAGTTGCAACACTTTAGCCCTTTTATCAGTTTGATTCTTTGCTTAGTTACTGCACTTTGGCTTTGTAGGACAGTTTTCATCTCAAATATTGTACTTTTTACTCCACTACAATTATTTGCTGGCGTCAGTTACTAGTTACTTTGCAGATTTAGCTGTACAAAACATCAATAAACCACTTGAGCCCTATTTTGGCACTTCAGCTGTTTGGAAATAGCTGATATGCAAACTCACAACGCGTCGCGATGCATCACATTGTGAGCCTTTTGATCAGCTATTTTCAAAACAGTTTGACAATTCTTGAAAAATGTTACTACTAATTCAATTAACCCATTAAAACCAGGAAAGCATCTGTCATTTTAGTTTGTTTTGCATTGGCTATTCAAGAATAGCAGATGTACAAGCTCACAGCGCGTCACTTATAGTGCCGCTGCGAGCTTGTACATCTGCAGTTTTTTTACATTTTAGAAAAATCTTGAATCATTTTGAATTATGATATAGGCTTGAGAACTACTGATTTAGAAGGCATTTGTAGAATCGGCCTCAGGTCTTAATGGGTTAATGATATTAATAATATATAAAGATTACACATCTTCCACCACTGGGTATGTATGTATGCACCCCCCCCCCCCCCCCCCCATGATCAAATATGCTGTTGTCAACACCCCAGGGCTTAGCAATGGGAACTGGACCAGAAAGAAGAAGGCAAAAAAAAAAAAAAAAAAAAAAAAAACAGGGAGAGGAGAGGACATTATGAAACCCACCCCAGAGATAATGCGGGGGGTGGGGGGCTTTGTTCCCAATACGTCACGGTGGGGGAGCGCTCATGTTTGACAGTTGGGATAAACGGAGGGGAGACCTTTATTTTGGGGAGGTGTTTGACATGTCGTTCCGTGGGTCCGACAGGAGGAGGCACAATCAAGTGATCAGAGTTGGCACGACTTGCGGCGTTTGTCAAATAAAAGACAGTCACGCACTTTGTAGCAGAGCGCAGTGGTTTCAACTTAAGACACACAATGTAGAAATACACTTTCTTACAAGTAAAAACGGTCGTTCACACCTAACACTATAACCATAACCATAACTATACGGATATCGTTTAAAAGAATGTGTTCTAGTTCAAGTGGATGGCAAAGTCCACACCACAACTATAACAAAGACAAGGGTGAACGATTATAGTTATGGTTTTAGTTATAGTGCTTGGAGTGAACTAGCCCTTAAGTCCTGTAATGCAAATTTTACTGGAGTAAAAGTACCACTATTGGCAAGAACATATACTTGAAGTGCCAAAAGTACAAGCACTCATTCATTATGCAGAATATCCCATTTCAAAAGTTTTAAAAAATTAACAAAATCTTTCAAAAATAGCAGATCTGCCAGAGTATAAAATAGAGCTTAATTGGTTAATGTACGTTGTGTAATAATCTAATTCTACAAAGTACAGTAACTAGTTACAAAAATACAGTATTTGCAAAGTGGGGTCCGGGGACCCCCAGGTGGTCCTTGAGGGCGTGCCTGGGGGTCCCCAGCAAAATGAGTTTAACCACTTTAACCCTATACATCGGTTATGTTCAAAAAATCTTAAAAACAAAACAAAAAAAGGTTAAAAAGTAACAACACAAATCTTGTATGGGGGTCCCTGGCACAAAATCCTTTCAAATAGGGGTCAAATACATATTAATTTGGGGGGTCCATTCCTTGACATGAAAAAGGTTTCAGAAGAAATTGCTATGAGCACAACATTCAGAACCTTTTAGGGACCATCATGTTGAGTGACCTGCATATTGTGAGATCCCTCTGTGAGAAGTGCTATATAAATAAAATGTACTTACTCACTTACTTACTAGAAGCTTTGTTGCGTTCCGCTCTGAGCCTGTTTTGTTTAGAGTCCAGGAGAGCACCTGTCAGGATGCGGGACAAGTGTTCTCCTTCCATCCAGCGTGAAGCCAGAATCACACCTAATCCATAACGCCTTCACAGTATTTCACTGAAACCTCGTATCTCCATGTTTCAAATGTTTATGTTTTTACGTAAATGAACACCATACTCCATCATACAAGGCTGTCACGCGAAAGAAGTGAAAAAAGCAAATCTGCGAGCTCACAAGGCGGCGCGAAGCGACGCGTTGTGAGCTTGTAGATCGGCTATTTTCCACAATTTTACCGTCTTTTTAAAAATAATAAAACGGATCGGTTTTGGACATGCAAGGTTTCCACCCGACAGCAACGATGTAAACCACATCCAGAAACCGCCGCCGCAAAAGGAATCCCATCTCTCAAACAGGACCAGAGACGTGGTTTTGATTACTCTTCTATTTCAGACATAAACTCTCCAAACGCAACACTAAAGTGGTTTTCGGCATGAAAAACACTTGCGAGCGCCCAGTCAGCGAAAGAGTGCGGTGCATTACGTTGCTCGGCTGGGGAGGCCGACGCTCGCGGGTGTTTTTTTTCGCACACGTCTTTTTTTCCAAAGGACGTGTGTGAGAAAGCGGTCGTTCAACATCAGCTCACACTCACTCTCGTCCAGGCCCCGCGCCAGCTAGAGCGAAAGCGTGCGTGCGCGAGAGCAAAGCTCGCGCGCACCTGCGTTTGGCGGCGCGATCGAAGCGGCCTGCGGCCCTGGCATGCCGTGGCGAAACGCATTCGCAACGGCGCTGGCAGCCATATCATGTCATCTCGAATGAATCAATCACCGTTTAGGGGACAGTGGTTCTCAAAGTGGCGGTGCAGGGGCCCCCAGGGATCCCTCCTTGAGGGGGGGGGGGGTGGTTCCAGTTTATTATTTGACTATTAGAAAACAGATGATCTATACAAGCTCACAAACGCGTCTCATCATCGCGGCGCTGTTTTTCAATGCTGTATTTTGAAAAACGTTGACAAATGCTGACAAATCTTGACAAATCATCTCTTATGTGGGGGGGGGGGGGGGTCCCTGTCTCGAAATCCTTTCAGACGTGGGGTCCGGCGAGCCAAATACATATCAATTTAGGGGGCTCCTTGACATGAGAAAACGTTTGAGAAACCGCCGTTCGTTGGGTTCCATTCAGAGCGGCGCAGCGCGGGCGGCTCGGTGGGCGAAGAAGGGGAGCTTGCTGACTGACGTAGATTGACTTGACGTTGCCACAGGGGCCTCCCCCCGCCGGCTCTAAACCCCCCGGGCGGCGCTCTCAATCAGGGTACAGCGGGGACGACATGCACCACGCTGAGCCGTGGAGAAAAGACCCCTGAGGGTCCTGTCAGCAGAACTCTAACCACCACACACACCCCCCCCCCTCCTTCCTCCTTCTCCTCTCGCTGTGACCCTCCCTCCTGTCCCAAGCCCCCCCCCCCTCCTCTCAACCCTCTTCTTATAGGTCCCCAAGTCCGGTCCAATGTTGTCATGCGATGTCATGCGATGCCATTCAGCGGCATGTCATTATAGTCCAAAACTGTCCGAAGACTTTAACAAAATAACGTCTATTTTCACCGTCTGACACCATTGTACGACAAAGTATGAGATAGGGCACTGGTTGTGAACGTCTGGTCCGGGGACCAGCTTTACGCGTCTGTAACTTTTGTCGTTTGTCCATTCTCTGACTTAAATTAACAGTGTGCATTGAAGTCCCAGACATAAATAAAAGGGGGGGGGGGATTCAAGGTTCAAGGTTGCTTGGTCTGTGGCCTAATGCATATCAAATCATCTGCGGTTCCAAAGGATGGCAATTGCCACACCCTAGGTTTCATATTTAACGTGAAAATTCATATTTTCTCCACATCTGAATGTTTTCTTGCACATTAATCAGACCTTTAGATCAACACTTACAGACACTTGTTTTCTTTTTGCAACCACATATTCATTAATAACTTTTCAAACATGGCCTCCCTATTTTTGGCATTTCATTACAGACAAATATATACATATTTTTGCCATTTCATATCAGACAAATACATATTTTTGCAAACAGCCAATCTACTGTGGTCACTTTTTTGCCACCCTTTTCATGAAATGACGCTTCTGGAACATGTGTCACTAAACCGTGTGTATATCAAACCTGGTGCATCTCCACTTTGGGGGTTGTGTGCGTGTGTGTGCGTGTTTTCCTAAGGAGAACATGCAGTCAGTCCACTTCCCTTGGTTGTATTTACAATTCTTGCGTTGATTCTTTTCATAGATGGATGCTGTTGAAATATGGGAGGGAAACCGTAAAGGTTTAGGAGGGATTTGATCCTGTGTCAGCTACAGTATATGTGACTCTGGAGGCGGATATTTTAACCACATGACTGTTAAATCGTAAATGTAAACATTTCCCCCCAACCTTTTATTTTCCCAGTTGCCATACTGGCCCTTCACGACAGTACAGAACCCTGTTACTGTGAATGTGAACGCTTGCTTGAAGTGTATCCCCTTAGCTGGCCTTTCTACCAGCACACATCCACTAGACTTATTGGAAATAGTGGCCAAGTTTATCAGTCCTTGATTCATGTTGAATACAGTTGACAGATTTTTCGACTGACTTCAACAAGGCAAGGCAAGTTGTATGGCATATTTCAACAAGGCAGTTAGCTATTCAAAAATAGCAGATGTACAAGCTCACAGTTCGTGATGCACTGCAAGCTTGTACATCTGCTATTTTTGAGCACTTTTATAAAAAAGCTTGAAAGTGTGAGAACTACTGATTTAGAAGGCATTTGTAGAATCGGCCTCAGGTCTTAATGGGTTAAAACATTAAGCAGAGGAAACCCATTATAAAAAGGACATTTGAATTCAGCTGTGAGCGATTTAACTCGTTTAACTATTGAAGGTGTTCATTTATTCCCATTCGGAAAGGACATGCATAACGAAATGTACTCAAATGCATTTCCTCTCTGTACACGGGTCGTGCATCTGAAGCAATCCACAGGGTGTTCTGTATGTATACCCTGGCCTCGCAAACGTGCATTAATTAATTCCCTTAATAGATCAATAACAATAATTACACACTTCTATATCAGATACTTACATACCCTCAACGCCCCCACCAACCCCCCTCCCCCCGCCCCGGCTGTGTTGCTGCTAAACGCTATAACCTCCAACAACGGCCCTGTCTCTAGTGTTGCCATGTCTGCTTATGATAAGCGACTTTGGGCTTGTTTTTGTGTTTCTTTTTGGTATTGTTTCTATTATTGCAACTAAAGTGTAGTTGTTTATTTGGGCTTGTTCCCCAGATTAAAATGTGTTTGTCTGACCGCCGATACAAGATTTGTGTATTTAAAATCTTTCAAAAACATTTTTCAAAAATGTTTCAAGATTTGTTTTGGTTTTTTTATAGATTGCATGGCGGCACATTGTGAGCTTGTAGATCGGCTATGTTCAAATAGGTGTGTGTGTGTGTGTGTGTGTGTGTGTGTGTGTGTGTGTGTGTGTGTGTGTGTGTGTGTGTGTGTGTGTGTGTGTGTGTGTGTGTTCTCGTTCTCATGAGGCCTATTAGTCGCTTCTTTTGGGCTTGTTTTCATATACCTGGTTGCCTGTTTCTCTCGCAAAAAAATCCGGCAACGCCGCCTGTCTCCTCCGCGACAGAAATTCCCCCGAATTGATTCCGCCCACTCCTCCTCGTGTTCACTTCTCAGTCGCCACTTCTCCTCCTCCCCCTCCTCCTCCTTCGAAGAGCCAAATTGACTTATTACATCTGCCCTTTTAAACTTGAAGGCCTCAGTCAAGGAGACGACGGCGCTCGGGAAGAAACAAGAGGCGCTCGTACTGACGAACAAGGGGCGGAGCTCTCTGGTCATGGCGTTTCCCCATTCATCTCGCCGGAGGCCCGTTTGCTTTTGTCTCCGTGGCAGGTGCTCCTAATCCTAGCTGTCAAGAATGGAGCTGGACAAGATGTTTGGACAAGCCCGTGGATATAAGCTGTAGCGCTGCCGAGGAGCTGCCTGTTTCATGTAAAGCAGCCCCCCCCCCTCCCAACAACCCCCCACCCCCCCCTCACACATACACACACACACACAAACACACACACACACACACACACACACACACACACGCGCGCGCGCGCGCGCGCGCGCGCACGCCTGTGATCCACACACATACATATGCGTGCGCACATGCATGCTAAACTAGCTCGCTCGTAAACACGGACCGCCACACTCCGACGCGAGACAGACACACACACACACACACACACACAGTGGTGGCTTATCCAACGGGTGCTGAAGCACAGGGCACCAACCTTGGGGGGGGGGCACCAAATGAGGTGGGGGGAAAAAAACGGCGAAAAACGGCTAAATTTAGAAGCAGCGGCTGCTAAAGGAGCCGCTACAACATTGAAACGTGCCGGTTAAGTGTCATTTTTTCCGGCGCTGCGAACCCCCCCCCCCCCACACACACACACAACTAACATATGATGTCACCCCCACCGCGCCACAACAAGTCATAGTAATGCTCGGTTAATATCCGCTGAGAAAGAATGCATGTGTGCTGTGTCGACGATAAGGCCCAGAAGACAGGATAATGTAACACTTATAGATCATGCTCTTATTCAGAACATGCACGGTCAAAATTCTTAGTGTTCATAATTTATCCATCTGTAACTCTGAGTGTGCACAATGGTCCATTTGATTATACATTTTGCACTCTCAGAGTTAGACGTGACGTGACTCAGGGAAATTAGGAAAAAATTCACTCTCAGAGTTGGCGTATTTCCCAGCTCGTCACCATCATCAGTATCATCAGTATATGGTGATAGATAGGTGCTATATAGCAGTGGTTCTCAAACCTTTTCATGTCAAGGACCCCCAAATTGATAAAAATGTGGCCGCGGACCCCCATCTGAAAATATGTTGTGCCAGGGACCCCCAGAAGCAAAGATTTGTTAAAATGTTCACTGATATTCACCCGATGTTCAAGATTTCTGAAAAATTGCAGATCTACAAGCTCATAGCGCGGCACTCGGTGCCGCGCTATGAGCTTGTATATCTGCCATTTTTTGAATAGCCAAAGTATAAAAGGTTAAAGTGGTTACTTTGAGAATCAACGATGATTACGAGCCAAAGAAATACATTTAGTGAAATGCAGTAATGCTGTGTGAAAAAAATTGAAAAACAATCTCCTCCTCCTCTAGGATCCAGTGCATCTCGATCGACTCAGTGTCCTTCCCCGAGGCTTTACTCCCAATTTGAGAGGAGGTACTTGTGCGATCGTGCACTATGACTATTCCTATTGATAGCAACTTTATTGTCTGAGAAACGAGATGAAATGGAATGAAAGGATCCATCCCCCCCCCCCCCGTTCATGTCCGGCACTTTGAGTTTTCACGTCCTGCACACAAAATCGTGGCTGATTGAATATAATCTCCTTGTACCCGATAATAGTTAGATGTCATTGATTTTGGCCTCGGGGGGTCAGCCAGCCAGTGACCTCTAAATCGGGTCCACTCTCCTTTTGTTGGGTTTGTTAGGTTGAAATCACATTAAGCCCCCCCCCCCAACCCCCGTAATCTGTTGTCCTCGTCCCCTATAAGCCCCCCTGCGTCCACCAGGAACAAGCGCTTTATTTTTATTTTTTTGCTAGCAGCGCTTAAATGGAAACGTGGAACAAAATGCGTGAACGTGGCTTGTTGTTGGTACTATAGAAGAATTGCGCATCCTTACGCCATAAAATCCTGCTAACCAGAACCTTATTTGATGAATAAAATGCAATTTAACGCTCATTCCCCTATCTTGGTGCTGAGAAACATTGCACGAAGAAAAAAAATAAACACGCATAACCTAACCTCTGACTTGAGGGTCCCGCCCGTCGACAATAAGGATCAGAATAACAGGACCCCAACCTTTCTTTCACTCTACTTTTGACTTCACAAAATGGAAGGGACTCTTGGGATGGAAACATGCTAAAATATATTACGAATTGGCCACTTGAGCCCTTTTTCAAATCTAGCGAAAATAGCCGATCTACAGGAGCTTGTAGACCGGCTATTTTCACTGTTTCGGAAAATTTTCACTGTTTCTAAAAATTTCTGACAACGTACACTTACCTTGTAATTTGTACTTTTGAATACTCGAGTATTTACTCGAGTATATACCGACCACCGACTACTACACGGTGCAGAGTTCACTGAAAATCCTTGAGAAGTTTATTTTTTTCCTTCCTTTTCCGTCTTTCTTTCCCTTCCGTCTTTCTTTTTCTTTTCTCTTTTCTTTTTTCCTCCTCCTCCTCTTCATAATGGTGTAACCTGGTTTCTGGTCTGCCAGAGTCTATTTTTGGGGAGGAGAGCTGTTGCTTTATTTTGGATTCCTGGTGGCCTGGGCCTGCTCAAGCCCCAGGTCTCCCATAACCCAATTTGAGCTGACTTTGCCCGTTCCACGGAGAGCCGCGGCCCGGGGCTACGCACTGTGATAATTCAAATAATACAATGAAGTCCAACCATAAAAACCTATCTACACATACACACACACTGTCACACACACACACACACGCTGTCACACACGCATGCACGCACGCACACACACACACACACACTCACATACTCACCAGGTTTGTGTTACCATACTTGTGAGGACTTCAACATTTTAGGACGCCGATTTTAAGAATGCAATTTTTTTATATTTTTCCTTTTTGTCGTATTTGACCCGAGCACTAAGGCCGATCTACAAGCTCACAGTGTCGTGAGCTTTGTGAGCTATTTTTAGTGTGCGACACCGCGGTGCATAAGTATGTATAGATCACGCATAACTCCAACCATCTAAACCTAACCTCTAAATGCCTATTCCTGACTCCAATCTGAATCTTTTCCTCAACTCTAAATATCTTCTGTTACCATAAAACAACCATTTCTCTTGTGATGATGAACCAGGAAAATGGTCCTCACTATGTCTATTTCTCAACATTCTACTATACTGGTGGGGGGCATTTGGCCCTCACAAGTATAGAAATACACGCACGCACACACACACACACACACACACACACACACACACACACACACACACACACACACACACGCACACACACACACACACACACATAGCCGATCTACACACACACTGACAATTACACACACACACACTGACATCTATACACACACGCTGACACGTGCACTCAAGTGCTTGTGCGCCCAAGCACACAGACACATACGTACTGTATTCACACGGAAATGCTCTCTCTCACACACACACACACACGCGCGCACACTGACACGTCTTGGCGAGCTACCCTAGATTAGAATATATATTTGATATAAAGAGTTGTATTCCCAGATGAGACTTGGAATATGTGACACTGACTAACTGGCTGCTTCCATTAGAGTAAACCTGACTGTGGGTTTATCAGAGAGAGGCTGCTCGCAATGCAGAGCCGTTGACTTGTGAAATATTGTATAATCATCATCTGTCTTCGTTGAGCTACTTACTGTGTGACAGCCATTATGCATAACATGTAATTCTGTCCGATCTGTATGGTAGAGGATGTTAAAGGAATAGTTTGAAAAGAAATACATATTTTCTATCAATTACACACTGAAGCAAGGTTTCATGCGGTGTATAATTGATAGAAAAAGTAATTGTTTGGATGAACTACTCCTTTTAATGCAATATAACTTATACAATTGGGGTGGTTATATTTGGTCTCCTTGCTCTTCTTAGATCGTGTCAAAGGTCATGTCTCACCTATATAGACACAGGATCTGACACGAAGTTTGACCCGATGGTTTAGACTCTATTCACCCCCCCCCGAGCAACCAGGCAGGCTCTATTAGCTCAATGGTAAAAATGGCTGCACTTGCGCAGGAAACCGGGTTTAAATCCGGGTGTCTTCTAAAAAAGAAATTGGGAAATAAATTGCTATATCAGTGGTTCTCAAACCTTTTCATGGTCAAGGACCCCCAAAATGATATGTATTTGGTTAGAGTGTCCGCCCTGAGACTCTGGAGTCGGGGTTCAATCCCCTGGCTGGGTCATATAATACCAATTACCAAAGACTATGAAAATGGTACCTAATGCCCCTGCTTGGCACTTAGCATCAAGGGTTGGATTTGGGGGTAAGTCCCTGTGACATACAGTACCAGTGTCACATCCAGGGGTTGTACCCATAGACATGGAAAGGTAGACGCCTCCTCCGGCTCTGCGGGTCTTTTCGTAAACCCCAGCCCTTAACCCTTTAAGAGGCAGCCGCGCAGCAACTAGTCAGTTAGACGCGCCGTGATTGGCCAGTAGTTGCCATGAAAAAGAACAAGTTGCAGGGTCAAAATACAAATAGGAATAGGATTAGGCAAAATATCATCGCCGTCGGGGGAGAACCCTTGTACTGTATGTACAAAACACGTACTTTTCAGGAAATGGAGAAAAAATAATAACCTGCGTTCCATTGTAGTTATTATTTAGTCACAAGCTCTTGATAATACGTTTCATGGGTTAAATATTTATATAAAACCCACAGACACACTTCACCACTTTCAGCCTATTTTGGGCACGTCATTATAGGCCAAACTTTGACACGCTTACAACACATTGCATCATTCGTGACCCATTGTGAGCTTGCAGATCACCTGTTTGCGCTACTTTTTGTGTGACTGTCATAATGGCAAAGTAGGGCATTAATTAATGAAAAAATGCATGAAAAGATGAAATATGGAGATCCGAGGTTTTCCGCCCGACGGCAGAGAAAAGCTTCAACATTTGCAGCAGATAAAATTAGCAGCAGATATAGCATCCCAGTCTCTTGTGTAAATGGAATACAAGTGTTTATAAACTCTATGCATGGACACATTGCATCAGACAGATTTGCCCTTTAACATTGAGATAACCATCAGGATGTTAAACAATGTTATATCATAGTGTCACTTCCTTTAGGTTCCTGCTCCCCAAAGCAGTGTCTGGGGACCCCCCCGGGGGTCCTCCTTGAGGGGGTTTCAGGCGTTTCCCCAGTGCAATTAGTTTATATCGTTCTTTTTCTTTTTCGTGTCAAGGACCCCCAGATTGATATGTATTTGGCTGCAGATCTAGATTTTTTTCTATATATAGAGTTCGTAGATCAGCAATCTTTTGAGAAATTTGTCAACAAAATATTAATAACAAAATATTTTCAGATGGGGGTCCGCGGCAGTGTTGATTTTGGCAGCAGATTTTTATTTAGTTTTAGTCATAGTCTTTTGAATAAAATTCTGTTTAGTTCTAGTCATATTTTAGTCATCTGAAATGTTTTAGTTTTTGTCTAGTTTCAGTCGACTACATATAAGATTATAGTCGACTAAATCCAAAGTCGACAGTTGATTTAGTTGACTAAAATGTATTCTGGCGGTGCCTTGATGGCGTCGTAATGGCTGATTTTACACTTGGTTGCATGCTGAAAATAGCCGATCTACAAGCTCACAAGGTGTCGCGCTGCGACGCGTTGTGAGCTTGTAGATCTGCTATTTTTAGAGCGCAACACCCGAGCGCAACCAAACATAAAATGACTTGTCTTTTAGTTCTACTGGATCTCTTCCCCACTAACATTTTAGACTAGTTTGGATTTGTTGACAAAATTGTCAATAATATTTAGTCTTAGTTTTAGTCATCATAGCTTAGTTTTTATTGAGTTTTCGTCAGTGAAAAAGGGTGGTCGACGAGCATTTTTCGTCATAGTTTTAGTCGCCCGAGATCAACACTGGTCGGCAGCCAAATCTGCATCAATCCGGGAGTCCGCGAGACATGAAAATGTTTGAGAGCCACCACTGACTGCACCGCTGCAACGTTCAGATAAAGCATCAGGACATGTTAAACATGTTATATTATAATGTCACTTCCTTAGAGGTCCCCGCAGAACGCTAACATGACATTCAGCCCGGTGCTGTAAACCGCCCCCTCGTCCCCCCCCCCCCCCTCCTCCCACATCCAGTGTACTTTATGGATCCATAAATTACACTGCAGACATGTGCACTTCATCAGCTCTGCGTTTTCCACCGTGTGTAAACTTTAAGAAGAAGGAGAAAAAAACAAAAACATAAAAAAATGGATTTCCATTCCTGTCCCATGCAGTCGATACTCATGCGCTCACATCTTGATTAATTGCCAGACGCCGGCATTCATGGATCTGCGCGTGTGTGTGTGTGTGTGTGTGTGTGTGTGTGTGTGTGTGTGTGTGTGTGTGTGTGTGTGTGTGTGTGTGTGTGTGTGTGTGTGTGTGTGTGTGTGTGTGTGTGTGTGTGTGTGTGTGTGTGTGTGTGTGTGTGTGTGTGTGTGTGTGTGTGTGTGTGTGCGCGTGACTGTGTACGTGTGACTGTGTGTTGGTGTGTGTGTGCATGATTGTACGTGCATGTCAATGCGTGGTTTGTGTGTGTGTGTGAGAGAGAGCAAGAAAGACAGAGAGAAAGATGTGTGTGTGTGCGCGTGTGTGCATGCATGCGCGCGTGTGTGTGTGCGTGCGTGTGACTGTGGGTGTGTGTGCATGCGCGTGCGTGCGTGCGTGCGTGCGTGCGCGTGTGTGTGTGTGTGTGTGTGTGTGTGTGTGACTGTGGGTGTGTGACTGTGGGTGTGTGTGCATGACTATACGTGTGTGTGAGAGAGAGACGGTGTGGGTGTGAGGAGGAAAAGACAGTGTGTGTCATACATGCGCACGCATGTGTGTGTAAAGACAGAGTGTGTGTGTGCATACGTGCATGTGTGTGCGGTTGAGGGGGGCGGTGGGGGGGGGGGTGTAAAGGGGTGGGTGAGGAGATTTCTTTCGGTGGGTCTGCAGCAGCAGTGTGTGTGTGTGTGTGTGCTCTGAACTTCATGCTGTATTGAAGGGCTGAGATGGGTTCTGCTCACAGCAGTAAGCCATTGTTTGACTTGGCACAGGCTTATACCGGCACCCCGGGGTCCCTGCGGCCATGAAAGGCTTTCTGTTTAGTTGCCCGAGTGCCTCATTGTTGGGGAGGAGAGAAAAAAATTGTCCCCCCCCCCCCCGAAAAAAAAATTAGCATAGAAGAATGCAGAAATGCATAATGTTCTGCAAATGACAGCTGCTTAGCTGAAACAATGGGAGCAAAATGGCTTTTGGTTTGCGCTGCGCTTGTCATGGTAATGTGAAGCCTTGCTTGCCCTTTTTTTTTTTTTCAGGGGGGCAACGAACGCATCATCAAGCCCTATACAAATCATACATTTTTGTTCTTTCTTCTTATTTTCATTGTTATCTGCGTTTTCTTTTTTCTACCCCCCCCCCCCCCCCCCCCCCCACTTCCATAACGTCACTGTCAGGTGGAAACCTCTTATGTCCAAAACTTTTAAGGAAATGAGTGGAAAAAAAGAACCTGTCTTCCAATGTAGTTATTATTTGTGACCAAATTTGACTGGGAGACAGTCATCTAGCATTTTTCATTTTCATTTTTCCATGTCATATGAAAGCAGGGAATCATGGCAAAATAATGATATATTGGTTAATAAGACTAAGTGAATAGTTTTGAAACTAAATCTTATAGAACTGAAGTCAAGTTAAAACTAGCGGTTGCTAGCTCTAACCTTATATCTTAGCTACATGTTTATGCATTTATTTCCTATTTACGTGTCGATTTAAGCTCTGACATTTATGTCAGACATACTCTAGTATGTGAAGAGTCTAATTGGGCTAGTTAGTTAGCCAAAATTGGTTAATTGGTTCAATAAATAGAACCCATACTTAACGACTTTCGCAGTCACTTAAAACAAAATTCTAAAATGCCAAAAACAGCAGATCTACAAGCTCACAACACGGCACGTGTTGTGAGCTTGTAGCTCGGCTACTTTTGCTATTTTTGTGTGACACTGTAGTACGATGAAGTGCATTACAGTAAATGTAAAAAAAAAGAAATACCATAAAAACATTAAACATGGAGATACAAGGTTTCTCTCTGCCCGACAACGACCTCACTGTATAGGCCCTGTATCCTGGATGCTATCTTTTTAATTCATCTGTTCTGAAGAATAATCTATTGCAGATGGTTTGCGTGGCAATTATGTGCTCCTTATATTGAGAGAGAGAGCTGTGCGTTTGTGTTATAAAAGGGAAGCCATTGTGTTATCTTGGAATTAGACAAAGCGCGTTGCGTTTTTCCGCTGTTGTACATGTAAACAGTACATGAGGGACGATAAACCATGCCGCGTCTTTGATTTGA
This sequence comes from Gymnoscopelus braueri, assembly GCF_963280865.1. Taxonomy (NCBI): domain Eukaryota; kingdom Metazoa; phylum Chordata; class Actinopteri; order Myctophiformes; family Myctophidae; genus Gymnoscopelus; species Gymnoscopelus braueri. Next base: position 32,140,266 of record NC_137626.1, read on the forward strand.
GCGGCTGTTTGAGCGGCTGAAAAATCCTGTTTAACCCATTGAAACCGGGAAAGCATCTGTGTCATTTTAGGTTTTTGCGTCACTATACGTCACTATACGTGCCGCACTGCGAGCTTGCTATTTATAGCAAATTATAGCAAAATCATGTGGGGGTCCCCACATGATTTTGGAGGTGTCCCCAGATGACAGTAAAGATGACAATGTAGGGACTTTTAATAAAATAAAATAAAAGAAATAAAATGGAAAAAAGGCCAAATATTTACAATTACTGCATTACTCGCGTTTCAAGGTGTTGTGAGCTTGTAGATCTGCTATTTTCACAACATTCATCTGTGGAACAGTCAAGCAAAATGTAATGCCTCAACTCCAACAATTCCAAGTCCTTGTAAGAGGGTGGGGGGGGGGGTCCCCAATTCGGTCTTCTTTGGACACTATATTTCTAGAAAGGGAAAAAAAACACCTTATCACTCTATTTCAAATAATAGTGAATATAGCATGTACGAGCATGTACGTTTGAATACTTTTAAAAGCAAAGCCTATACTCCAGTACTTTAATTTGACTGAGCAACTTTCACTCGTAGTTGAGTAATATTTGACCAGGAGTATCTATACTCTGACTCTTTGACGTTTTATGGGGAGTGTAAAAGAAAAGTCGACTTCCTAAAAACAAGAGAGAGTGAGACAGAGGGGGGGGGGGGCAGAGAGAGGGAGGGAGACAGACAGAGAGAGAGACAGACAGACAGAGAGAGAGGGGGGAGAGAGAGAGAGAGAGAGACAGACAGACAGAGAGAGAGGGGGGAGAGAGAGAGGGAGAGAGAGAGAGAGAGGTGGGTGGGGGTGGTGTGTCTCTCTCTGGCCTGTCCTGGCAGTGGTATTTAGTATGCTAATGTATTCCCTCTCCTAATTCAGCGGCCCGGGCTGAGAAACAAAAAAAAAAGTGAGCATTTAAAAGGAACGAGGTTCTGGGCAGCCCAGCGCGCCGCCTAATGACCCCCAGATTAATCATGGGACACGTGGACCCCCGGCTCCATGCTGACACACAGGAGGCTCCAGAGCTGTCAGGACCAGCTATAGCCCCCCCCCCCCAAAAAAAACCTGCACACATAAACTCCTCCAAATACCAGTGGTGGGAAAAGTATTCAATATCATCATGTGGAAATGCTCTGTTACAAGTAAAGGTATAGTATGCAAAATTTACTGGAGTAAAAGTGCAAAAGTATTGGCATCAAAATATACTAAATGTACCCAAATTAAAAGTGCTCATTGTGCAGAATGTCCCATTTCACAAGTTTTTTAAATGTACTGTACATGAAAATCCTTTAAAAATAGCCGATCTACAAGCTCACAGCGCGTCGCTTGTAGATCGGCTATTTTCAAATAGCCAAAGTATACAGGGCTGAAGTGGTTAATGTAGTTTTGTAATAATAATAAAAATCTGCAAAGTAACTAGTAACTAAAGTTTTCAAATAATTGTAGTGGAGTAAAAAGTAAAATACTTGTCGTCTCTGAGATGTAGTGGAGTAGAAGTAAAAGTATTGAAAATTGGAAATACTCCAGTAAAGTAAAAAATACAGTACAGTACTTGAGTACTTGGTTACTTTCCACCACTGCGCCAAATACTGTCCGTCGTTTGCAGTTCTTAAGGTGGTGACAGACGGTAAGCGGTCCAAAGCGCGCGTTACCGCTCAGATCAGCGGTGATCGCGCCGCGATCATTGTTGTTTTTTTCCTCCTGCGCGGTGCAGGGAAAAGAAAAGCTCACCACAATCCAGCTTTTGCTGCCCGCGTGCGCCTGCACAAACGAGCACGAGCGCGAGAATTTCACGGGGCCGCGCCCGCCTGCCTCACTGCCCCTCAACTTCTCCGCACGTCCCAAATAATCCCAGGAGGGGCGAAATCCCAAACCGACTTGTCGGTTGCCACGGCGGAGTCGGTCTGGGGTCGGTGACGCTGTCTCTCAATAATCGCCCGCCTCTTATTGAAAGTGAATATTGAAAGACATAGGCGTGTTGGCCGCTTGCCGTGTGAAAGGACCCTAACACTGAGTAAGCATACAGTTTGTACAGCAAGATCCCACAAAGGTCACGAGAGGGAAACGTTGTAGCTTTTCAATTGTTTCCTTATTCCGATTTAGTGTATTAACAACTTTTTTGACTTGTTTGTCTCTTGTATGTATCTATGTAGAATTGCGTAATGTTTTTTTAATACATTTTTGATCAAGCGATATGATTGGCAAGTACCAACAACCACTGTAAGAGTTGCGTAACACTGCTGTAAAGAGTTGTATTATTATTATTATTATTATAAAATAATGATCGTTAATCATCATCCGTTTTTATGTCTGGAGACTCACGTCCAAGTCAAGTGAAGTCACTTTTATTTTTATAGCACATTTAAAAACAACAGAAGTTGACCCAAAGTGCTTCCCAGCATCATAACGACCTCATAAAATACAACATAGTAAACGAAACACAACAGCAATACCTCATACAAATACAGCATAATTAAAAGAACAAATACATTTAATGACCAGGAGTAGGCCATAAGTTAATTGCCCTCAGACTGAGCTGACCGTGGATACTGGGGTTCGAGTCCTCAGTGGTGCCGGGCACTCCAAATACGATTGGTCATATTGGCTAGTGGGAAGCCAGATATGGGGGGTGCATGGGTCACTGTAGCGACCCCTCCAGGTTGGTTGGGGTGCCTTTTCAGCAGTGAGTGGAACTGAGAGGAATAGTGTTCCTCCACATGTGTTACATCCTCCCGGTGACACTCGTCACGCGTGTTACATCCTCCCGGTGACACTCCTCGCGTGTGTTACATCCTCCCGGTGACACTCCTCACGCGTGTTACATCCTCCCGGTGACACTCCTCACGCGTGTTACATCCTCCCGGTGACACTCCTCACTGTCGGGTGAAAAGAAGCGGCTGGCGACGTCACGTGTTTCGGAGGAGACACGTTGGTTGTCCACTCCTGTGATTCTCAAACATTTTCATGTCAAGGACCCCCAAATTGAGATGTTTTAAGCCGCAGACCCCCATCTGTAAAGATTCTGTGCCAGGGACCCCATAAGATAAAATAATGTTTTCTGCATCTTTCAAAAATGACAGATCTTTTTTTTTTTACTTTAGCCGAAAAGATAGGGCTTAACTGTTCCTCATTTTGCTGGGGACCCCCCTGGACCCCTCTCAAAGGCCCCTTGGGGGTCCCGAGACCCCACTTTGAGAACCACTGGTCTGCACTCTCCAAACAGTAGGGGCGTAGCAGTGACAGGGACTAACTACACGGTGTGGGGGGGGAATTGGGAATTGGCATAACGTAAAATAAAATCTGGCCGTTAAAAATGAAATATGAAAATCAAGCTTGGGCTGATTTATGAAAGTAATAGAAAGATGAGAGTAAACAAAACTTAATGGGGCTCGTGCCTGCGTATCCCGGCCAGGATGTTATTTAGTGTCACACACTCCCTCGGGTGTTCGGTTGATTAAGTGTTTGTGAGGCAAATTCCTTGTATGGGAAAACTTTGCTCCTCCGAGTTTCCTCTGCTCCGTTTCGTATGATATGATGCCAATTTATTGTGCGCGAGGCAGATCTGGTTTGTGTGTACAGCCCGAGAATGTCAACGACACAGTGTAAGCAACAGCGGGGCTATATTTGTTTTCTGTCAAGTAATAGGCTACATTCATTAGTCAATTGTTTTTCCAGTGTAATCCGCCGCACAGTGAAATCCCCCGTGTTAATTTAACTCTGAGAATGCACAAACGTAACCCAATGGACCCTTGCGGGTCCATTGGGTTACGTTTGTGCATTCTCAGAGTTATAAAGGGAGATGAATTAACGCTGAGGATTTTTTTTCCCACTGTGGACCTGTTTGTTCCACAAAGACCACGATCTCAGGTTAGATCTCATCAGGGTAACCGGGTTCGTTTTTCCTTTTAGTTCAGGGGGCCGAAAACCATGTTTTTGGCCCGATTTCAAACTTCGCCAGCCCACTTTGACTGGTTTAACCCATTAAGACCTGAGGCCGATTCTACAAATGTCTTCTAAAAACTGTTTTCTGAAAAACGTATGTTTCTATATCAGTGGTTCTCAAACTTTTTCACGTCAAGGACCTCCAAAATGTATGTATTTGGCCGCAGACCCCCATCTCAAAATATTTTGTTCCAGGGACCCCCCGGAAACAAATTTGAGTTAAACATGTTCGCTTAAAAAATATATATATTCAAAGATTTGCACAACTTCTCACGATTTAAAAAAAAATAGCAGATCTACAAGCTTGTAGCGTGGCACGAGCTTGTAGATCTGCTATTTTTGAATAGCCAAAGTATAAAGTAATGGATAAAGTCCATGACACGGATGCCTTCCCGGTCTTAACAGGTTAAAAGCCAACTAGATCCGTGGAATAGAAAGGGGACTGTAAGTGATGGCTGGTCAGCTGCCAAAATTGTTCCCGTAGTGTAGCAGAACAAACGTACCAGCTCCAGTCACCATTTATCAGCCGTTTGCCTGGTGGCTGCCCTCGGTGCTCATAGGGGGGGTTTTTTTGCCTCGAATTTAGGCCATGCATGTTTGAAAACCGTTTGGAGAAAAGGTTTTTTTTTTTGTGTCTTTTTTTTTCCAGCCTCGAAGCGCTCTGGAGAGTTCTGCTCGTCGGTATAGCTCTGCTCGCCGAAGGAGTGATTTACCTCAGCCTACCTCGAGAAAAAACCTCCACCGTGTGCCAACCCGCCCCCCCCCCCCCCCCCCCCGAAAAAAGTGCACCGGTAGACGATCGCGTCCCGTTTCTTTTTCGACTGCTGGAGGAGAGGGAGATTTCCGGAGGGCGGGGGGTTAAGGGTTAGTGGGTAGGAAAAAAAACGCAGGGCTATCGTTTTTCCGCCACGTTCACAATGTCTCTTTATGCCACTTTAAGGCCCGGTTGCTCGGCGCTGAAAGAGATGGGCAGCGTTCTGCCTCGCGGCCTTTGAAAATTAAGCTGCCGTAGCACGCCCATCGGCCCATTGTCCGTCCCTGGAGCGGAGAGCCGGTCCGCTTGGTATTCCCGGCACATGAGCGGGTCTAAATTTTGGTCTTCACACAGTGTGCATTAGGAATCCAGCCCACTTGCCATTTCCATTCTCTCTCCTCAGCCTTTCCAACTCAATCTCAGCTCCATGCCCACACTCCCTCCCCCCCCCCGCCCTCCTTCCCCCTCGCCTCAGAACCCATTCCTCTTTTTACTGGCGATCACCCCCAAGGACATCTTGTTCTAGTTATTCTGAGATCTGGGAGTGTTCCAGCATGCTGTGAAAAAAGTCTCTCTTCAACTACTGTACGTGTAGCACCAGAGCAAACATGAAAGGAAAGGCAGCAGCTAGCGGCAGCTCGTTCCATTCACAGATGATGGTGTCGAGCGGCGGCGCGGCTGTGAGCGTCCCCTCGTCCTCCTATAGCCCCCCTGAAACACCCCTATCTCTCTGCCTGCATGTCTGTCTGTCTGTCTACCTACCAACCAACCTCCCTGCCTGCCCATCTACCTATCTATCTACCTCCCTGCCTGCATGTCTTTCTGTCTATCTACCTCCCTGCCTGCCTGCCTACCTACATACTTACCTGCCTACCTACCTACCTACCTACCTACCTACCTACCTACCTACCTACCTACCCACCTACCCACCTACCCACCTACCCACCTACCCACCTAGCCACCTAGCTACCTACCTACCTACCTACCTACCTACCTACCTACCTACCTAGCTAGCTAGCTAGCTAGCTAGCTAGCTACCTACCTATACCTACCTCCCTGCCTATCTACCGCCTGCCTGCCTGCCTGCCTGCCTACCTACCTACCTACCTAGCTAGCTAGCTAGCTACCTACCTACCTACCTACCTACCTACCTACCTACCTACCTACCTACCTACCTACCTACCTACCTATACCTACCTCCCTGCCTATCTACCTGCCTGCCTGCCTACCTACTTCATTCCCTCCCTCCCACCTGTCTACCAACCAACCAACCGATCTACCTACCCACCTACCTACCTACCTACCTACTTACCCACCTACCTACCTACCTACCTACCTACTTACCCACCTACCTACCTACCCACCTACCTACTTACCTCCCTCCCTATTCTACCTACATACATACCTCCCTATTCTACCTACCTACCTACCTACCTACCCACCGGAATTACATGAAGCCCGGCGCTGTGTAATTGATGGTAGGAAGAGACGATTAAAGAAGTCACTCGTACTTTTTGGTGTTTTCTCGGGTCAAACACACACACACACACACACACACACACACACACACACACACACACACACACACACACACACACACACACACACACTCCCGCCCCCCACACCCCACACCGCTCCCTCTGCAAAAGGAAGCATCAAAGACAAGGGGCGAGAGGCATCTCACCTGTTTCCTCATGAAAAGAGCCCTTTCATATCAGGGGCCGCAGCTGGTTTGTGTCCGAAGCTCTGAGGCTTGATTAGAAGGCTGCGTGGGCGGAACGGAGAGGAGGAGGAGAGGAGAGGAGAGGGAGAGGAGAGGAGAGGAGAGGAGAGGCCCTTTGCTGCTGCTGCTGCTACTGCCGGTAGTTGAACAGGAGAGCAGTCGCAGACACCTATGACGGTGATTTATTTTACCACCATGACATCTGTCCAAAGACATTTGGCACTTGAGGCCCTGAAAGACCTCAGCCCTCCCTGTGTGTGTGTGTGTGTGTGTGTGTGTGTGTGTGTGTGTGTGTGTGTGTGTGTGTGTGTGTGTGTGTGTGTGTGTGTGTGTGTGTGTGTGTGTGTGTGTGTGTGTGTGTGTGTGTGTGTGTGTGTGTGTGTGTGTGTGTGTGTGTGTGTGTGATCTTGTTCTGTTTGGGGAAGGAACATGCATTCCGACTACTGTCTCTCCTTAAGAATTAGATCTAATTTATCTTCATCGCTGAGGAAAGTGTGGTGGAGCTTGTCTGAGATGATTAACCAAGAATCTCATTCCGATGATTCTTTTTAAGGTTTTTTGCCATTTTTTGCCGTTTCAGAACATCTTTGCACGTTGCATCATTCTGGTTTTGAATCCAATTGTATTGTAGTGCCAAATAACATGAAAGTTGTCTCGAGACAGTTTACATGTATAGAGTGGGGCTAGACCCACTGTTCTCTGTTCCCTTGAGCAAGCTTTTGCTCAAGAACTGCCCTTTAACGGGAAGAAACCTCGAGCAGAACCAGGCTCTAGGGTGGACGGACATCAATGTGTCAGAAGAGGAGAGAGAGAGAGAGAGAGAGAGAGAGAGAGAGAGAGAGAGGGAGAGAGAGAGAGAGTTTCCTACATGGATGTGTAAGTATTTGTGACGTGAAATGCACGATAGTTTCTCCAAGTTGCAAATGTAACACAGCTCTGTTTACTCATTTCTTTATTTCCATTTAATTGTACATACATTATTCTGTTTAGATTGTTTTGTGCCGCTTTTGCTTTGGCAAATGTAAACGTACGTTTTCTCATGCCAATAAAGCCCCTTTGAAAATTGAAACATTTAAAATTGAGGGAACGGACATGTACACAAACATTACAGTAATAACACTTAACACTTAAAGAGGTGGTGTCATGGTTTTGCACTTTTTCTGTTTTTCATGTGTCTATGAGGTTGATAGAACCTCATTAAGCCCCCTGGTATTGTTTTTATTGTGTTTTATGTCTTCTCTGACTATTTTGAGTTTCTTCCTGGAGGCTGAAACCTTGAGGGTCAAACGTGCCAATAGAAAAACAGCACTTTAATGACACAGTAGAAATATACCCTCCCCCTCATTATCATAACACAACAGGTGTGGGCATGAGGAGGAAGGAGGGACTAGGACAGGTGGGTGATCTTGTAGGAGGAGGCGGAGTTCAGGTGGGAGGTGCTAAGGTGAGAACTAGGTATACTTAATGAACTGGAGGCGTGTCCACATAAAAAAAAAAATTACTTTCTCTACACTTTTTAGAAAAAAATCTTCCTCCTAGTATAACCATAATACCTGATGATCATGTTTTAGGGGGAGAAAAAATCGTTGAAAATCACGGCACCCCGTCTTTAACAAAAGACAGCCGAACGGCTGCCTTGTTAAGTGGTCAGGTGGGTGGGTCGCGTGCATTTCAGAGCATAATCTATTGACTGGGTCCGAGAAAAAAATAACGTTACATCGTTTCTACATTAATTATTTAATATACATACATGTCATATTATCATTATTATATTATTTGAGGGGCCCACTTGCGATACCCTCGCGGGCCACCAGTGGGGCCCCGGCCCACAGGTTGAGAACCACTGGCATATCGTTCAGGTATATGTCCGTGTCCGTGCAGGAGTATGACTACAAACACTAGTTTCTTTTGTCTGCAGCCATCGTACAACATGTGCAGAAAATAATAAGAGGCTTGTTGTGTACAATAAATAAATACAAGACCATAAACAGATCATTTACATAAACACAGATCAAGTCTATATTTAAACTCGCTGCATGCTCGTCCATTTCCAAACCCCCTTTCCACCATGTTTTGCGGTGAAACTGAGGTCTGCATTGCATTTGGCCGCGTTTCAAATAGCGCTGAAATACAGTAACACATGACTTACTGTGGCGTCTTATGAGATGATGAATGTGTTGTTTTGGGATGAGATATCGTCACGCTGACATTTTCTTGATAGCACGGGGACATTTTGCCGTTTTTTTTACGGGGCCCATAGTTTGGTTTAATTTGGTGCAGTAAATCCCTTTAGGAGCGTTCGAGTCACGTCCCCGCGCATGATTGATGTCTCGTTTTGGGAACCTAAACTCCAAGATAATGATACTTCACTTATAAACTTTTTCAAACATAAATCTCCACCCACCCCCCCCCCCCTTTCCCTTCTTCTCCGAAGCCTCTGCTATGCTCGCGCACATGCACATGTGCGCACGCACGCACACACACACATACAAACACACACACACGTTTATATTACTATACTTGTGAGGAAATCACAATTGTAGGATGGCATCGAAAATAGCCAGAAAATAGCCTTTTCCAGATATTTTCCGGTTTGGGACACTGCCACACAACTAAGTATAATCAGGCTTAACTCTAACCCCAACACCTAAACCCGAGTTCCAACTGTCTAATCCTAGCCCTAACCCCAACTTGACTCTTTTCCTGATTGTGAGTCTTAACTCCCCACGTTCTTCTTTTAAAAAAAATGTCAATTTCTCAAATTCTAGTACACGCGTGCGCACACACACATACACACACACACACACGGATGCTCGTATAGGACCCAGGGACCTGATGGGACGGTATTTGGCCTTGGCTGGGGGGGGGGTGAATGACGGACAGGCCGAGAGCGGAGACAGTGGACCAGTGTTTTTGAACGCCCCCCCCCCCCACCCCAACCCGCCCTCCCTCCCAACCACCGCAACCAGCCCGAGCACCACACAGCTTCTCTGTCCAATCCCCACGGGGGTCCCGCGGAGGCCCCCAGAGGCCTCCGCAACAAATCTCTCAATTGTGTTCCTCCCGGCGCACACCAGAAACAGACCTTATCAGCCCCCCCTGCCCCCCCCTTAAAATAAATATACTAACTCTGTCCATACATTAACATAAATTATCACCGTGTATTAGGCTGTGATGGTGCTGATTGCGGGTAAATGGTTTATCCATCAAAATCGTCACCCCCGCGTGTGTGTGTGTGTGTGTGTGTGTGTGTGTGTGTGTGTGTGTGTGTGCGCGTGTGTGCGGGTGCGTTGTGAAAGAGAGTGGGCGTTTTTTGTATATATGCAATGAGTCAAAAGGAACGTTTGTAGCGGGGCTTATCCATCAAAATCATCACTCTCTCTGGGTTCGTTTATGTGTGCGTGTGTGCGTGCACGTGCATGCATGTGCGTGTGCGTCCTTCACACACACACACACACACGCGCGCGCGCGTGTGAAGGAACATTCATGCTCGGGAAGAGCTGTCCTTCGTCCCCGAGGGCCCTTGCCAATATTTGTTCAAGTTCCCCCTCAAATGAGATCCCGGGGTTCCATGGTTTGCGCTAGATTTGTATGTATGAACGCGAGCTGCCAGTGATGTCATTCAATGAGTTGGGGTTTCACATTCAGTCATGAAACACGGAATTGGAACAGATTAGACTCTGTTCCCTTAATAGCTCCCTTCTTGAACCGTTGCCATCTCTCCTGGAGAATTGTGTGTGTGTGTGTGTGTGTGTGTGTGTGTGTGTGTGTGTGTGTGTGTGTGTGTGTGTGTGTGTGTGTGTGTGTGTGTGTGTGTGTGTGTGTGTGTGTGTGTGTGTGTGTGTGTGTGTGTGTGTGTGTGTGTGTGTGTGTGTGTGTGTGTGTGTGTGTGTGTGTGTGTGTGTGTGTGTGTGTGTGTGTGTGTGTGTGTGTGTGTGTGTGTGTGTGTGTGTGTGTGTGTGTGTGCGCGCGCGCGTGTGGGTGTCTTTATGTTAGCACGTGCTATTACCAGGTCGGTCAGTGATCAGAAATGCCCCTGAGACAAGGGAGAGGTTGAATTAGTACATGAGGCATTGGCTCGGCCTGTTTCTTTGGCAAATGATCGCGGAGCGATTCGCTATGCAAATACATAGACGGTCTTGGCCGGTTTTTGCAATGCTGCCCCCGTTATTATTGCATGAGGTCCATTCATGAGTTTTGGACAAAAAAAAATATCACAAGTCCACTGTGGTTTGGTCCGTATTGTATGTCTTCATTGCATTATCCATTTGGAGAAGTTTGGCAGAGTATAACTGATAATGAGCGGGCAAGTACTGTTTGGGGATTTGGTGTCTTGTTTTAGGACAGTGGTTCTCGAAGTGGGGGCCGGGGACCCCCAGGGGTCCTCGCAGGGGTCTCAGGCTAAATGATTGATAGTGAGTCTTAATCTGAGTTGGAATCCAATGCCTTACAGGTCTGTAACTCTGAGAGTGCGCACAATCCTGTAACCAAAACGACATTTTGTTCCATTTGTGCACTCTCAGGTTTATGGGGGTCCGTAGCCTTAATGCCTACCAAACTGGGGGTCCATTATATTAAAAAGTTTGTGAGACGCTATTTTAGGAAACCAAAAGAGGGGCGGCCGGAGCTGAATGAGGCCCTCTGCGAATCGGATGGTTGCCGGTTCAACGCTTGGCTCAAGCAGTCTGTGTGTGGAAGTGTCCCGGAGAAAGACTTCTCTAACAGCTCCAGCCTTTCTCCTGTTACCCGACTGCTGCTGCGATGCATTAAAAAGACGCTTAGGAACGTATCAATTGATTGTGTTCCGGCTTCGCTCAATGGAAGTTTTTTTTAGAAACCGTTAATCTTTTACTCGAAGGGGGACAACGCCCGTTGCAAGTTGATGATGTCATTTGTCATCATCTGTGGTCCGGCCCTATGGCATGAATGGAATGCATGTGCAATTAAAACATATTCAAAGTACTGTTTCCATGCTCATATTAACGGTAGGAAGTATTAAGTTGTCTTTTATTAGCAGTTTAGCACATGCATTCCATAAATCCCATTGGGCTGGACCACACATGGACAAATGACATCATCAACTTGCAACAGGCATTGTCCCTCTTGCGTAAAAGATGAGCTATTTCTAAAATAAATAAAATAGCTAATTCAAATGTTTTATTTTAGTTATAGAGGGCAATTATAATGTATATAAGGCATATTAGGCTTATTAGCCAGGGATCTTTTTAAGTTCCTATTTATTGGTATCACAAAGATAACACATTTCAAGGTTTTAAAGAAAACATTTTAAGGTTATATTATCATTAAAAGGCTCACGGCCCACCAGTGGTAGCCTAGTAAACCCGGAGCTCACCGGCCGCTTCGATCCCAACCACAACGTGTCCGACGTGTTATAAGTTATTACTGTTGTAATGTGTTGCTCAAGGGGTACTTGAGCAACACGGTGAATTCCAACACACTCACCATTTAAGCACATCGGCTCACAAGCCTTTCTAGGAGAAAAAAAGGCACGCGCTACAGGGCGAGCGAGAACACCACCCAGTCCCCACCACCACCCTCACCTCACACAAACCGTTTGAGCTGCAGGTCAACCGCAGGCCGGCCCAGCCATGCTGAGGTCAAAGTCTCCCCGGCCGCTAATCTCCATGGTATGAATGACTTCATCAGTTAAGAAGCCATCGCCCGAAAAGATTGTACCACGGCATATGATTAGAGAAGCTTAGATGAATTTGTGCAGGAGCACAAAACGCCATTATCGTCTTAGCGTGGATTTGGCGCCGAATTGTTATTCCTTCGCCGCCACACACTTAGCAGCTTAGCTTCGCTGAATAGCGTTGGGACTTTGCGGGTCCACGCTTGAGCTGGCCTCAAAGTCCTGTACTTTAAGGGGAGGAGAGAGAGAAAAAAAAGAGACTGAAAGATTAATGGGCAGCGGTTGTTTTTTCAGTTTTTTTTTTCTCCTCCAGAATCCCAAGAGTCATGATGTTCAGATGTACCAAATACACGAGGTCTGTTGTTGGCTCGCTGCCTGTTTTCGATTTAAAAATAATCATCATTGCTGCAGCTGGATTTAAAAGTAGTTAAGATCAGATATGAAAGGTTTAGTTTTTTTTTGCACCACTTGCATCTTTTAAATTATTTCAAGACACAAACGTTAAGGGAGACTCTCTTGTTAATGGAAAGACGATCACAGACTCGATGCCTTAAGTTTTGTGTGTTGAGCTTGCCAGTACTTTGAATCCTACAAGATAGAAACATCGAACAACAGGCCTGGATTTCCTCTTGTACGAACACAAAATTAATCTTAACAGATGTGGTGGTTCAAGGACACTTCACATGAACTGTGAAGTGAAGCTGTAAGGCAGTGATTCTCAACCTTTTTAAGCACTTTGAACCCCAGCATCCATATTAGCAAAAAAATAGCACATCTACAAGCTCACGTTTTGACGCGCTGTGAGCTTGTAGATCGGCTAGATTTGGTGTAAACGCCGGTAGACAGGGAAGAAAGCAGTCCAAGTACAGAGCTAACTCAGGTCCAGTTTACTAAAGGGTTTAAGAAGTAGGTTCATTTCAAGGACCCCCTGTTTGAGTATTTTACAGTGTAGAGATGAAAATGTAGTGTCGGACTCAAACCTGTGACTTGGCAATTTACGGGACGCTGCACAACACCCCCAAACCCCTCCCGTTGCGAACGCCCCCCTCCCCGCGTGCGCGCATGCTTCCTCCCTCCCGCGATTGGCGCCCGACCAAAACCAGGAGCTCGCTTATTTTTTTTACCCAACCGGCAGGTGCTCGGCGGAAGCCAAATTCCATCATTCCTCCTCCCTTGCCCCTTGCCCCCCCCCCCCCCCCGACCAGCAGCGCCTTAGCCGGGCCAAAGAAACCACGGCTCCCCCTTTTCCACAACAACAACGACTCTGTGTGTGTGCCCCCGACCAGCAACCCCCCCCACCCCCATCCCCCTCTCTCACACCGCCAATTCATCAGCCCTGGCATGACACAAGTACCGCTTGCTGTAGCCCCCTTAATGTCGAGGCAATCAGCGTCCCAATCATAACCCCTCCCCCCACCCCAACCCCCCGCCCCGCCCGTCTCCAAGCCCCCCCGCGCGGGCGGCACAGTGGGAACCGTGCTCTGCAACACATGTGCACAGGAGCACCCTGAGGGCCCCCCAAAAATCGGCAGAACTAATGAGAGAGAATATTATGTTGTTGGCCCAGAAGTATGTGTGCCCTAGAGAGACAGAGTGGTAGCAGTAGCAGCAGCAGCAGCAAGGCAATGCAGCTACAGCGCAAAGGGAGGGACCAGTGGTGGAAAAAGTACTACAATGTTTTACTTAAGTCAAAGTATCAATACTGCAATGTAGAAGTACTCTGTTACAAGTAAAAGTCCGGAATTCAAAATTTACTTGAGTAAAAGTACAAAAGTATTGGTATCAAAATGTAGTTAAAGTACCAAAAGTAAAAGTACAAAAATGTTTGAAAATAGCCGATCTACAAGCTCACAACGCATCGCGATGCAACGCGTTGTGAGCTTGAAGATCGGCTATTTTCAAATAGCAGGTATAGGGCTGAAGTGGTTAATGTATGTTTCATAATGTAATATATTTATATCTGAAAAGTAACTAGTAACTAAAGTTTTCAAATAATTGTAGTGGAGTAAAAGTACAATATTTGCCTCTGAGATGTAGTGGAGTAGAAGTAAAAGTATTGGAAATTGGAGAGAGGGAGGGAGGGATGGGGTAGCGGAAGAGGGACAGGGACAGGGGGAGAGAGAAATAGAGAGGGAGAGAAAGAGAAAGACAGACAGTGGAGAAAGATAGAGGGAGAGAAGGCTAGGGGGAGAGAGGGAGAGGGGAAGGGAGAGAGGTGTTGGTGTAAGAAAAGAGAGAGAGAGTGAGGGGAGAGAGAGAGGGGAACAGGAGATAGGGGTTGAGAGAGGGAGAGAGAGAGAGAGAGAGAGCTACAGTAAAAGCAGGCAAAAAGGGACTCCTTCCCGTTAAAACGAAGGTTTAACCCTTTATAATTCAGTAGTTTTGTTTTTGTTTTGCCTTGAAACAAGATCCAACCTGCCTGGAAACGACCTTTTGAATGTTCCTAAAAAGGAAGAGGAGGGAAAACTGTCCACAATAACGTAAGGGGTGTTCATTTAAAGGGACATTTCACTTTCAAACATGTTTGGGGTCATGGCTTTTGTGTGACTTTTTATTTATTTATTATAGTTTTTTTAATAAATGGAAAAAGTAGTTGAAAAGACCTCACGCATTAGAAGGACAATATCAGTCACCAGATCCAGAGACACGTGTTGTCAATGAATCTAACGTGGTTAAAATGGAGTTACAATGGGTTTACTTAGGAAGGGGGGCGTGTCTGTAAGGGTTTGGTTACATTTGCACGCTCTCAGAGTTTGGGAAAAAAAATAACACTTTGCATTTGACTGTGCACAGGTATAGTGAGGAATCTGCAACACACCCCCGATATCATGCCTATTCTGGGACATTCGCCAAAAATAGCAGATCTAGAACGTCACAATGCACTCCCACTGGGATGCGTTGTGGGCTTGCAGATCGGCTGTTTTCGGCGAAGAGATTCGGTGGGGACGGGGGGGCGGAGGGTACAGTTGTAACTCAGAGTTTTATACAGAATCCTGGCTAAAGGGGAAAAAAAACTCCTTAACTTAACCCATTAAAACGGGGAAAGCATCTGTCATTTTGTGTCATTTTAGCTATATAGCAACACATGTTCTTCAGAAAACTTAGAACAGTTCTGCTATTTTTGAACATTTTTAGAAAAATCTTTAAAGTATTCAAAGTATACAACAAAAACAAAAGTATACCCACTCCAGTGACAGCGCGTAGATAGGAACTGCCAAAGAAGCGCACGTTTGTCAAAATGAAAAGAGGTTTTCACAACGTATAAGGCAAAACGGTGTAGGTATAGCACGTTCATATAGTAGCCTCTTAAATAACGTTGACATAAGCCTGGGGAGACACGTGGCCTGATTTAGATAATGGATGTGTGTGTGTGTGTCGTTCGCTTATAGTGTCCCCCCCCCCCCCCATCTCCCCCCTCCCCGTCCGGTTTCCTTTATATTATTGTCAATTATTCAATAGTAACGTTTGGAACGGCAGAGAACAATGCTTAATTGGGGACTTACCAAGAAAAGCAAACTGGGGATCCCATTGTGGGCCGGCTCGCATAAACTGTCTCTCTGGCCTAGTTTCTGGTGCGCGTACACACACACACACATACACCGCGCCGCGCCGTGCCGCGCTCTCAACAATGAACAACTTTGAAGGGAAGGGAAACACTGAAGCACTGGTCAGTGTCTTGGACGGTCCTTAGAGCCCAGTGGTCAGTGGTGTAAAGTCACTATAAGTACATATACTCAAGTACCGTACTTAAGTACAATTTTTAGGTACTTTGACTTTGCTTGAATCTTGACCATCAGGAAAAACTTCGTGTCAGATCCTGTGTCTAGGTGAGACGTGACCTTTGACACGATCTAAATGTCTCAATAGAAGAGCAGGGAGACCAAATACAACCACCCCAAATGTATGTTACATTGTATTTGTACTCTACCATACAGATTGGATAAAATTACATTTTATTCATTTAAAAAAAAGCTACATTTAACCACGTTCACCCTTTTTTTAACACTTCAGATGTTTGAAAAATAGCCAATATATGTGCCCACGCAATCTACGAGATCTAGGAGATCTGTGAGCTCGACTGGCTGTTTTCGAAAGATCTTGCAACATCTCGAAGAACTGTGGGAAATAATTGGTGCGTTAACGGCCCTCAACGGTCCAAAATGTACAGTAATTTTCTATAACCCATTCAATCCGGGGATGCATCTGTGTCATTTTAGATTTGAGCTGTAACCATTATTTTATGCTTTTGTTTTGGCTATTCAAAAATAGCAGATCTACAAGCTCATAGCGCGGCACCGAGTGCCGCGCTACGAGCTTGTAGATCTGCTATTTTTGAAAAATCTTTGAATACATATATATATATTTGGTAAGCGAAAACTTTTCACTCAAATCTTTGCTTCAAAATATTTTGAGACCAAAGTACATATAATTTTGGGGTGGCCCTTGACGTGGAAAAGTTTGAGCACCGCTGATATTATAGCAAACATAACGGTTTTCGGAAAAACGGTTATGATTCAGAAGACATTTTCTCCCGGATGGAGTGGGGTTAAACCGAGAGAGTTCCCGTCATTCAAGAGGGCCGCCGTCAGACCCTTGATGCGCTAATGCCTGTGGTATGTCCCCCTGTCCCTGACCTAGAAACGGGGGATAAACATCAAACCTAATCAAGCCAACAAACACGGGCAGCTTGTTTCTCCACTGTACTCTTATTATTAATGAATAAGTAAGCCCCCCCACGCCCCACCCCACCCCCTCATTATTTTTTAGGTGCTGATCTTTGTGATGAGGTGGGGTTGGGGGGGGCGGGGGGGGGGGGGGTTGTTGGAGGGGGGGGCGTCGTTTTTCCAGTGAAAAACGATTCGTTGTCAGCCATTAGCGCGGATGAATGTCATGAATAGTCATAAGGGCGGTACGTCATTCTTGCCGGGCAGAGCGCTGTGTGTGTGCGTGTGTGTGTGTGTGTGTGTGTGTGTATGAATATTCTAATGAGAGGCAGCTCTCAGTCCCCCGTCAGCCTGCGTTAACCCGCTCATGAATATTCATGAGGCCCTAGGAGGACGCTGCACTCTACTATGTGTGTGTGTGTGTGTGCGTGCGTGTGCCGTGTGTGTAGCGTGGGTCAGTTAGTTGTGATCCAGCAGTAGCAGCGGCGTTAATCAACCATCTGGAGCGTTTAGCACGTCACACACACACACACACACACACACACACACCATTTGTTCTTAAAACAAAAGAAAACTAAAAGAAAAAGAAGGCGATGGATTACGTCATGACCCGCCATCTTTTTCCCACCACCTTGCTAAATGACTGCCAACGCCGGCCTTCCCTATGAGCTGATGCTGAACGTAGAACCTTAGTTCCCTGGCCATGATAGAACTATACCTTGTTTCTGTGTGAGGTTCCAGTCATTTCACGGTGACAGGTTTCAATTAAGGTCTGTTTATCGTTTAGGAAATTAAGTGGATTCTGCCAATTGTTTTCTTAAATGAGTCCTGTACTTACTTAGTTTGGGGGAAATGTGAAATGTGTCTTTTCATCTTATATTATCCTTTCAATTTGAATGGAAGATCCAATGTTACACTAAATTCTGTGATCCGGCATATTCTGTGTCAGAAGGTGCCGAATAGGATTAACACAAATAAAGTATATCATCTCTGTCGGGTGGAAACCTCATTATGTCCAAAATTGTTACCTTTCAGGATTCAAATTCAAAACTAGCAAAACATTTCGGATCTACAAGCTCAAAACATGTCGCTTTACGCCGCATTTCGAGCTTGAGATCAGCTATTTTGATACTTTTGTGTGACGTAGTATGATCAAGTAGGGCATTCATTTAAAAAAAAACTCAAAAAGTTAGAATATGGAGATATGGACTTTTCTGCAACGATATACTAAAATAGAGATATTTCACTTCCCCAAAATTAAGTAACAGGACTAATTATTTTAATAAATTATATTGGCTGAATCCGGCTTTATTGTGTTTGTTTATGTGCTAAAAGTGTAATTCTGAGACTGGTTTATCCTTGCAATGAGAGTGAATGGAATCTCTACCTCTGGTTCCTCGGTCACGGAGCACAGAAGCGAGTAAAGATGACGGACAATATTTGGCCTTACATCAAGGTAGCGGCACAAGCCAAAGTTGTACCGAAGTTCAACATCACTTTAAAGCACTGGGCCGATGGACTGTCTACTGGCTGGAGGTTATTTTGAGACGTTTCTGCCTTCAATTAGTGCAGTCAGACAGGAAGGACAGAGTCACAGACAGTGGGACGGGATTCAAACCCGCAACTTCATTCATGTCTGTCCCTGCAGTATATGTGATGTGCTGCCCACACAAACCAGAGAAAATTGTCTTTGGTGAAACGCAGGTTGCAAGTACAACATGACTGCCATGTCCCCACATGTCATAGTAAGGCCATTAACCACTTAAAGCCCTATTTTAGACTTTAAAATATGTTTGAAATTAGCGAATATAGCCGGTCTCCAAGCTCACAATGCTATTTTTGAACATTTTTAAAAACAATTTTTGAAATGTTTTATAAATTATTGAAAACTGTATAACACACTTTTGAAAAAAAAAACTGTGAAATCGTTTGAACATTTTGGGGAAAATTCCGCCTTTAGTGACATGCCCGAAATAGGAAACGCTGGGTTTAACGTGGTTAAACTCGAGTCTGCGGCGAACCATGGGCCCAGCAGCGTGCACGTGCTCTTGAGCAAACGCTGGCGGGGCTTCTTTTCTTGTCTCTCTCTCTCTTCTTGTCATTTCTTTTGTCATGCGTCCCTGAGAACTTTGTTGTTGTGGATGGTTTGGTGGCGTGGCGTCGCACCACAAGCTTCCTTCTATTTTCGGCTTTGTGGAGACGTTCAGACTATGACTCATCCCACGCTTATCGGCCTAAAGCCTCGTCCCTTAAAGTATCCCCTCTGCTAAGTGTTTTCGGGGCGGGATGGCGGGGACACGTCCACGGGACCTGAGCCGCTGTGGTTTTGAAGTGGAAATGCCTGAGGACTGACTCAACAAGGCATGCCACCGCCACTCAAGGGACAGAGGTGTCTGAGGAGGAGAAAGAGCTATGAATAACAACCCCTGGAGGAGGTATAGGAAGCCAGGGGTGGACACTAGAAGTAACTAAGTATATTTACTTGAGTACCGTACTTGTAACTTCTCCTCTTCTACCCTGGATTTGAAGTGAACCCCGGTTTCCGGCGCAAGTGCTGAAATTCTTACCGTTGAGCTAATGGAGCCTGCTTGCTCAGGGGATACATTGAATCTTGACCATCAGGTGAAAATTTGTGTCAGATCCTGTGTCTAGGTGAGACGTGACCTTTGACACGATCTAAATGTCTCAATAGAAGAGCAGGGAGACCAAATACAACCACCCCAATTGTGTAAGTTATATCGTGTTCGCACAAACTTGTAGATCTGCAATTTTCCCTATTTTTGAGAATTTAGAAACATTTCTGAATTAGTTATTTAAAAAATATATATTCTACATTTCAATACAGCAGCAATGCATTGATATTAAAAAGAAAATGTACTTCGTAATATGTACTTTGGAATACTTGAGTATTTACTTGAGTATATATACTCACCGCTGATAACAACCCTGGAGGAGTTAGGAAGTAAGGACAGATGCTTCAAAACCACATTAACCCTCTTGTTGGTGTTTTGTTTTGGTCATGTCATCATAGCTGAAAATAGACGATCTATAGGAGCTTGTAGAGCCATATGATAAAGTATGATTCAGGCATTAACCACCAGTCACAATGAAAACAAATTTTTCAAGGTTTTAACCCATTGAGGCCTGAGGCCGATTCTACAAAATGTCTTCTAAATACTAACAGTTTTTTTTAAACAACCTATGTTGCTTCTCAAACTTTTTCATGTCAAGGACCCCCAAAATGATAAGTATTTTAGCCGCGGACCTCCATCTCAAAATATGTTGTTCCAGGGACCCCAGAAGCAAAGATTTGATTTACAAATGTTGTCTTTAAAAATATATATAGAGATTTTCGCAAATGTTCACGATTTTTTTTTTTTTTGCAGATCTACAAGCTCGTAGCGCGGCACTCTGTGAGCTTGTATATTTTTGCAGTTTAGGTTTATTTGTAATTTATGGTTCACATAAAAACTAAATAGTTTTTCACACTTCCAAAGCGAAATGATCTGTGAACAATAACAAAAAAACGGTTTATTATCATATAAACACATTTAACTTAATCTGATTAAAAAAACGATAAAAATCAACCATAGAACTAATTTAATTATAGAAATGACTATTTTATAGAGTGTTTATTATCGTTAAAATCTTAATGTTTTGCAGTATGGTCACGGGAATGGCTACTTTAGCCAGTCTATGCCTTTCTGTCCTCCCAGGCTCTTTGTCTGTTTTTAAGGTAACACTATTATAAATGTCTCCTTTTGTGTGGCAGTTCAAAACATCACATTCACTTTGCTGTACAACCCACATCATTAAGAAAACCCACTGCTCTGAGCACCTGTTGTATGCTAAACAACCACTAGAGTGATGGAGAAACAAGTTGCTTTGGATTTATGTTTTAGTTTTTTAATAATTGTGACCCTGAACCAGTGATGGAAAGTAACTAAGTACATTTACTTAAGTACAATTTTAAGGTATTTGTACTTTACTTGAGTATTACCAATTTACAATACTTTTACTTATACTCCACTACATCTCGGTCTCGTACTTACTTTTACTCCACTAAATGTATTTGAAAACTTTAGTTGCTTTGTATATTTAGATTATTATTACAAAACATGCATTAACCACTTCAGCCCATACATTTTGGCCATTTGAAAATAGCCGATCTACAAGCTCAGAATGCGTTGCGAATGCGACGCATTGTGAGCTTGTAGATCTGCTATTTTCAAAAGATTTTTATACATTTGAAAACTTGAAATGGGACATTCTGCATAATGAGTACTTTTGGTACTTTAAGTACATTTTGATACCAATACTTTTGTACCTTTACTCAAGTACATTTTTAATTCTGGACTTGTACTTGTAACGGAGTACTTCTACATCGCAGTATCGATACTTTTACTTAAGTTTAAACAAAAAAACTTTTTCCACCACTGCCCTGAACCTCAAATTTCAAATATAGTGAAAATAGGCGATATACATGTTCACAAACGCGTTGCACAAGCTTGTAGATCTGCAATTTTCCTATTTCTTTTTTATTAGTGAATTCGTTTTTATTTTGTATTTTTTTAATATTCTACCTTTCAATACAGCAGCAATGCATTGATATTAAAAAAAGTACTTTGGAATACTTGAGTATTTACTTGAGTGTTTTAATTTTTTAATCACTCTGACCCTGGACCTTTTGGATTTATGTTTTTGTCTTTTAATAGCTGTGACCCTGAAACAAAATCTTGTACATTTGACTCCACTATTTCTAGGAAGGTAATTTTTGGGATTTATGTTTTTGTTTTTTAATAACTGTGACCCTGAACCGTGTGTGAACACGCGCATGGCGCTAGCTGTGGGAAGAAAGCTCTTAAAGTAACGTAAGCGTAAGTGCGTTTTTCAGCAAAGATATTTAATGTCGAGGGCGAAAACAGAAAAGCCACCACTAGCATCAAGCCCTGAGGGACTCCGGTCAACCAAGTATAGGGTTTAAGACAGTTAAGTAATAAAAACATGAGCACTTCATCCTCCACACTATGCTGAATAACAGCCAGGAGAAGGAGAAGTCATGGCGAGCAGCCATGCAGCCAGATGTTGATGAGTTTGGGCTGTGGTTGGTGCAGGTCTGTCACTTTGTTGGAAGGTGACCAGCCTCGTCGTTGAGGAGAAACTGCGGCGTTCCTCAAACCCTATAGTTGGCTTGAAGACACCCGTAGTAACTGAAATCGTAAAAACGCGGCCGATTTTTGGCGCCTACTACTTTCTCTCTGACAATGTGTTGGCAGGTAATCAGCCGTCACTATTCTATTACGGTATAAAACCACGCATTATACGTTATTATGCCTATTATCACCCTATACGCCCACCTCTCAGATGTTCCCAAAGTATGTCGTAAAAAAACTGGTGAGCAGGGCCGGATTGAGACTTCTCAGGGCCACGGGCTCGGACATCGCTTCGGGCACCCCCCAGCAACCCCCCCATTCCCGTGGCAGTATTTCAGCACCAATACAGCATTTCAGGACTGATACAGTATGTGTTATGCTATGCATGATATGCGTTTTTGTAAACTATTTGTTTTTAAATTGGTGTGTGTGCGTGTGCGTGCGCGTGCGCGTGCGCGTGCGCGTGCGCGTGCGCGTGCGCGTGCGTGTGCGTGTGTGTGTGGGCGTGCGCGCGCCCTACAAGTGCTACAAGTGACAAAGTCACAAGTTGACTTGGAACCATGTAGATTATCAACACAGTATTATGGTGCTAGTAAAGGCTGGGAGAGTGTTGTTTTATGGCCATTTAATAGATTAATTGCGCTTCGCGCGCGCATGTGGCCCACACCGCATCGGCCTGGCCCTGTCAAAATTGTAATCCAGCCTACGCGGGTGACGTCACCTTTCCCTTTGTCCATATTTTTTACAGTCTATGCTGCAGACACTTGCCATGAGCAGACCAACGGGTAAAAGGCCACGACAACATTTATGTAAACAGTGGCATCAAACACGCAATGAAAATAGCAGATCTACAAGCTCACAGTGTGTCACAACGTGAGCTTGTATCTGTTTGTTTTTTTTTTCCAAATGTTCACCATTTATGACATTCCCCAAATAGGGATACTAACTAGGGTTAATGGTGAAACTTGAACCCCCGCATGTCCTAGGGCAGTGCATGGTTCCCAAACCTTTTGGCTCGAGACCCAAAAGAGAAATTTGATGTCTCCCCGGGACCCAAACTAGTGAAAATAGCCGATCTACAAGCTCACAACGCGTTGTGAGCTTGTAGATCGGCTATTTTCACTTGAAAGTTAAATTTGTGGAATTTATGGAATGTCTTAAAAAAAAAAGGATTTTATTTATTAAATTCTTCTGAAAAATGTTAGAATTTGTTTTTAATGTATGAAAAACTGTGATTTTCTTTTTTGAATGGGTTCCGACCCACTTTTTGGGAAACGGTGTCCTAGGGGGATCAGTCCAGCTGTGTCAGAGCCCACACGGAGAGAGTGAGAGAGAGAGGGGGGGGGAGAGAGAGACAGATTTCCACCTCTGTGGTGCTGAAAGGCTAATTGTAGTGGAGTAAAAGTACAATATTTGCCTCTGAGATGTAGTGGAGTAGGAAAAAAAAGTACATAAAAGTAAATAAAAGTACTAAAAGTTGGAAATACTCCAGTAAAGTGAAAATACCTCGACATTTTACTTAAGTACAGTACTTGAGTAAATGTACTTAGTTACTTTACAACACTGCCAAGGACCCCCATACAAGATCTGTGGTGTTAAATATGTCAAAAAGTAATTGGAAAAATAGCTGATGACCACATGGGGGTCTCCGGACCCCACTTTGAGAACCCCTGCATTTATCTGGGGACCCCCTGGAATCCCCTCAAGGTCCCCTGGGGGGTCCCCAGACCCCACTTTGAGAACCAGTGGTGTAGAATTCATTCTCGGTGTAATCAGGGTTGTGATCAGGGCAGGGAGATAACGGCACAGCTACAGTAGCTGCTTCATCTAAATCATTATGTCACCATGTTATTACCTGCCATCGTCAGCCACCAGGGTCCCTCATTAAGACACATTAGACTTTGAAATGAGACTTTAACCACATGAGCCCCCTAGCATCCCTAATTCTGGGCATGTCATATAAGGCGAACGTTCAACGAAAGTGATAGGGTTTTTATTACACACAGGTCAGGGCCATAGAAGTAGAAGGTGGCCACACTGAAGAACTATAAACATGTCCTTTGAAAAAATCGTTCTAACTCAAACAGATGGCAGTGTCAGCACGATTTTATGAACGACAAAAACATTGACAACCATTCAAGATCCATCAGAAGGACATCTGGGAATGCGTCGGTCTCACATCCGTGTCATTTTAGATTTTAGCTATATACTGTATATAGCATATATATAGCATTTCATTTTGGGGGTCCTTGACACGAAAAGGTTTGTGAACCACTGATATTATAGCAACATAAGTGTTTCAGAAAACTGTTAGGATTTAGAAGACATTTTAGAATTGGCCTCAGGTCTTAATGGGTTAATGCTCTCAATCCATTTGTGAATTATCTGACTGAATGTTGTTGTTTTTTTCAGCAAGGAAGAAGAAGAAACGGAAACCAAATCCATTTGGTCCATTTGTACAATATTTTATTGCTTTTCAGAAGTTCTGTTGCAACACGCTATATCGTTTGTAGGGGAGAAAAAAATATTATTATTTGCCCCAGGCCCCCATCTTTAAATAAAAGCCTCTGTCTAGAATAGAAAA
The DNA here is from genome assembly GCF_963280865.1 of Gymnoscopelus braueri. Classification (NCBI taxonomy): domain Eukaryota; kingdom Metazoa; phylum Chordata; class Actinopteri; order Myctophiformes; family Myctophidae; genus Gymnoscopelus; species Gymnoscopelus braueri. Next base: position 32,164,769 of record NC_137626.1, read on the forward strand.
GATTAGAAATTTGAGTGCGTCTTTGGTTTCACCGCAGCGACAACAAACATAGCAACAGACATGCTATATGTTGAGAACATATCGTCACAGTCGGGGGGAAAAGCTTGTATGTCCAACTTTTTAAGAAATGGAAAAAAAATGACTTGCGTCCCAATGGATCCGGCGTATGTAGTCACAAGCAAAAATAGTGGGTCTACAAGCTCACAATGTGTTGCATCACGGCGCTTTGTGAGCTTGTAGATCGGCTATTTTTGCTGCTTTCGTGTGACACTGTAGTATGACGAAGTAGGGCATTAATACAAAAAAAACGACAAGTTGAAATATGGAGGTACAAGGTCTCTGCCCGCCAGCGACGATATGTTGAGAATTAGGTAGAAAAGCCATGGCAATGAAAAGTGTTTTTTAATACCTTATCTAATCATTTTACAAGGTACCTGTTGCTACTTGTTGCAGAGAGATTACCTCCTGCTCTGGAACTAAACTCTCAGGGTGCTTATAAGCTCGGGGCGTGCCAGCCAGCCAGCCAGCCCTGCTCTCTGCCCTGACTGCATGCATGTGTTTTTATGATGTTCACCGCATGGTGGTTCTCAACGTACGGTCCAAGGACCACCAGGGGGTCCCACGGGTCCATTTGGTTCCATTTGTACACTCTCAGGGTGACGTTAACACAGAGGACTTGACAGTGTTCACTGAGGTCCCAGAGATAAATACTACAGACCGCCCACTTAATGCCGTGGTTCCCAAACTTTTCAGCTCGAGACTCAAAAGAGAAATTAGACGTTTGCTACTTATTATTTTATTATAATTTTTTTAATAATATTTTTTTATTTTTTATTTTAGAGACAGTACAGTGTATAACCGACGATACCAAAAACAACATAACACCACAAAAAAAACAGACAAAACATTTTCAAATGGTTCCATTTGTACGCTCTCAGAGTTACAGACCCCGTAAAGGTCCATTTGGACCCCTGGTGGCCCCCAAACTCAACGTTGAGAACCACTTATTTAATGTACTAAAAAAGGGGCCATGGACAACTGATCAGTGGTGGAAAGCACATTTACTTTACTTTCGTGTTTCCAGTTTTCCAATGCTTTACACTTCACTGCTCCACTACAGCTCAGAGGCAAATATTGTACTTGCTGTTGCAATTGCTGTTGCAATTTAGTTGAAAGTTACTTTGCAGTTTTTGCGTTATTATTACAAAACACTACCTTAAGAGCCTTATGATTTGGCTATATAAAAATAGCCTATCTACAAGCTCACGATGCGTCACATTGTGATGCAAAAATATTGTAATACTTTTTTTTTATACCAATACTTTTGTAGGCTACTTTTACTCTTAGTAAAAGCTTGAATACAGGCCTTTTACCAACAGAGTGTTTTTATAGTGTGGTCTTGCTACATTTACTTACAGACCAAAACAATATATCGTTGCTGTCGTGCAGAAACCTCTGATCTCCTCATTCAACTTTTTTTGTGTTTTGATCATACTTGATCATAGTACAAAAACAGCAAAAGTAGCAGATGTACAAGCTCAAAACGCGTCGCCTCGCGCCGCGTTTTGAGCTTGTACATCTGCTAATTTTGCCTTTTTTTAATTTGAATCTTGAAAAGCAAGAGCTACGATATATATATTGTTTTGGTAAACACAAGGCAAAGTTACCCAGTATGAATTGAAGTAAATAATCTAAGCACTTCTTCCATGACTGATATTTACTGCAGTCAGTGGTGAAAAGTAACTAAGTACATTTACTTAAGTACTGTACTTAAGTACAATTTTGAGTTATTTGTACTTTATTGAGTAATTCCAATTTCCAAAACCTTTACTTCTACTCCACTACATCTCGGATCCAAATATTGTACTTTTACTCCACTACATTTATTTGAAAACTTTAGTTACTAGTTACTTTGTAGATTGATTATTATTACAAAATATACATTAACAACTTCAGCCCTACTGTATATACATTTCGTCCATCTGAAAATAGCCGATCTACAAGCTCACAATGCGTTGCGATGCGACGCATTGTGAGCTCGTAGATCGGCTATTTTCAAAGATTTGTATACATTTGAAAACGTGAAATTGGACATCCTGCATAATGAGTACTTTTACTTTTGGTACTTTAAGTACATTTTGATGCCAATACTTTTGCACTTACTCAAGTACTTACTCAAGTACATTTTCGAATTCCGGACTTTTACTTGTAACAAGAGTACTTCTACATTGCAGTATTGATACTTTTACTTAAGTAAAACATGCGAGTACTTTTCCCACCACTAACTGCAGTAGAAGGGATGGCCCACAACCGATAGAAGACGGGGGGGATGGCAGTGAATGAAGCCACTGGTTCAGGGATGATTAGAGGAGCATGTTGATGCCTTTGGGTAAAGAAAACCTGCAGATTCACACAGCACATATTTTGATAAGTGAAGTGGAACATTCCAGGAATTCTCCACAATAAACTCATGAGAAACTTGCATCGACTGGGGCGGCGACGCCCCTCTCAAAATGCGATCCCTTCTTCCTTCTTCTATCCCCCCCTTCCAGCTAACCTCTCTCTCTCTCTCTCTCTCTCTTGCTCTCTCTCCCCGCTCTCCCCGACTCAATTCAAGGTGCTTTGTTGGCATGGAAAACGTACGTTTACGATGCCAGCAAATTTGAAATAAAACAAGATGCAACAACATAGAGAAGAGCTGTGTTACATTGCAACCTTGCAAATAAATGATATTATCTATAAAAGGCGTTAGGTAAAACCTAGCTTAGAAGAAATGGGCTACAAACCAAAAAACTGTGCTTTTTGCCTTTTCTGGGGGAAACTTGTATACAAACAAGTATATACAAGTCTCTCCCCTCTCTCTCTCTCTCTCTCTCTCTCTCCCTGTCAAAGTGTATCACTGGTATTCTGATGGCTCGCCTTGTCTCGCTCCCCACCTCATTACCGGTTCAGTCTCTAATAATGAGACACGTTTTGCTCTATTTCCACATGTACAACATGTCAAGAAGTACTGAAGGCGCTGATGATGCAACATGCACAGGTTTTCTCTTTTTTTTTCTGCCTGAGGCCGACACTCTGGATACGACTGTATATATAGCAGGGTCAAGACATCAGTGAGAGAGAGATTCTATAGCAAAAGTGGGGTCCGGGGATCCTTGAGGGAGTTCCAGGGGGTCCCCAGCTAAATGGTGGATAGTTAGGAACCAAATGGACCCTTATGGGTCTGTAACTCTGTCTCAGAGTTAAATCAACATTGATTTTACTATATGGGGTCCCATAGATGGAAATGCCATTAAATGGGGGTCCGTAGCCCTAATGCATGTCAAACTGGGGGTCCTTGAAATTAAAATGATTGAGAATCACTGCTAGAGCCGTGAAAAAAATCATCTCTTATGGGGGTCCCTGGCATATCTTTTCAAATGGGGGTTGTCGGCTAATAAGTGTCAATTTGGGGGTCCTTGACCTGAAAAAGTTTGAGAGCCACTGTTCTATAGCATCTTTTATTCTTTCACAAACATGGCCCTTATCATTTTTGCAAGAAAGCTCTCAAGACTTGTGTGGTTACTGTATTTCTCAGACATATTTTACCAATGGCCAACTTTGCTCTCCCCTCGCTGTCGTCCCATCGACTCCAGTGTGTTTATAACGCACGGTGCGACTGTCAGAATGCTTGTTTTAACAGCCGCTCGCCTACAGACAAATTAACCTCCACCGCGCTCATAAAGGTCTTAGACAATTCACCATGACGATGATGCATGACTCCATCTGCCTGTCTGCTATAGCACGAAGCCAACTCGCTGCCTTGCCCCGGGGCTAGAGGTTTTTCTGGCATCAACCTAACCCGCGAAAACCTCCCAGGTTCAACAAAAAACCGACCCCAGAACAACATACCACTTATCCCAGCTCTCTGCAGATCATTTGGTTGCATGAGCTTGCGATAAATGTCATAAAACACTGGCCTCTCTGACAGCAACAATGCATGTGAGAACCGTGTGGTATTTACACGACAGTTCAGGTATTTAGTGTTGAGTGAATGAGCGATCAGGTTGAGCGTTTAAGTGCTTTGACAGAAGACACGACCGTTTGTGAGAGAATGAAGCCTCAAACCGCGTCCCTCAAAACCACTGCTATACTGTAAGTCCCATGACTCACTTTACTGGGGGGGGGGGGGGGGGGGGGTAAAGGAGTATTCTGTTGTCCCACCGGGGGAAATGGCTGATGGCTTTGCTCAGATGAGCGCTTTAGGCCTACTGGGGGAGCTGTTCGGAGTTTACGCGTCTTGCTCGGGGACACTTCGAGCCGTAGATGGGTGAGCCAGCCGAGGCCTGTTGGCGGTGTTATGTTTTCAGGCTGTCTGTATGTCTGGACATCCATACGTCCCAACCTTGTGAATGCAATGTCTCAGGACTGGGGAATCCGTCCATCCGTCTGCCTGTCAGTCCGTCCGTCCATCAGTCCGTCAGTCTATCTGTCCGTCCATCCGTCCGTACATTCTTATGAATGTGATAACTCAGGAACGCCCGGAGGGCACATACATCTACTTGTACTCAAGGATGAAGTGATAAGAAAGCGGAGGCCTGGGGGGGGGGGGCGCCTGCTTGCCTAGCGGTCCAGGCGCATACCACATAGGCTCTAATGCCTGACAGCGCATCGTGGGTTCGAATCCCGATCCCGACGATCTTTGCTGCGTGTCTCTCCCTGGCTCTCTCTCCCTCTTTCCTGTCTGTCTCCGCTATACACTATCAATAAAGGCAGAAAAGCCTCCCAAATAAATCCCCCAAAAAATAAGAGAAATTGGAGGTTAAAGGTCAAAGTGTGACCCCATTCTCATGAACGTGGTACCTCAGGAACTCCTGTACGTAATTCCACAAATGTTCCCAAGAACTCAAGGATGGATTTGGTACGTCAAGGTCATTGCGACCTCACAAATTACATTTCACCTAAAAAAAAACATACACTTGATACCTTTCATTAAATTCCTCCAATGTCTTCACTACATCATACCATATCAGTTCTGGACCGACATGGAAATAAACAGCAACCGGGTTGGCGGGGGCTTACGACCGCGATGCGGTATTCCTGGTTTATTTTTAAACCATGAAGTAGTTAGGATTCCAAATAGGGGAGGAAACGAAGAACACATACTTTTCCTCCAGAGGGAATGAATGAATGATGCGGTAACACTGTTTCTGTGATGCATTCATAGAAAGTGTTGTACCAGGAAGAATGCCTCTGAGTCATTTCATAGGAACGGTGATGACAACATGAATGAACAATTGTCACTTGACTTGTTTTTTTGTTCCGTTTTCATTAACCCATTAAAACCGGGAAAGCATCTGTGTCATGTTAGAATTTAGCTAGGCTAGGCTATATACAGTATAGCAACATACGTTTTCCAGAAAACTCTTAGAACAGTGGTTCTCAAAAATAGCAGATATACAAGCTCACAGCGCGTCACTTCGTGCCGCGCTGCGAGCTTGCACATCTGCTATTTTTGAACATTTTTGAAGAATCATGAAGGTGTCATTTAGATTTTTTTTAACACAAATTTTCTCTTCTGGGGGTCCCTGGCACAAAGCATTTTCAGATGGGGGGTCCACGGCCAAATACATATCATGTTGGGGGTCCCTATTGGCACAAACAAGTTTGAGAGCTACTGATTTAGAAGGCATTTGTAGAATCGGCTCAGCTCTTAATGGGCTAAATGTTTTGGGTGTAAAGTAATGTTACTGGTCTAGTAGTGCACTGGTGGGCTGTGAGGATATTGCAGGTGGGCCCCAAAATATTTGTCAAAACACCATGATTTTATTGATTATTTTTATTATATTATTATGTGTAAAAAAGAAATCCTTGAATAAACCTTGAAAAAAAAAAAAATGTTATACCGATAAAATGAATTTTAAGTACGTTAGTTCCATTGATCCAAGCCGGAGACACAATGGATTGGTTGGTCATTAAAATAAACATGCTATATGAACCCGGCCCACCCATCTGACCACTTTACACGGACCACTAGTGGTCCATGGCATGCTTACAGGTGGTCCATGGAAAAATGTTTAAATACATATACTGTACCTTTTTTTAAAGGTATCAACACAAAGTAAGATGCGCGAACGAGGGAAGCGAACGCTTTCAACTTGCCATCCGGCCTGAAATATGCCCAAATGACATGGAATTCTTAGATATCCCAATAGCTGAACTCGTCTAGATGCTTTTAGATGTGTTATTTTTTTACTGTAGCTGCTATATTTCTCTCAGAGGAGTGTAATTAGTCACCCAGGGGCAGGCGGATTTCAGCCACACTGTAGTGCACTCTGGCGCACTCTGGCGGCTGCACACAGGCAGTGCACACAATACTGCACACAGACAGACGGACAGACACACACACACAAGCCGAGCACGGTTTCATTGCGAACGCGGAAGGAGGCGCGCCTCCGCCCAAGTGCAGCTTACTATCAAACCCTGCTCGGCTTGTGTGTGTCTGTGTGCAGCCACGCTCTCATTGGCTCGCGCCCCCATGTGACTCGAAACTCTGTGCTGAAATATAGTAGCTGCACTGCCTGTGCACTCCTACAGTGTGACTGAAATACAGTCAAGCTGCGTTCGCTTCCAGCGTTCGCGCGTCTTACTTGTAGTAATCTCCACTTTCGCGGAGGCGCGCCTCCTTCCGCTGCGTTCGCAAATGCAGTATGTTTAAATAATATTTCACAAGTCCATCAAATGTATGAACTAACTAACGTAGTGTGGGGGAAGAGTTTGAAATGAAATGTTAAAGGAGTAGTTCACCCAAAAAATTACTTATTTCCTATCAATTACACCCCCCATGAAGCCTTGAATTCATGGAGATTTTTTTTAGTTGTTGTCGCATTCCTGAGCCAATAATTTGATGATAATAATAAAGATGCTTATGTATCCGGTAGGAGACACAAAGAGTCTCCTTTGTGGTGCTTCATGGGGTGTGTAATTGATAGGAAATGAATTTTTTTTTGGGTGAACTGCTCCTTTAAAGGGTTGACATACAGTACTTTGTTGCCCGTGCGTGTCACTCTCCGAAAATAGCAGATCTACAAGCTATTTTTCTTGTCAAATTGAACCCTGTTTAGGGGGGAAAACTCCTTCCCCGAGGTAGGTTAAGGTTCAATATTTCTCAGATATGACAGAACCAGTATATAAAGATGTTAACGTGTTGTCAGCCAAGGTCGCGCTCATAAGTCACCCGTTGACCTTTAATAAAAATACCGTAATTTGTTTTAATTTAGCACATCAATCATTTTGCTGAGTTCACTGTCAGTATTCGCCATAATTCATGTTGGCACAGAACTCCTCCGTTGCACGCTGGGGTTGAGCTCATTCCAGGAACAACTGTCATGGTTCCATCACAAGCCGTCTCTAAGTGCCCACAGGGTAAGATATAAGTCAGTAACATGAAAGTTCTGCTAATGGCAACAACATCCTGAAGCGTTCAGTAACCCCTTCACTGCTGGGCTGCTGGTACTGCTGGAGAGGAGAGAAGAGAAGTCACTTACTTATACAAGTACAAGCAGCCAAATGGTGGTGGGTCTTGTTCCGCAGAATTGTGTCAACCCATTAAAACCGGGAACGCATCTGTGTCATTTTAGATGTCTTTGGCTATTAACACATTGAATGCCAAAAACGGTCCGGACCGTTTTTGAGGATCCAAACGAGAAGTGCCGAAAACGGTCCGGACCGTTTTTGACCCAATTCTATTTTTATACATGTGGGCCACGTGGGGCGCTAAAACGAAACTTTGACATCACCCAAGGAGTTTCTGAGAAGAAGAGGCTGGATCTGGCTCCATGTCAAAAATCCTTCCGGTCGGCGTTTTCAATGTTATCTCCTTGACTAAAAGCTTAATATCTCCATTTCTTTTTAATCTGGTGGAAACGAGCCGTTTTCGATCGGCGATCACGCTGCAATGGAGGATCGCGTTAGAAATATTATTGTTCCAGGCGTTAGTCGGGACCCTCCGCCGTCTCGCACTCACGCTTTGTTTACATGCACTTCCGCGTCGGGGCTTCCACAGCACGAAACGTATAACGCAAGTGGATGGAAGAAATGCAGGCACTCAACGTATAATATTTTAATAAACCTCTGGCACCCAATGTGTTAAAAAATCTGTGCAAATCTTTGAATATATACGTGAACATTGTCATTTGTCAAATGTTCATTTGTCAAACATTTGACAAATGAACAGTTTTCCTAACAGTTTTCTCTAAAACTTTTGTAACTATATCAGTGTTTCTCAAACTTTTTCATGTCAAGGACCCCGAAAATTATATGTATTTGGCCGCCGATCCCCATCAAAATATGTTGTTCCAGGGATCCCCAGAAGCAAAGATTTGAGTTAAAATTTTTGTTTAAATAAATATATGTTTTCAAAGATTTGTACAAAGGTTGCAAAAATAGCAGATCTACAAGCTCATAGCACGGCACAAAGTGACGTGCTATGAGCTTGTATATCTGCTATTTTTGAATAGGCCAAAGTATAAAATAATGGTTATAGCTAAAATCTAAAATGACACAGATGCGTTTCCGGATTGAATGGGTTAACATAATAATACAATAGAAAAAAAGTAAGAATAATACTTTTAGGATGAAATACTGGATGTAGCCTAATGGAAATAAGAGTTAGGTTTAGGGTCTTGCATGAGACAATATCCTGTCCTACAGCAGCAGTGTAAAATCAAATGTGTAAAAGAAAGCATGTATATATGTATACATAAGAAAGAAAGTCACGTGTCTGTTCAATTCTGTTATTTCTTTTGTGCCAATATGTTTTTTGTCCATATCCTCATTATAGGGCTCTGACAGCTGCGGGGAAAAAAGAGAGGAGAAAAAAAAGAGAGGAGAAAGCCTTGAGCCCTGGGCCCTGTGAGGCATCTCAAGTGCCTCCCATTTCACATCATCACAAAACAGTTTTGTTGCTAGGATGATGTTTGTCCTTCATAATTCTTTTTGCCCTTCTCACGCATCTGCTCTCATGCCTGTCCTGCAGAGACGGGAGTCGGCTGACTCCACCACCTTTCACAGCAGTCGTATAAGTCCTGGGAAGAGCTCTCTGTCCATACCATATGGCCATGCCCTCTGACAGGAAGCTCTGACTGAGCTGTGGCAAAGGTAGAAAGATTTTTGGATAACCTGTGACTCCTTGAATTTTTTTAAGCTGTCATGTGGAAATCAGTAAATCTGGCCCTAAATCTGTACTTGGAGGTATTAAAAACACTGGTCAAGTCTTTCCAGTCTTATTTGTGTATGGTCCAGGAAGTTGCCTGCTTCCGCGCAACATATGTGATGCGTTTTTGTCACGTTGCAGTCTCAAACAAAGTTGTTTCTTACTCTAAACGATCCGGAACGATAATTCAACATTTCCCATCTGGCAACACTGTGCCTCGCTTTCTTTGCCACAGCCTCCAATTCAGGTACTGGGCAATGTCTACCCCGGTCCTCGAGGCACTCGGTAGGGTTCGGTCCCAGGTCTGCCAGCTTGCTGGCCAGCCTGGTGGGGACTATGGTGTTAAAGGCAGAGCTGTTAAAGGCAGAGCTGTAATCAATCAATAAATAGCAGACTCACGTATACTTCCCCTCTTTGCGGTTGTCAAGGTGGGAGAGACCTGGGAGATGGCATCATCAGTGTATCTATTTGGGCGGTAGTCAAACTGTAGTGGGTCTAAAGGCCTTTGCAGACAGGGTGCGATTGGTCAATCAGTTTTTAATGCATGCGAAAAGACGCACAAATCGAAAATTCGGAGCCGGTGTGCGTGAGGTCAAAGAGAACCATGTGTTCTTTAAAAAAATGATATTGTCAGTTTCTTCCGTGCAAAGAAATCGCAACCTGTCTGCAAAGGCCTTAAGGCACTGTTTCCCACTGAGGTCATAGCCCTACACCGGGCGGTATCGTCGTTCAGGCCAGTCTGGGAGGCGTTATTGGGTACCGGGAAAATGGTGGACCCCACGTGGGGACGGTTGAATATGATGGTGAATACTGACGCCAGGCAGAGATAACGCCTGTGCCCGGCTGCTTTCCTGATGTTCAACCTTTTCAACACCCTCCTCACGTCCCTTGGAATACTCCCTATACTATTGCTGTTGTCCACAGGGATACTCGTGCCAGCTGCCAGGTTAGCGCTAGTTAGCCTCGAACCTACTGTAGTAAGTGTTCAGCGTTTGCCCTTGTAATCCGTAATCCGTTACTGTCCTCCTAATTAAACCACAGGTTTAGGTTTAATTATAAATAATGATAATACATCTTATTTGGTCACTTTTTAAAGGTGCAGTAAGTTACTCTCACCTGATTGGCCAAAATTGGCAACCCAACTGAAAATGTATTGAAAGAGCTGGAGAGAGAGAGAGAGAGACAGGGCGACCCCTGTTACTGAACAAACACTCTAGAGCAGTGATCAGAAAGGGCTCTAACTTTTTGTTTTAAACAAAAAATATGACAATATCACAAATAACCCTATAAAACGGGGTTAAGTACTTTGCACAGCATTAACCACATGAACCCTAGAGAATCCCTATGCTGGGGAGAACATTCTGCAAAAATAGCTGATCTACCAGCTATAGGCTATTTTCAGCGAAGATATTAAGTATCGTGTGTGTTTTGCTGTTACTGAGGTGTGTGTGTGTGTGTGTGTGTGTGTGTGTGTGTGTGTGTGTGTGTGTGCGTGTGCGTGTGCGTGTGCGCGTGCGTGCGTGCGTGCGTGCGTGCGTGCGTGCGTGCGTGCGTGCGTGCGTGCGCATGATGATGTAAGTAGTGCTGGTGTAGCTCATGTAATCATTAATATTGCTTGAAATATCCGTAATATCCTTGTGATTTAAACTTTTCCACACTTCCCACACTTTGTCAATATTTCAAATTCTATCATTTCCAACCTTGGTAGAACCTTCCAACGTCGAACTCCCCAATCTCTCCTCAAGCGTAATCAGGGAAGGCAGTGGAAATTTCCATAATATTCCTGCAAATTCCGTGGGAACCCCGAGTTAGGTGGGAATGCTCACGCGAGGCCTCATCCATTGAAAAGCGTCTGAGAGGCTGCAGGCATGTCACTTGAGCTGACAGTAACGTAGCCTAGCGTTTTTGTGTTCGAGCCAAGGTTTTTCCATAAGCACACTCTCTCGGATCCGAGATCCTTGTTCCACTGATTTATAATGGCATTTGGTTGGGGCCTTTTTAAGAAACAGCTTTGGTTTCAAACAAATAGCCACGGTCTCATGAAAGCATCAGCGCAGAACGATAGGGATCTCTCTGTTGACATTCAGCGCAACAAAGATGAACTTAACACTTAAGCCTGCGCTTACACACTGACAGCACAATGATCCCGTCCTCTTTGTGCTGCAGAGATCTCCCCTTTTCATCGTTTGTCTCCCGGTGGTGGACAGACAGTGACTAAGTACATTTGCTTGAGTGCCGTACTTAAGTAAGAAATGTTGAGTAACAGTACTTTTACTTGAGTGTTTGTATTTTCGGACACTTCAGTCACTCCGCTACATTTCAAAGACAAATGTACCTTTGACTGCACTATATTTCTAGGCAGGGAAAAAGTGCATTATGAATTAACCACTTAAGCCTTATTTCAAATATATAGTGATAATAGCCGATCTAAGATGTGAGCTTGTAGATCTGCTTTTTTAAATATTATTGATTAGTTTTTCTTTCTTTTTTTTACATTTACATTTCTGGAAAATCTTCTGAATTATTTTAGGGAATATGTCTACATTTTACATCAATGCGTTGATATTCAAAAAGAAAATGTGCTTTGTAATGTGTGCTTTTGAAGCATTTTTAAAAGCAAGCAAGTACTCCAGTACAAATTTGACAGAGCAAATTCCAAGGAACTGGGCAGTGGTGGAAAAAGTGCTAACATTTTCTACTAAAGTAAAAGTATCAATACTGCAGTGTAGAAATACTCTGTTGCAAGTAAAAGTCCGGTAATACAAATTTACTTCAGTAAAAGTACAAAAGCGGCATCAAAATATACTTAAAGTATCAAAATTAAAAGTACACATTGTGCAAAATGTCCCATTTCACAAGTTCAAAACGTATGAAAATCTTTTGAAAATAGCAGATCTACAAGCTCACAATGCGTCGCATCGCGACGCATTGTGAGCTTGTAGATCGGCTATTTTCAAATGGACGAATGGACTTTGGTTACTTTACACCACTGGAACTGGGTAATATTTGGCCAGGAGGAGTACGTCGTGTATCTTACACTTTGACTCAAGTACTGGGGTTGAGCACATGGCCCACCACTGCATTCAGCGCAACAAAGATGAACTTAACACTTAAGCCTGCGCTTACACACCGACAGGACAATGATCCTGTTCCCTTTGTGCCGCAGAAATCTCCCCTTTTCATCGTTTTGTCTCCCATGCGGTCTCCTCTTATCCGCACTGGGCTATGAGACCGGACCACAGACAGATAAAGAGTTGGATCTATTGTATCTGTTGAAAACCCAGACTAAGACCCATAATCAACAAATCCTTTCCTTCTGAAAACGTCAATTCTGTTTTTTTATGCCACAAGAGTTTCCTGTGTGATGCTACTGTACTGTCATGGGAAGCCAGCTCAAGTCCAAATATGTGGGTTGTTGTTTTGTATTGTTGTTTTTTTTCTTGAATTGAAAGGTTACATGGTTGGTTGCATTGACAGATGAGCGGCTGTCATCATCCCTGGAGCCTTTATACGATCCTGTGGAAAACAAAATGCTGATCCCCACTTATGAACAGCGCAGGGAAGCAGTGGTGGAAAAAGTACTAAAATGTTTTACTTAAGTAAAAGTATCAATACTGTAATGTAGAAATACTCTGTTACGTTAAGTTAAAGTCCAGAATTCTAAATTTAGAGTAAAGAGAGTAAAAGTACATAAGTGTTGGTATCAAAATATACTTAAAGTACAAAAGTAAAAGTACTCATTATGCAGCATGTCCCATTTCACAAGTTTCCAAATGTATAAAATGTCTAAAAAACTTTTGAAAACAGCAGATCTACAAGCTCACAATGCGTCGATCTGCTGTTTTCAAATGGCCGAAAATGTAGGGCTGAAGTGATTGATGTATGTTTTGTAATAATAATCAAAATCTACAAACGTAACTAGTAACTAAAGTTTTCAAATAATTGTAGTGGGGTAAAAGCACAATATTTGCCTTTGAGATGTAGTGGAGTATTGAGAATTGGATATACTCAAGTAAAGTAAAAAAACACCTCAAATTTGTACTTAAGTACAGTACTTGAGTAAATGTACTTAGTTACTTTCCACCATTGGGGTAAAGCTGCTGCCCGCCACAGCGGTGACCGTGGGCTACGGGTTCAAATCCCCCTGCGGCGCTTTGGCTTGGCCGGGCGTTCCAGCGAGCACAATTGGTCATGTTGACGGCAGTGAACAGCTTTCACCCGGCGACCATCAGCCTGTTGAACAAGGCCTGAACACCGGCCTGTCACCAGGCTGGCCTGCATGCCGCACTGGAACACTTTCCTTTTGACAGACTTTTTGTTTTTTCTATGTTGGATTACTTTCCTTCGTGTGGTTTCAGTTCCCTTTTACGCCAGTGGTTCTCAACCTTTTCAGACCGTGACCCCCCCAAAATAATTATATTTGAACTGGGGACCCTCCACTCCCCCCCCCCCCCCCCCCACCCTGACAAGCACTTGGAAATGTAGGAGTTGAGGCATTATGTTTTGTTTGACTCGGTTCCACAGATAAATATTGTGAAAATAGCCGATCTACAAGCTCACAACGCCTCGCAACGCGTGTGTGCCTATTTCTTATGTTATTTGACAATTTGGCCATTGTTTGACCAGTTTTTATACGTGATTACTTTGCAGTATTGGTATTTTTGGGGTTTTGTTTGGTATTAAAGGTCTTTAAAATCCTTAAATTGTCACTTTACTGTCATCTGGGGACCGCCCCCCAAAATCAGATGGGGGTCCCGACCCACAGGTTGAGAACCACTGCCTTATGTGGACTACTTTCCTTTGTGGAACTACAATGTGGATTTCTTTACCTTTTACCTTCTTATATGGGCCCACCGATGCGTTGCCATTCTTTGCACCTTATGTCTGATCTCATGTACATGCTTGCCTCTTTTTTATGCCATGTGTATATACGTAGAAACATAGAAGTTTTTTCTCCTTACTCTCCCTCTCTCCACCCCCCTAATTTTCTATCGTTGCTGAAAATAACCAAATGATGGAGCTATGCACAAAAACAAATTCCACCCACTGATTTACCACCTGTAAACCTTGTGACATGCCGATAAAACCGTATTCTGATTCTGGGAAGCCAGACAGGGAGGGTCTAGTGAAGCGACCATCTCTGTTGCTGACTCCTACAGGTTGTCAGGATGCCTGTTCAGTGGGGTGTGGAACTAGGAAGAATAATGGCGTGTTCTTCCACATGTGTTATACGTCCGCCCAGTGTAACTCTTCACAAAAAAAGTGGACTGGCACTGTCCATGTGTAATAGAGGAGACGCGTACTACTCGCCCACACCTTCCCTAAACCATTAAGACCTATGAGACCGATTCAAATGTCTCCTAAATCTAAACAGTTTTCTGAAAAACTTATGTTGCTATATCAGTGGTGCTCAAACTTTTCCATGTCAAGGACCACCCAAAATGTATTTGCCCGCCGATTCCCATCTGAAAATATTTTGTTACAGGGACCCCCAGAAGCAAAGATTTTAATTAAAAATGTTATTCAAAAATATATTCAAAGATTTGCACAAATTTTCACGATTTTTCAAAAATCGCAGATCTACACCTCATAGCGCGGCACTTCGTGCCATGCTATGAGCTTGTATATCTGCTATTTTTGAATAGCCAAAGTACATTTTGAGAACTAATGTGCTATATAGCTAAAATCTAAAATGACACAGGTGCTTTCCTGGTTTTAATGGGCTAATGAACTAACCAGTATAGTGATGAGCGGTGCCAAGGGAGTACTGTACAAGCGGAATTGGAAATTGGCAGAGGTGACTATAAATTGAATGAATAATGATTAGTAGTCCAGATACTCCAATTATTTTTTGTTTATTGCTGCACAGATATCTCTGGCGAGACAGCCTCCCCTGTGTTGTACCGTACTTGGCAAACAAACAACAAGTTCAACACAGGTGTTTTCTGTTTGTAAGCAAAATGCCCACAGCAGCAACAAACCTTGTCTAATGATTAGACCACTGTTTCTCAACCTTTTTTTGGAGCAACGCACCCCACCTCCCCACAACTATTTTATTTATTTATTTATTTTATATCTATGAGTGTGTGCGTGTGTGCGCGTGTGTGTGTGTGAGTGTGTTCGTGTTCGTGTTCGTGTGCGTGTGTGCATGCATTCGTGTGTTTCCCATGCGAATCTAATGGGCGGCAGTGGCTCAGGGGTAGAGTGGCCGGTGGAGCGGTTGGATGGGAACCGCGAGGTTCCCAGTTCGATCCCGGGCTAGTTAGTGTCGAAGTGTCCTTGGGCAAGACACTGAACCCTACATTGCCTCCAATGAGTCGCTCGGCACTAGCTTGCCACCATTGGTGTGTGAATGTGGGAAAAGTGAGGACGCTGGCGTTGACTGTTCGCCGCTTCACCTCCCATTGCCCCCCCCCCCCCCCCCCGTATGAATGAATGAACCATTGTAAAGCGCTTTGAGCACTTGGAAAAGCGCTATAAAAATGCAATTCATTATTATGATCAAAATGCAATTCATTCATCTCAGACTGCCTTCTGCCAGTAGGCTACAGAAGTGCCTCCACTATGTTTCCCCACTTATGCTACAGTTATTTAACTTAAACTTATAATCAAAAGTCAATGGAGCTCTCTCTCTGATTGGGCTGAAACCTTGCCCAAATTTGGAGTCCTAGTTATGTCATAGTAGTGACTGATGTCACAGGCTGGTGGTCACATGAAGTTCAAGTTCCACACTGGAGCCAGGCCATTCCCACATGATTTGATTTTTATTATTTTTAAGATGATTGCTTGTAAATGTTATTGCAAGTACAGTACGTAGCCTTGGGAACCAAAGGTTTCCCGCCCGAGCCATGATGTTGACCATAGGTCGGGAGCCCACAGTATCTCCTGTTTCCTCAGCGCAGCTTTGATGTACAAGTACACCCCCTGGACGTGACCAGTCCAACCCTTAACCCAATAAAACCGGGAACGCGTCTGCGTAACCACGAGCTTGTAGATCTGCTATTTTTGAAAAATCGTGAAAATGTGTTCAAATCTTTGAATTTATATATATTTTTAACGCAAACATTTTTAACTCAAATCTTTGCTTCTGGGGGGTCCCTAGAACAACATATTTTGAGACGGGGGTCCGCGGCCAAATACATATCATTTTGGATGGTCCTTGACACGAAAAAGTTTGAGAACCACTGATATTATACGTTTTTTCAAAAAACTGTTAGGATTTGGAAGACATTCGTAGAATCCCCCAGAAGCAAACATTTGAGTTACAAATGTTTGCTTTAAAAAATATATATATATTCAAAGATTTGCACACATTTTCTTAAAAAATAGCGGATCTACAAGTTCATAGCGCGGCACTCGGTGCCGCGCTATGAGCTTGTATATCTGCTATTTTTTAATAGCCCAAAGAAATCTAAAAACGACACAGAGATGCGTTCCCTGTCTTAAAGGGTTAACGGCGAGTGCCAAGCGGGGAGGCATTGGGCACCGCTGTTATAGCCTTTTGGAACGACTCGGCCCGGGTTTGAACCCGGACCTCCCAGTCACAGGGCGGACCCTCTAACCACATGAGCCACTGAGCTGGCTGTACGGCAGAGTGAGTTATTGCTCATTTCAAAATGTTTTCCCAGCCCCAACCTCATAAATCCTATTTTTGAAAACATTCGTTTTAAAAACACTTTTTGAATAATTGTATCGTGAATTTCAAGTAATTTTCATTTGTCATGCTTTGTTCTATAAATCATTATATACGGCAGCGTCTTGAAAGGCTTTGTATAGTATTAGTTAATGCTAACCAATGAGCAGCGGTGTAAAGTAACTACGTACATTTACTCAAGTACTGTACTTAAGTACAATTTTGAGGTATTTTTACTGTATTTACAATTTACAATACTTTTACTTCTACTCCACTACATCTCAGAGGCAAATATTGTACTTTTACTCCACTACAATTATTTCTAGATTATTTCTAGATACTTTGTAGATTCAGATTATTATTACAAAACATACATTAGCCACTTCAGCCCTATATATGCGTCGCGATGCAACGCATTGTGAGCTTGTAGATCTGCTATTTTCAAAAGATTTTTATACATTTTATACATTTGAAAACTTGTGAAATGGGACATTCTGCATAATGAGTACTTTCTACTACTTTGGTACTTTAAGAACATTTTGATACCAATACTTTTGTACTTTTACTCGAGTACATTTTCAATTCCGAACTTTTACTTGTAACGGAGTACTTCTGCATTGCCGTATTGATACTTTTACTTAAGTAAAAAAAAATTAGTACTTTTTCCACCACTGGCAATGAGCCAATGTTGTCATTGAAGCAGTGGCATGACAGTGAACTATGTTATGTTTTAGTCCTGACATGAAGGAATCATTAGACGTGTTCTGTACTGGTTGAACTGGTACCAGTTCATCATGTCTTGTAATACTATACACCACTGCCGTGAACAATGACTAAAATATCACACCCTGCAGTATGCCACACGCACACACACGCCATGCACACACACAAGAGGTGTGAAGTTTTTTAGTGGTTCGGAAGCCTGGCCCCAGAGGCACACAGGTAATTCCCCATAAATTATAACTAAAAAGAGTACATTCTGTTCTGTGCGATGAGAAACACCCAGGATTGTAATAGTCCCTCAATCTCAGACAGGACGCGTTTTGCAGAGCAGAGCAGTTTGGCGTTGCATTTAGCAAACGCTCTTATCCAGAGCAACTTACAGGTGTTTATCATTATATCGTGGCGTTGCGAGGCAACTGTACAATTACAATTAACAATTTAGAGGCATTTAGCAGACACTCTTAGACAGAGCGACTTACAGGTGTTTATTGAACTCTAGTCAATTAACAAGGTACATAATAATCACCTAAGTCTAGTGCAGAGAGAAGCAGAGAACTGCGGGCCTCAAAGAGACTAGGATGCCAGGTTAACAATGAACGCATAGAAATCACCAATCCCATACATTTGCAGACTCTTAAATGATAGTGGATTTAAGATTTGTGTTTCAGGTTATTAGATTTTTAGACAAGCAAAAATTTCATTTTTTTATTTGAAAATTTATATTGTAATCAGCAAAAATAATTCAGTGTTTTTAATGCCACCTGTCTTTTTAAACGTCTGTGATCATGCGGAAAGCTGAATAAACAATAAATAAATAAACAATAAACAACAAGTATAGCATCTGTCTAGACAACATGCTATCTAGATAAGACTCTGCACAATTGAAACTATAGGCTACCAGGTAAGGTAAACAATGAACAATGACAATGTTATGTCTTTATGTCTTCATCTCTCAACTCATCCGATTGGACGGTGTGGGGGGGGAAACGGCGATGACGCGTGTCGCCTTACTATTTTGAGTTGCATTGTTTTCAACTTGGGGAGTCCAGGGTGCTCTTCCAAAAACCCAGAGGCTCATCGAGCGCAAAAATACAAACGCACGTCACCCTGGCTGCAACGCAAAAGCAGCGAGCAAAACGCTTCACTCACGTTGACTGACAATGACAAAAAGTCGCCCCCAGCTGCCAAAGCGCATCATGTCTGATCAGGCCTTTAACCTGGCAGCCGTCAGTGCAAACGTCTTGCTTGTCAGTGTGACGTGTTGGAGCTGTGTCATGCCAGGAATCTGAAGAGTTTTGCTCCAAAATGATATGGGCCATTTGTGTAACATCTTCAGTTCACCTCGGCACGGATTGTGCTGGTCTCTGGAGGGAGGGAACACCATTCTAGCAAAACATTATTCCCTCAGTTTGTGTTTTGATGATGGTGGTGAAGCGTGATGTCTAACACGCGGGTCCAAAATCTCCTATGTGTGTTCAACTAGAGATCTGGTGACTGTTAATTTTCAAACCATTCAATCAGTGATGGATTATGGCTTGTGCACATCGTGCACGTGCGCAGGAGCCCTGGAGACAAGGGGACCCTGGCACTGCCACCTGAAAATCAACATTTCGATGAGTCAGTCGGAGACCCCTTGTCCATTTAAAACCTGTGTTGTCTTATGACATTACACGTTTCCAATTGTGTAAAATAAAATACACTCTTATGTAGTTGTACCTTGTAGGAGGAAATCCGATTTCTATTAAAGCCAAGTGCCAAGCAAAACAACAGACCTGGATTAAACGCAAGAATTTGGCAATACTTAATATTTACGATATGAAAGCCATGTGCTTGTGATTTACACAATGTAGACAGACACTGTGCGAAGTGCGTTCTCTCTTTCGACCTCGGCTCCGTGGCAGCAGGTGAGTCTGGTTACCATACAGCAGCCTATAGCTTGTGCTCAGAACTACTGTACTCAATCTTGCCCGTGGTGATTTTGTACAAAGGGCCCATTTTCACTTTGATCCGTCCATGCATTCAGTGACGCCTTGTGAATGATAGTATTGATTTGTAGTGTCCCTTCCCTCTAGGACAGGGGTCTTCAAGGTTTTCAGGCCAAGGACCCCCTAGCTGAGAGAGAGATGAAGCAGTATAAAATTGTGTTTCAGATAAACCTTTGCTGCTCTTTTTTCCCTCTACACCTATAACTCTTTGCCAAAAATAGCCGATCTACAAGCTCACAACGCCTCGCTGCGAGGCGTTGTGAGCTTGTAGATCGGCTATTTTTGGCTAAAGTTCTCCTCAGAAAAGGGATGCTAGGGTTCAAGTGGTTAATCTAAAAAAAAAAAAATCCTATCACACAAAGATTTGGCGGACCCCCTGTAGTAACTCTGAGGACCCCCTAGGGGTCCCGGACCCCCTGTTGAAAACCCCTGCTCTAGGAGCCCCCCCCCCCCACAGTATGAGAGAGCCACCTTAGGGGTCAAGCATTCAGGCCTGTACAGTTCTCTTGTTGTGTACGCCACACGTGCACTTGCGGTCACTCCAGCCACCTGCATGTCCTCTCTCACCCGCATCCATAAACCCAGAGCCATTCAAGGAGAGTTACGTCACCTCCGTCCACTTCTTCGGGCCAGGTCTTCTACATAGCCTTCTATTGGCGAATAGTGACAAAGCCCTAAACCGGAAGTTTACGGAATGCATTGGAGTCTATGGCTCCTTGTCACTATTTCCAGTTACATGAACCACGTGACCAACGCTGTTTCTGCCCCCTCAGTGGCGGAACTCTCTAATATAAGGCTCTGCATAAACCCCCTCTTGACCCAGGGATAGCGGGAGTGGCGTCAGGACCTCGGTAGGCCTACTCTATAGGCCTGCTCAGCATTTTAATACATGCCACAGAGCATGATGGGATGTTAATTGTTTAAGAGTAACACGCGCTTAATTCTTTCTTTTGTTATTGTTGTTATTGTTGCCACGACGTCGAGGAACTTAAACTGTTAGTAATCGTTCTCTTGTGTCTGCTGCCTATACGTACATGTTGTGATGAAGTTCACAGGGTATTCCGTTGCGGTTCAGAAGGCTGGCCTCGGAGGCACACACAGGTAAAAAAAAGTACCTTGTCACGTAAATTTACGATTCCTGATTTCAAGACAAATTAGATACGTGATCCACCCTCCACCCCCCCCTACCCCCCCACAATCATAAATCAACTGGTACAGTACATTCAGTTCACGCCGTTCAAAACCCCAACCACGTTGTCAAAACACCCAAACACTGTTTTAACCTGCCAGCTGTCAGCCTTTAAACATCTCTGCTGTGAGGGAAACCTCATGTATACTTTGCCGTTCGACCCGACGACGGTGTCACATAGCTAGAAAAACAGCCGACCTACAAGCTCCCAAGGCGTCGCGTTCGCGACGCCTTGGGAGCTTGTAGGTCTGCTGTTTTTTTTTCCGTGTGGCACGCGAAACCCGCCGCACGACACGGAGCGCAAATTAGGGCCTTGAGCCGCTAAAGTTGAGAAGCTGTGTCATGCCATGCATGCAGCCATAGCTGCTGCTGCAGCCCCGGGCTCCCCGTTCATTAACATTCCTGTGTTTCTGCGGTGGATCCACTTATGTTGAGCGACGGGATAAAACAGCTCTCTCTCTGTGTGTGTGTGTGTGTGTGTGTGTGTGTGTGTGTGTGTGTGTGTGTGTGTGTGTGTGTGTGTGTGTGTGTGTGTGTGTGTGTGTGTGTGTGTGTGTGTGTGTGTGTGTGTGTGTGTGTGTGTGTGTGTGTGTGTGTGTGTGTGTGTCGCCTCGAACCCTCCAGACCCCTGCGGACGGACCCCCCAGCTGTCTCTCTCTCCGCGAGGCACTGTACCTGAACTTAACCCCCCTCCACCATGTCGCCTCTATGGGACCTTTGTGATTCAGGGGGGGGACAGACAACCTACTCACTCTGTACCCCATCCCCCCTTCTTTCTCTATTTCTATCCTTCTTTTTACCCGCTTGCTGAAAGCTGGCGGGTCTATGCAGAGGCAGACCTATGACTCATCATTCGACAGATTCATTTGCATTCGACAGATTTGTTCGACAGATTTGCGTCATTGGCTGTCGTTTAAGCCAATGGGATACTTTCCCATACTCTGAACGGGCGGCCTCGTCCTCCCAAGCTATGGGACTATGCAGTCCTCCGAGCGCTAGCCGAATCTGGCTAATAGTTAGCTTGTATGATGTTACTAACTAACTGTTTTTAGCCAAGCGCGCTACTGTCCGCTCCCCATTAGTTATCGACGCAAGTCGCGTTATTACTCTCGTAATTTTCATGTATTGTACATCCCAAAAAAAAATTTATTCACCATGTTATGGTGCTGTAATGACTTCCTATTTTCTCAACATAATACTGCCTTTCACGCGACGCGACCTGCCTTTTTACCCCCGGTCTCAGTAGCGGGGGGCGGGTGCGGGGAGAGACCGGCGAGTTGAGTGAAACGAGTTGGGGCAAACGCAGTCCCCACAACATCATTTACTATTCTGTGCCTATCGGTACATAACTCGGACGGCGGTAATTAGTATACATGGCAACACTAGTACGAGTACTTTTCCCACCACTGTTGCTGTTTTTAGCATGACTGCCCTGTTTACAAATGAATGACTACACACTACAACCAAGGTTACTGTAGCAACATTTTTCATGTAAGGTATGACGCTAAAATCAGCTGCATTTTATCAGAAAAAAACAGATCTACAAGCTCACAACGCATCGCCGCCTTGTGAGCTTGTACATCTGCTATTTTTTATTATGACGTTTTATTGAATACTTCATTTACAAAAGACATTAATGAAACCAAATGGACCCATTTGGGTTTTTCTTTCATTTAAGCCAGTAGTGAAAAGGGCTAACTTGCAGTTATGCATTACAACTCAAGCCTAGCTGTTTCAAACAGTGAAATCAAAAGACACGTTGT
Organism: Gymnoscopelus braueri; assembly: GCF_963280865.1. Classification (NCBI taxonomy): domain Eukaryota; kingdom Metazoa; phylum Chordata; class Actinopteri; order Myctophiformes; family Myctophidae; genus Gymnoscopelus; species Gymnoscopelus braueri. The sequence continues at coordinate 32,187,255 of NC_137626.1, forward strand.
GAGCTTCACTTTTATAAAGGGTTAGGGTTACATTGCAGTATTGATACTTTTACTTAAGTAAAACATTACAGTACTTTTTCCACCACTGTTGATGTTTTTAACATGACTGCCCTTACGCTACCTGTATTCTATGGACTCACTTAGTTTATTGTGAAAATAGTTTATTTCTTTCATACATAAATGAATACTAACTGGTCACCACCGGTCTTTTGTCCAGGAACAATGCATACAACACTATCAACCAGTCCTCCTGGGTGTGTGTGTGTGTGTGTCTTGTCATTTTTGTTGTTCATACATTTCTAAGTGAAACACTGTAGTTTTGACTTGGGTAAGGGTAGGCTACATTATGAAGTAACTATATCAGCTGGTGAAAATAGCAGATCTGTCAGATTGTAGATCAATTATTTTCACTATCATTGATATTGTACACACCACACACACACACACACACACACACACACACACACACACACACACACACACACACACACACACACACACACACACACACACACACACACACACACACACACACACACACACACACACACACACACACACTTTATATTGGTAGCCAACCAATGAACCTCTGTGGAGTTATTTTTGTTGCATTCGAATGGCTGAGATTTTATTTTGATGACAACTTTTACATTTTGTGCTGCAGATTGGGGCAAAAACAGCCTGCCGCAAGCGGGTATATTATGACTTTGTCATTTCTTGTTTTCACTTCTTCTTCTCTCTCTCATTCTCTCTACCTCCTCTTAAAGGGATAATTCACCCCCCAAATGACTTTTTTCCTATCGATTAGTCACCCCATGGAGACTTCGATTCATGGATATGTTTTTGTTTTTGTCACATTCCTAAGGCAATAATTTGATGACCGGCAGCGGTCCCGGTAGGAGACACAAAGAGTCTCCTTTTGTCCCGGAACCGCTGCCTACCGGTCCGCTGGTCATCAAATTATAGGCTTAGGAATGTGACAGAAACCAAAAAATATCCATGAATTCAAGTCTCCATGGGGTGATTAGAAAAAGAGTATGTTTTTGGGTGAACTATCCCTTTAATGTCATTTTCTCCCTCTCTGTGTGTTTCATCTATTTGTTTATCTCTCTTCTCTTCTCTCTTCTCTTCTCTTCTCTTCTCTTCTCTTCTCTTCTCTTCTCTTCTCTTCTCTTCTCTTCTCTTCTCTTCTCTTCTCTTCTCTTCTCCTTTCATGTCATTCCAGAGTGCAACAGCAGAAAGTGTCAGCTCTGACTCATGCCTTCACCACCTGTCAGATTACGGAGCGGGGGACTATTTCCTCTCCGAGCGTATTATTTCATTCCGTCCCCATGCAGGAAAACAGTTTTACTGTGCCCGGCAGACACTTAATAGAATATCATTTAAAGCAATTATACGCTGGTGATGGATGTCGCTGAGGCATGTTATGCGATTTGCCTCCCAGTGTTCCCTTTGTACTTTTGTTGTTGTTGGCACTGTGTAGGTGACATGCAAAGTTTTGTTTTCAGGCTCAGGCTGTGTGCCTCTGGCCCACAGGCAT